>NC_134497.1:17071548-17231190 GCF_040206685.1 Ascaphus truei
AGGAATATCCAGTCACTCCCAGGAATATACAGTCACCCCCAGGAATATACAGTCACCCCCAGGAATATACACTCACCCCCAGGATTATACAGTCACTCCCAGGAATATACAGTCAGCCCCAGGAATATACAGTCACCCCCAGGAATATACCGTCACCCCCAGGAATATACAGTCACTCCCAGGATTATACAGTCACTCCCGGGAATATACAGTCACTCCCAGGAATATACAGTCACCCCCAGGATTATACAGCCACCCCCAGGATTATACAGTCACCCACAGGATTATAAAATCACTCCCAGGAATATACAATCACCCCCAGGAATATAAAGTCACTCCCAGGAATATGCAGTCACTCCCAGGATTATACAGTCACCCCCAGGAATATACCGTCACCCCCAGGATTATACAGTCACTCCCAGGATTATACAGTCACTCCCAGGAATATACAGTCACCCCCAGGAATATACAGTCGCTCCCAGGAATATACAGTCACCCCAAGGAATATACAGTCACTCCCAGTCACCCCCAGGAATATACAGTTACCCTCAGGAATATACAGTCACCCCCAGGAATATACAGTCACTCCCAGGAATATACAATCATGCCCAGGACTATACAGTCACTCCAACGAATATACCGTCACCCCCAGGAATATACAGTCACCCCCAGGATTATACAGTCACTCTCAGTCACCCCCAGGAATATACAGTCACCCCCAGGAATATACAGTCACCCCCAGGAATATACAGTCACCCCCAAGATTATACAGTCACTCCCAGTCACCTCCAGGAATATACAGTCACCTCCAGGAATATACAGTCACCCCCAGGAATATACAGTCACTCCCAGGAATATACAGTCACCCCCAGGAATATACAGTCACTCCCAGGAATATACAGTCACCCCAGGAATATACAGTCACTCCCAGGAATATCCAGTCTCTCCCAGGAATATACAATCACCCCCAGGATTATACAGTCACCCCAGGAATATACAGTCACTCCCAGGAATATACAGTCAACCCCAGGATTATACAGACACCCCCAGGATTATACAGTCAATCCCAGGATTATACAGTCAACCCAGGATTATACAGTCACTCCCAGTAATATACAGTCACCCCCAGGAATATCCAATCACTCCCAGGAATATACAGTCACCCCCAGGAATATACAGTCACCCCCAGGAATATACAGTCACCCCCAGGAATATACAGTCACCCCCAGGAATATACAGTCACTCCCAGGATTATACTGTCATCCCCAGGAATATACAGTCACTCCCAGGAATATACAGTACTGTCACCCCCAGGAATATATCGTCACCCCCAGGATTATACCGTCACCCCCAGGAATATATAGTCACCCCCAGGAATATACAGTCACCCACAGGATTATACAGTCACCCCCAGGATTAAACAGTCACCCCCAGGAATATACAGTCACCCCCAGGAATATCCAGTCACTCCCAGGAATATCCATTCACTCCCAGGAATATACAGTCACTCCCAGGAATATACAGTCACCCCCAGGATTATACAGTCACCCCCAGGAATATCCAGTCACTCCAAGGAATATCCAGTCACTCCCAGGAATATACAGTAACCCCCAGGAATATACAGTCACCCCCAGGAATATACAATCACCCCCAGGATTATACAGTCACCCCCAGGAATATACAGTCACTCCCAGGAATATACAGCCACCCCCAGAAATATACAGTCACCCCAGGAATATACAGTCACTCCCAGGAATATACAGTCACCCCCAGGAATATACAGTCACCCCCAGGAATATACAGTCACCCCCAGGATTATACAGTCACCCCCAGAAATATACAGTCACCCCCAGAAATATACCGTCACCACAGGAATATACCGTCATCCCCAGGATTATGCAGTCACCCTCAGGAATATACAGTCACCCCCAGGAATATACAGTCACCCCCAAGATTATAAAGTCACCCCCAGGAATATACAGTCACTCCCAGGAATATACAGTCACCCCCGGGAATATACAGTCACCCCCCAGGAATATACAGTCACCCCCAGGATTATACAGTTACTCCCAGGAATATACTGTCACTCCCAGGAATATACAGTCACCCCCAGGAATATACAGTCACTCCCAGGAATATACAGTCACCCCAGGAATATCCAGTCACTCCCAGGAATATCCAGTCACTGCCAGGATTATACTGTCACCCCCAGGATTATACTGTCACCCCCAGGAATATACAGTCACTGCCAGGAATATACAGTCACCCCCAGGATTATACTGTCACCCCCAGGAATATACAGTCACTCCCAGGAATATACAGTCACCCCAGGAATATACAGTCACTCCCAGGAATATCCAGTCTCTCCCAGGAATATACAATCACCCCCAGGATTATACAGTCACCCCAGGAATATACAGTCACTCCCAGTAATATACAGTCACCCCCAGGAATATCCAATCACTCCCGGGAATATACAGTCACTCCCGAGAATATACAGTCACCCCCAGGATTATACAGTCACCCCCAGGAATATACAGTCACCCCCAGGATTATACAGTCACCCCCAGGAATATACAGTCACTCTCAGGAATATACAGTCACCCCTAGGAATATACAGTCACCCCCAGGAATATACAGTCACCCCCAGGAATATACAGTCACACCCAGGAATATACTGTCACCCCCAGGAATATACAGTCACCCCCAGGAATATACAGTCACTCTCAGGAATATCCAGTCACTCTCAGGAATATACAGTCACTCTCAGGAATATCCAGTCACTCTCAGGAATATACATTCACCCCCAGGAATATACAGTCACCCCCAGGAATATACAGTCACCCGCAGGATTATACAGTCACTCCCGGGAATATACAATCACTCCCAGGAATATACAGTCACTCCCAGGAATATACAGTCACTCCCAGGAATATACAGTCACCCCTAGGAATATACAGTCACCCCCAGGATTATACAGTCACCCCCAGGATTATACAGTCACCCCCAGGAATATACAGTCACCCCCAGGATTATACAGTCACCCCCAGGAATATACAGTCACCCCCAGGAATATACAGTCACTCCCAGGAATATACAGTCACCCCCAGGAATATACAGTCACTCCCAGGAATATACAGTCACTCCCAGGAATATACAGTCACTCCCAGGAATATACAGTCACTCCAAGGATTATACTGTCACTCCCAGGATTATACTGTCACCCCCAGGAATATACAGTCACCCCAGGAATATACAGTCACCCCAGGAATATACAGTCACTCCCAGGAATATCCATTCACTCCCAGGAATATACAGTCACCCCCAGGATGATACTGTCACCCCCAGGAATATACAGTCACTCCCAGGAATATACAGTCACCCCAGGAATATACAGTCACTCCCAGGAATATCCAGTTAATCCCAGGAATATACAGTCACCCCCAGGATGATACAGTAACTCCCAGGATTATACAGTCACCCCCAAGATTATACAGTCACTCCCAGTAATATACAGTCACCCCCAGGAATATCCAATCACTCCCGGGAATATACAGTCACTCCCGAGAATATACAGTCACTCCCAGGAATATACAGTCACTCCCAGGATTATACTGTCACTCCCAGGATTATACAGTTACTCCCAGGAATATCCATTCACTCCCAGGAATATACAGTCACCCCCAGTAATATACAGTCACCCCCAGGAATATACAGTCACTCCCAGGAATATACAGTCACCCCAGGAATATACAGTCACTCCCAGGATTATACAGTCACCCCCAGGATTATACAGTCACTCCCAGTAATATACAGTCACCCCCAGGAATATCCAATCACTCCCGGGAATATACAGTCACTCCCGAGAAAATACAGTCACCCCCAGGATTATACAGTCACCCCCAGGAATATACAGTCACCCCCAGGATTATACAGTCACCCCCAAGAATATACAGTCACTCTCAGGAATATACAGTCACCCCCAGGAATATACAGTCACTCCCAGGAATATACAGTCAACCCCAGGAATATACAGTCACCCCAGGAATATACAGTCACCCCCAGGAATATACAGTCACCCCCAGGAATATACAGTCACTCTCAGGAATATCCAGTCACTCCCAATAATATACAGTCACTCCCAGGAATATACAGTCACCCCCAGGAATATACAGTCACCCCCAGGATTATACAGTCACCCCCAGGAATACACAGTCAACACCAGAATTATACAGTCACCTCCAGGAATATACAGTCACCCCAAGAATTATACAGTCACCCCCAGGATTATACCGTCACCCCAGGAATATACAGTCACCCCCAGGATTATACAGTCACCCCCAGGATTATACAGTCACCCCTAGGAATATCCAGTCACTCCCAGTAATATCCAGTCACTCCCAGGAATATACAGTCACCCCCAGGAATATACAGTCACCCCCAGGTATACACAGTCACCCCCAGGAATATACCGTCACCCCCAGGAATATACAGTCACCCCCTGGATTATACAGTCACTCCTGGGAATATACAGTCACTCCCAGGAATATACAGTCACTCTCAGGAATATCCAGTCACCCCCAGGAATATACAGTCACCCCCAGGATTATACAGCCACCCCCAGGATTATACAGTCACCCACAGGATTATAAAATCACTCCCAGGAATATACAATCACCCCCAGGAATATAAAGTCACTCCCAGAAATATACAGTCACCCCCAGAAATATACCGTCACCACAGGAATATACCGTCATCCCCAGGATTATGCAGTCACCCTCAGGAATATACAGTCACCCCCAGGAATATACAGTCACCCCCAAGATTATAAAGTCACCCCCAGGAATATACAGTCACTCCCAGGAATATACAGTCACCCCCGGGAATATACAGTCACCCCCCAGGAATATACAGTCACCCCCAGGATTATACAGTTACTCCCAGGAATATACTGTCACTCCCAGGAATATACAGTCACCCCCAGGAATATACAGTCACTCCCAGGAATATACAGTCACCCCAGGAATATCCAGTCACTCCCAGGAATATCCAGTCACTGCCAGGAATATACAGTCACCCCCAGGATTATACTGTCACCCCCAGGAATATACAGTCACTGCCAGGAATATACAGTCACCCCCAGGATTATACTGTCACCCCCAGGAATATACAGTCACTCCCAGGAATATACAGTCACCCCAGGAATATACAGTCACTCCCAGGAATATCCAGTCTCTCCCAGGAATATACAATCACCCCCAGGATTATACAGTCACCCCAGGAATATACAGTCTCTCCCAGTAATATACAGTCACCCCCAGGAATATCCAATCACTCCCGGGAATATACAGTCACTCCCGAGAATATACAGTCACCCCCAGGATTATACAGTCACCCCCAGGAATATACAGTCACCCCCAGGATTATACAGTCACCCCCAGGAATATACAGTCACTCTCAGGAATATACAGTCACCCCTAGGAATATACAGTCACCCCCAGGAATATACAGTCACCCCCAGGAATATACAGTCACCCCCAGGAATATACAGTCACCCCAGGAATATACAGTCACACCCAGGAATATACAGTCACCCCCAGGAATATACAGTCACCCCCAGGAATATACAGTCACTCTCAGGAATATCCAGTCACTCTCAGGAATATACAGTCACTCTCAGGAATATACATTCACCCCCAGGAATATACAGTCACCCCCAGGAATATACAGTCACCCGCAGGATTATACAGTCACTCCCGGGAATATACAATCACTCCCAGGAATATACAGTCACTCCCAGGAATATACAGTCACCAACAGGAATATACAGTCACCCCTAGGAATATACAGTCACCCCCAGGATTATACAGTCACCCCCAGGATTATACAGTCACCCCCAGGAATATACAGTCACCCCCAGGATTATACAGTCACCCCCAGGAATATACAGTCACCCCCAGGAATATCCAATCACTCCCAGGAATATACAGTCACCCCCAGGAATATACAGTCACTCCCAGGAATATACAGTCACTCCCAGGAATATACAGTCACTCCCAGGAATATACAGTCACTCCCAGGATTATACTGTCACTCCCAGGATTATACTGTCACCCCCAGGAATATACAGTCACCCCAGGAATATACAGTCACCCCAGGAATATACAGTCACTCCCAGGAATATCCATTCACTCCCAGGAATATACAGTCACCCCCAGGATGATACTGTCACCCCCAGTAATATACAGTCACTCCCAGGAATATACAGTCACCCCAGGAATATACAGTCACTCCCAGGAATATCCAGTCAATCCCAGGAATATACAGTCACCCCCAGGATGATACAGTAACTCCCAGGATTATACAGTCACCCCCAAGATTATACAGTCACTCCCAGTAATATACAGTCACCCCCAGGAATATCCAATCACTCCCGGGAATATACAGTCACTCCCGAGAATATACAGTCACTCCCAGGAATATACAGTCACTCCCAGGATTATACTGTCACTCCCAGGATTATACAGTTACTCCCAGGAATATCCATTCACTCCCAGGAATATACAGTCACCCCCAGGAATATACAGTCACCCCCAGGAATATACAGTCACTCCCAGGAATATACAGTCACCCCAGGAATATACAGTCACTCCCAGGATTATACAGTCACCCCCAGGATTATACAGTCACTCCCAGTAATATACAGTCACCCCCAGGAATATCCAATCACTCCCGGGAATATACAGTCACTCCCGAGAAAATACAGTCACCCCCAGGATTATACAGTCACCCCCAGGAATATACAGTCACCCCCAGGATTATACAGTCACCCCCAAGAATATACAGTCACTCTCAGGAATATACAGTCACCCCCAGGAATATACAGTCACTCCCAGGAATATACAGTCAACCCCAGGAATATACAGTCACCCCAGGAATATACAGTCACCCCCAGGAATATACAGTCACCCCCAGGAATATACAGTCACTCTCAGGAATATCCAGTCACTCCCAGGAATATACAGTCACTCCCAGGAATATACAGTCACCCCCAGGAATATACAGTCACCCCCAGGATTATACAGTCACCCCCAGGAATACACAGTCAACACCAGAATTATACAGTCACCTCCAGGAAAATACAGTCACCCCAAGAATTATACAGTCACCCCCAGGATTATACCGTCACCCCAGGAATATACAGTCACCCCCAGGATTATACAGTCACCCCCAGGATTATACAGTCACCCCTAGGAATATCCAGTCACTCCCAGTAATATCCAGTCACTCCCAGGAATATACAGTCACCCCCAGGTATACACAGTCACCCCCAGGAATATACATTCACCCCCAGGATTATACAGTCACCCCCAGGATTATACAGTCACCCCCAGGAATATCCAGTCACTCCCAGGAATATCCAGTCACTCCTAGGAATATACAGTCACCCCCAGGAATATACAGTCACCCCCAGGATTATACAGTCACCCCCAGGAATATACCGTCACCCCCAGGAATATACAGTCACCCCCTGGATTATACAGTCACTCCTGGGAATATACAGTCACTCCCAGGAATATACAGTCACTCTCAGGAATATCCAGTCACCCCCAGGAATATACAGTCACCCCCAGGATTATACAGCCACCCCCAGGATTATACAGTCACCCACAGGATTATAAAATCACTCCCAGGAATATACAATCACCCCCAGGAATATAAAGTCACTCCCAGGAATATGCAGTCACTCCCAGGATTATACAGTCACCCCCAGGAATATATCGTCACCCCCAGGATTATACAGTCACTCCCAGGATTATACAGTCACTCCCAGGAATATACAGTCACCCCCAGGAATATACAGTCACTCCCAGGAATATACAGTCACCCCAAGGAATATACAGTCACTCCCAGTCACCCCCAGGAATATACAGTTACCCTCAGGAATATACAGTCACCCCCAGGAATATACAGTCACTCCCAGGAATATACAATCATGCCCAGGACTATACAGTCACTCCAACGAATATACCGTCACCCCCAGGAATATACAGTCACCCCCAGGATTATACAGTCACTCTCAGTCACCCCCAGGAATATACAGTCACCCCCAGGAATATACAGTCACCCCCAGGAATATACAGTCACCCCCAAGATTATACAGTCACTCCCAGTCACCTCCAGGAATATACAGTCACCTCCAGGAATATACAGTCACCCACAGGATTATAAAATCACTCCCAGGAATATACAATCACCCCCAGGAATATAAAGTCACTCCCAGGAATATGCAGTCACTCCCAGGATTATACAGTCACCCCCAGGAATATACCGTCACCCCCAGGATTATACAGTCACTCCCAGGATTATACAGTCACTCCCAGGAATATACAGTCACCCCCAGGAATATACAGTCACCCCAAGGAATATACAGTCACTCCCAGTCACCCCCAGGAATATACAGTTACCCTCAGGAATATACAGTCACCCCCAGGAATATACAGTCACTCCCAGGAATATACAATCATGCCCAGGACTATACAGTCACTCCAACGAATATACCATCACCCCCAGGAATATACAGTCACCCCCAGGATTATACAGTCACTCTGTCACCCCCAGGAATATACAGTCACCCCCAGGAATATACAGTCACCCCCAAGATTATACAGTCACTCCCAGTCACCTCCAGGAATATACAGTCACCTCCAGGAATATACAGTCACCCCCAGGAATATACAGTCACTCCCAGGAATATACAGTCACCCCCAGGAATATACATTCACTCCCAGGATTATACAGTCACTCCTAAAATTTACAGTCACTCCCAGGAATATACAGTCACTCCCAGGAATATACAGTCACTCCCAGGATTATAATGTCACTCCCAGGAATATACAGTCACTCCCAGGAATATACAGTCACTCCCAGGAATATACAGTCACCCCCAGGAATATACAGTCACCCCCAGGAATATACAGTCACCCCCAGGAATATACAGTCACTCCCAGGAATATACAGTCACTCCCAGGAATATACAGTCACTCCCAGGATTATACTGTCACCCCCAGGAATATACAGTCACTCCCAGGAATATACAGTCACCCCAGGAATATCCAGTCACTCCCAGGAATATCCAGTCACTGCCAGGAATATACAGTCACCCCCAGGATTATACTGTCACCCCCAGGAATATACAGTCACTCCCAGGAATATACAGTCACCCCAGGAATATACAGTCACTCCCATGAATATCCAGTCTCTCCCAGGAATATACAATCACCCCCAGGATTATACAGTCACCCCAGGAATATACAGTCACTCCCAGTAATATACAGTCACCCCCAGGAATATCCAATCACTCCCGGGAATATACAGTCACTCCCGAGAATATACAGTCACCCCCAGGATTATACAGTCACCCCCAGGAAAATACAGTCATCCCCAGGATTATACAGTCACCCCCAGGAATATACAGTCACTCTCAGGAATATACAGTCACCCCTAGGAATATACAGTCACCCCCAGGAATATACAGTCACCCCCAGGAATATACAGTCACCCCCAGGAATATACAGTCACACCCAGGAATATACAGTCACCCCCAGGAATATACAGTCACCCCCAGGAATATACAGTCACTCTCAGGAATATCCAGTCACTGTCAGGAATATACATTCACCCCCAGGAATATACAGTCACCCCCAGGAATATACAGTCACCCCCAGGAATATACAGTCACTCTCAGGAATATCCAGTCACTCTCAGGAATATACATTCACCCCCAGGAATATACAGTCACCCCCAGGAATATACAGTCACCCGCAGGATTATACAGTCACTCCCGGGAATATACAATCACTCCCAGGAATATACAGTCACTCCCAGGAATATACAGTCACTCCCAGGAATATACAGTCACCCCTAGGAATATACAGTCACCCCCAGGATTATACAGTCACCTCCAGGATTATACAGTCACCCCCAGGAATATACAGTCACCCCCAGGATTATACAGTCACCCCCAGTAATATACAGTCACCCCCAGGAATATACAGTCACTCCCAGGAATATACAGTCACCCCCAGGAATATAAAGTCACTCCCAGGAATATACAGTCACTCCCAGGAATATACAGTCACTCCCAGGAATATACAGTCACTCCCAGGATTATACTGTCACTCCCAGGATTATACTGTCACCCCCAGGAATATACAGTCACCCCAGGAATATACAGTCACTCCCAGGAATATCCATTCACTCCCAGGAATATACAGTCACCCCCAGGATGATACTGTCACCCCCAGGAATATACAGTCACTCCCAGGAATATACAGTCACCCCAGGAATATACAGTCTCTCCCAGGAATATCCAGTCAATCCCAGGAATATACAGTCACCCCCAGGATGATACAGTAACTCCCAGGATTATACAGTCACCCCCAAGATTATACAGTCACTCCCAGTAATATACAGTCACCCCCAGGAATATCCAATCACTCCCGGGAATATACAGTCACTCCCGAGAATATACAGTCACTCCCAGGAATATACAGTCACTCCCAGGATTATACTGTCACTCCCAGGATTATACAGTTACTCCCAGGAATATCCATTCACTCCCAGGAATATACAGTCACCCCCAGGAATATACAGTCACCCCCAGGAATATACAGTCACTCCCAGGAATATACAGTCACCCCAGGAATATACAGTCACTCCCAGGAATATACAGTCACTCCCAGGATTATAATGTCACTCCCAGGAATATACAGTCACTCCCAGGAATATACAGTCACTCCCAGGAATATACAGTCACCCCCAGGAATATACAGTCACCCCCAGGAATATACAGTCACCCCCAGGAATATACAGTCACTCCCAGGAATATACAGTCACTCCCAGGAATATACAGTCACTCCCAGGATTATACTGTCACCCCCAGGAATATACAGTCACTCCCAGGAATATACAGTCACCCCAGGAATATCCAGTCACTCCCAGGAATATCCAGTCACTGCCAGGAATATACAGTCACCCCCAGGATTATACTGTCACCCCCAGGAATATACAGTCACTCCCAGGAATATACAGTCACCCCAGGAATATACAGTCACTCCCATGAATATCCAGTCTCTCCCAGGAATATACAATCACCCCCAGGATTATACAGTCACCCCAGGAATATACAGTCACTCCCAGTAATATACAGTCACCCCCAGGAATATCCAATCACTCCCGGGAATATACAGTCACTCCCGAGAATATACAGTCACCCCCAGGATTATACAGTCACCCCCAGGAAAATACAGTCACCCCCAGGATTATACAGTCACCCCCAGGAATATACAGTCACTCTCAGGAATATACAGTCACCCCTAGGAATATACAGTCACCCCCAGGAATATACAGTCACCCCCAGGAATATACAGTCACCCCCAGGAATATACAGTCACACCCAGGAATATACAGTCACCCCCAGGAATATACAGTCACCCGCAGGATTATACAGTCACTCCCGGGAATATACAATCACTCCCAGGAATATACAGTCACTCCCAGGAATATACAGTCACTCCCAGGAATATACAGTCACCCCTAGGAATATACAGTCACCCCCAGGATTATACAGTCACCTCCAGGATTATACAGTCACCCCCAGGAATATACAGTCACCCCCAGGATTATACAGTCACCCCCAGGAATATACAGTCACCCCCAGGAATATACAGTCACTCCCAGGAATATACAGTCACCCCCAGGAATATACAGTCACTCCCAGGAATATACAGTCACTCCCAGGAATATACAGTCACTCCCAGGAATATACAGTCACTCCCAGGATTATACTGTCACTCCCAGGATTATACTGTCACCCCTAGGAATATACAGTCACCCCAGGAATATACAGTCACCCCCAGGATGATACTGTCACCCCCAGGAATATACAGTCACTCCCAGGAATAAACAGTCACCCCAGGAATATACAGTCTCTCCCAGGAATATCCAGTCAATCCCAGGAATATACAGTCACCCCCAGGATGATACAGTAACTCCCAGGATTATACAGTCACCCCCAAGATTATACAGTCACTCCCAGTAATATACAGTCACCCCCAGGAATATCCAATCACTCCCGGGAATATACAGTCACTCCCGAGAATATACAGTCACTCCCAGGAATATACAGTCACTCCCAGGATTATACTGTCACTCCCAGGATTATACAGTTACTCCCAGGAATATCCATTCACTCCCAGGAATATACAGTCACCCCCAGGAATATACAGTCACCCCCAGGAATATACAGTCACTCCCAGGAATATACAGTCACCCCAGGAATATACAGTCACTCCCAGGATTATCCAGTCACTCCCAGGAATATACAGTCACCCCCAGGATTATACAGTCACCCCAGGAATATACAGTCACCCCCAGAATTATACAGTCACTCCCAGGATTATACAGTCACTCCCGGAAATATACAGTCACTCCCAGGAATATACAGTCACCCCCAGGAATATACAGTCACTCCCAGGAATATACAGTCAACCCCAGGATTATACAGACACCCCCAGGATGATACAGTAACTCCCAGGATTATACAGTCACCCCCAGGATTATACAGTCACTCCCAGTAATATACAGTCACCCCCAGGAATATCCAATCACTCCCGGGAATATACAGTCACTCCCGAGAAAATACAGTCACCCCCAGGATTATACAGTCACCCCCAGGAATATACAGTCACCCCCAGGATTATACAGTCACCCCCAAGAATATACAGTCACTCTCAGGAATATACAGTCACCCCCAGGAATATACAGTCACTCCCAGGAATATACAGTCACCCCCAGGAATATACAGTCACCCCAGGAATATACAGTCACCCCCAGGAATATACAGTCACTCTCAGGAATATCCAGTCACTCCCAGGAATATACAGTCACTCCCAGGAATATACAGTCACCCCCAGGAATATACAGTCACCCCCAGGATTATACAGTCACCCCCAGGAATACACAGTCAACACCAGAATTATACAGTCACCCCCAGGAATATACAGTCACCCCCAGAATTATACAGTCACCCCCAGGATTATACCGTCACCCCAGGAATATACAGTCACCCCCAGGATTATACAGTCACCCCCAGGATTATACAGTCACCCCCAGGAATATCCAGTCACTCCCAGTAATATCCAGTCACTCCCAGGAATATACAGTCACCCCCAGGAATATACAGTCACCCCCAGGTATACACAGTCACCCCCAGGAATATACATTCACCCCCAGGATTATACAGTCACCCCCAGGATTATACAGTCACCCCCAGGAATATCCAGTCACTCCCAGGAATATCCAGTCACTCCTAGGAATATACAGTCACCCCCAGGAATATACAGTCACCCCCAGGATTATACAGTCACCCCCAGGAATATACTGTCACCCCCAGGATTATACAGTCACCCCCAGGAATATACAGTCACCCCCAGGAATACACAGTCACCCCCAGGAATATACAGTCACCTCCATGAATATACAGTCACCCCCAGGATTATACAGTCACCCCCAGGAATATCCAGTCACTCCCAGGAATATCCAGTCACTCCTAGGAATATACAGTCACCCCCAGGAATATACAGTCACACCCAGGAATACACAGTCACCCCCAGGAATATACAGTCACCCCCAGGATTATACAGTCACTCCCAGGAATATACAGTCACCCCCAGGATTATACAGTCACCCCCAGGAATATACCGTCACCCCCAGAAATATACAGTCACCCCCGGAATTATACAGTCACTCCTGGGAATATACAGTCACTCCTGGGAATATACAGTCACTCTCAGGAATATCCAGTCACCCCCAGGAATATACAGTCACCCCCAGGATTATACAGCCACCCCCAGGATTATACAGTCACCCAAAGGATTATACAGTCACTCCCAGGAATATTCACTCACCCCCAGGAATATAAAATCACTCCCAGGAATATACAGTCACACCCAGGATTATACAGTCACTCCCAGGATTATACAGTCACTTCCAGGAATATACAGTCACCCCCAGGATTATACAGTCACCAACAGGAATATACCGTCACCCCCAGGAATATACAGTCACTCCCAGAAATATACAGTCACTCCCAGGAATATACAGTCACTCCCAGGAATATACAGTCACCCCCAGGAATATACAGTCACCCACAGGATTATACAGTCACTCCCAGGAATATACAGTCACTCCCAGGAATATACAGTCACCCCCAGGATTATACTGTCATCCCCAGGAATATACAGTCACCCCCAGGATTATACAGTCACCCCCAAGAATATACAGTCACTCTCAGGAATATACAGTCACCCCCAGGAATATACAGTCACTCCCAGGAATATACAGTCACCCCCAGGAATATACAGTCACCTCAGGAATATACAGTCACCCCCAGGAATATACAGTCACCCCCAGGAATATACAGTCACTCTCAGGAATATCCAGTCACTCCCAGGAATATCCAGTCACTCCCAGGAATATACAGTCACTCCCAGGATTATACAGTCACCCCCAGGAATATACAGTCACCCCCAGGATTATACAGTCACCCCCAGGAATACACAGTCAACACCAGAATTATACAGTCACCCCCAGGAATATACAGTAACCCCCAGAATTATACAGTCACCCCCAGGATTATACCGTCACCCCAGGAATATACAGTCACCCCCAGGATTATACAGTCACCCCCAGGATTATACAGTCACCCCTAGGAATATCCAGTCACTCCCTGTAATATCCAGTCACTCCCAGGAATATACAGTCACCCCCAGGAATATACAGTCACCCCCAGGTATACACAGTCACCCCCAGGAATATACATTCACCACCAGGATTATACAGTCACCCCCAGGATTATACAGTCACCCCCAGGAATATCCAGTCACTCCCAGGAATATCCAGTCACTCCTAGGAATATACAGTCACCCCCAGGAATATACAGTCACCCCCAGGATTATACAGTCACCCCCAGGAATATACCGTCACCCCCAGGAATATACAGTCACCCCCTGGATTATACAGTCACTCCTGGGAATATACAGTCACTCCCAGGAATATACAGTCACTCTCAGGAATATCCAGTCACCCCCAGGAATATACAGTCACCCCCAGGATTATACAGCCAACCCCAGGATTATACAGTCACCCAAAGGATTATACAGTCACTGCCAGGAATATACACTCACCCCCAGGAATATAAAATCACTCTCAGGAATATACAGTCACCCCCAGGAATATACAGTCACTCCCAGGAATATACAGTCACCCCCAGGAATATACAGTCACCCCCAGGAATATACAGTCACCCCCAGGAATATACAGTCACCCCCAGGAATATATAGTCACCCCCAGGAATATCCAGTCACTCCCAGGAATATATAGTCACTCTCAGGAATATCCAGTCACTCCCAGGAATATACAGTCACTCCCAGGAATATACAGTCACCCCCAGGAATATACAGTCACCCCCAGGAATATACAGTCACCCCCAGGATTATATAGTCACCCCCAGGAATACACAGTCAACACCAGAATTATACAGTCACCCCCAGGAATATACAGTCACCCCCAGAATTATACAGTCACCCCCAGCATTATACCGTCACCCCAGGAATATACAGTCACCCCCAGGATTATACAGTCACCCCCAGGATTATACAGTCACCCCCAGGAATATACAGTCACCCCCAGGAATACACAGTCACCCCCAGGAATATACAGTCACCCCCAGGAATACACAGTCACCCCCAGGATTATACAGTCACCCCCAGGATTATACAGTCACTCCCAGGAATATACAGTCACCCCCAGGATTATACAGTCACCCCCAGGAATATACCGTCACCCCCAGGAATATACAGTCACCCCCGGGATTATACAGTCACTCATGGGAATATACAGTCACTCCCAGGAATATACAGTCACTCTCAGGAATATCCAGTCACCCCCAGGATTATACAGCCACCCCCAGGATTATACAGCCACCCCCAGGATTATACAGTCACCCAAAGGATTATACAGTCACTCCCAGGAATATACACTCACCCCCAGGAATATAAAATCACTCCCAGGAATATACAGTCACACCCAGGATTTACAGTCACTCCCAGGATTATACAGTCACTTCCAGGAATATACAGTTACCCCCAGGATTATACAGTCACCAACAGGAATATACCGTCACCCCCAGGAATATACAGTCACTCCCAGGAATATACAGTCACTCCCAGGAATATACAGTCACTCCCAGGAATATACAGTCACCCCCTGGAATATACAGTCACCCACAGGATTATACAGTCACTCCCAGGAATATACAGTCACTCCCAGGAATATACAGTCACCCCCAGGATTATACTGTCATCCCCAGGAATATGCAGTCACTCCCAGGAATATACAGTACCGTCACCCCTAGGAATATACTGTCACCCCCAGGATTATACAGTCACCCTCAGGATTATACAATCACTCCCAGGAATATACAGTCACCCCCAGGATTATACAGTCACCCCCAGGAATATCCAGTCACTCCCAGGAATATCCAGTCACTCCCAGGAATATACAGTCACCCCCAGGATTATACAGTCACCCCAGGATTATACAGTCACCCCCAGGATTATACAGTCACTCCCAGGAATATTCAGTCACTCCCAGGAATATTCAGTCACTCCCAGGAATATACAGTCACCCCCAGGATTATACAGTCACCTCCAGGAAAATACAGTCACTCCCAGGAATATACAGTCACTCCCAGGAATATACAGTCACTCCCAGGAATATACTGTCACCCCCAGGTTTATACAGTCACCCCAGGAATAGTCACCCCCATGATTATACAGTCACTCCCAGGAATATCCAGTCACTCCCAGAATATACAGTCACCCCCAGGAATATACAGTCACCCCCAGGAATATACAGTCACCCCCAGGATTATACAGTCACCCCCAGGATTATACAGTCACCCCTAGGAATATACAGTCACCCCTAGGAATATACAGTCACCCCTAGGAATATACAGTCACCCACAGGATTATACAGTCACCCCCAGGATTATACAGTCACCCCCAGGAATATACAGTCACCCACAGGATTATACAGTCACCCCCAGGATTAAACAGTCACCCCCAGGAATATACAGTCACCCCCAGGATTATACAATCACCCCCAGGAATATCCAGTCACTCCCAGGAATATCCAGTCACTCCCAGTAATATACAGTCACTCCCAGGAATATACAGTCACCCCCAGGATTATACAGTCACTCCCAGGAATTTCCAGTCACTCCCAGGAATATCCAGTCACTCCCAGGAATATCCAGTCACTCCCAGGAATATACAGTCACCCCCAGGAATATACAGTCACCCCCAGGATTATACAGTCACTCCCAGGAATATACAGTCAGCCCCAGGAACATACAGTCACCCCCAGGAATATACAGTCACCCCCAGGAATATACAGTCACCCCCAAGGATTATACAGTTACTCCAAGGAATATACAGTCACCCCGAGGAATATACAGTCACTCCCAGGAATATACAGTCACTCCCAGGATTATACAGTCTCTCCCGGGAATATCAAGTCACTCACAGGAATATACATTCACTCCCAGGAATATCCTGTCACCCCCAGGAATATACAGTCACCCCCAGGATTATACAGTCACCCACAGGATTATACAGTCTCTCCCAGAAATATACAGTCTCTCCCAGAAATATACAGTGACCCCCAGGAATATAAAGTCACTCCAAGGAATATACAGTCACCCCCAGGATTATACAGTCACTCCAAGGAATATACAGTCACTCCAAGGAATATACAGTCACTCCCAGTCACCCCCAGAAATATACAGTTACCCCCAGGAATATACAGTCACCCCAAGGAATATATAGTCACTCCCAGGAATATACAGTCACTCCCAGGATTATACAGTCACTCCAAGTAATATACAGTCACTCCCAGTCACCCCCAGGAATATACAGTCACCCCCAGGAATATACAGTCACCCCCAGGATTATACAATCACCCCCAGGAATATCCAGTCACTCCCAGGAATATCCAGTCACTCCCAGTAATATACAGTCACTCCAAGGAATATACAGTCACCCCCAGGATTATACAGTCACTCCCAGGAATATCCAGTCACTCCCAGGAATATCCAGTCACTCCCAGGAATATCCAGTCACTCCCAGGAATATCCAGTCACTCCCAGGAATATCCAGTCACTCCCAGGAATATACAGTCACCCCCAGGAATATACAGTCACCCCCAGGATTATACAGTCACTCCCAGGAATATACAGTCAGCTCCAGGAAAATACAGTCACCCCCAGGAATATACAGTCACCCCCAAGGATTATACAGTTACTCCAAGGAATATACAGTCACCCCGAGGAATATACAGTCACTCCCAGGAATATACAGTCACTCCCAGGATTATACAGTCTCTCCCGGGAATATCAAGTCACTCACAGAAATATACAGTCACTCCCAGGAATATCCTGTCACCCCCAGGAATATACAGTCACCCCCAGGATTATACAGTCACCCACAGGTTTATACAGTCACCCACAGGATTATACAGTCTCTCCCAGAAATATACAGTCACCCCCAGGAATATAAAGTCACTCCAAGGAAAATACAGTCACCCCCAGGATTATACAGTCACCCCCAGGAATATACCGTCACCCCCAGGATTATACAGTCACTTCCAGGATTATACAGTCACTCCCAGGAATATACAGTCACCCCCAGGATTATACCGTCACTCCAAGGAATATACAGTCACCCCCAGGAATATACAGTCACCCTGGAATATACAGTCATTCCCAGGATTACACAGTCACTCCAAGGAATATACAGTCACCCCCAGGAATATACAGTCACCTCCAGGATTATACAGTCACTCCAAGGAATATCCAGTCACTCCCAGGAATATACAGTCACCCCCAGGATTATACAGTCACTCCAAGGAATATACAGTCACTCCCAGTAACCCCCAGGAATATACAGTTACCCCCAGGAATATACAGTCACTCCCAGGATTATACAGTCACTCCAAGTAATATACAGTCACTCCCAGTCACCCCCAGGAATATACAGTCACCCCCAGGAATATACAGTCACTCCCAGGAATATACCGTCACCCCCAGGAATATACAGTCACCCCCAGGATTATACAGTCACTCCCAGGATTATACAGTCACTCCCAGGAATATACAGTCACCCCCAGGAATTTACAGTCACTGCCAGGAATATACAGTCACCCCCAGGAATATACAGTCACCCCCGGGAATATACAGTCACCCCCAGGAATATACAGTCACTGCCAGGAATATACAGTCACCCCCAGGAATATACAGTCACTGCCAGGAATATACAGTCACCACCAGGAATATACAGTCACCCAGGAATATACAGTCATTCCCAGGATTACACAGTCACTCCAAGGAATATACAGTCACCTCCAGGATTATACAGTCACTCCAAGGAATATCCAGTCACTCCCAGGAATATACAGTCACCCCCAGGATTATACAGTCACTCCAAGGAATATACAGTCACTCCCAGTCACCCCCAGGAATATACAGTTACCCCCAGGAATATACAGTCACCCCAAGGAATATATAGTCACTCCCAGGAATATACTGTCACTCCCAGGAGTATACAGTCACTCGAAGTAATATACAGTCACTCCCAGTCAACCCCAGGAATATACAGTCACCCCCAGGAATATACAGTCACCCCCAGGAATATACAGTCACTCCCAGGAATATACCGTCACCCCCAGGAATATACAGTCACCCCCAGGATTATACAGTCACTCCCAGGATTATACAGTCACTCCCAGGAATATACAGTCACCCCCAGGAATTCTCAGTCACTGCCAGGAATATACAGTCACCCCCAGGAATATACAGTCACCCCCGGGAATATACAGTCACCTCCGGGAATATACAGTCACCCCCAGGAATATACAGTCACTGCCAGGAATATACAGTCACTGCCAGGAATATACAGTCACCCCCAGGAATATACAGTCACTCCCAGGAATATACGGTCACTCACAGGTTTATACTGTCACTCCCAGGAATATACAGTCACTCTAAGGTATATACAGTCACCCCAGGAATATACTGTCACTCCCAGGAATATACAGTACTCCCAGGAATATACAGTCACTCCCAGGATTATACTGTCACTCCCAGGAATATACACTACTCCCAGGAATATACAGTCACCCCCAGGAATATACAGTTACTCCCAGGAATATACAGACACCCCAGGAATATACAGTCACCCCCAGGAATATACAGTCACTCCCAGGAATATACAGTCACTCCCAGGATTATACTGTCACTCCCAGGATTATACTGTCACTCCCAGGAATATCCAGTCACTCCATGGAATATACAGTCACTCCCAGGAATATACAGTCACCCCCAGGAATATACAGTCACCCCCAGGAATATACAGTCACCCCCAGGATTATACAGTCACCCCCAGGAATATTCAGTCACCCCCAGGAATATACAGTCACCCCCAGGAATGTACAGTCACTCCCAGGAATATACAGTCACTCCCAGGAATATACAGTCACTCCCAGGAATATACAGTCACCCCCAGTAATATTCAGTCACTCCCAGGAATATACAGTCACCTACAGGAATATACAGTCACCCCCAGGAATATACAGTCACCCCCAGGAATATACATACACCCCCAGGAATATACAGTCACCCCCAGGAATATACAGTCACCCCCAGGAATGTACAGTCACTCCCAGGAATATACAGTCACTCCCAGGAATATACAGTCACTCCCAGGAATATACATCACTCCCAGGAATATACAGTCACCCCCAGGAATATACAGTCACCCCCAGGAATATACAATTACCCCAGGAATATACAGTCACCCCCAGGAATATACAGTCACCCCCAGGAATATACAGTCACTCCCAGGAATATACAGTCAGCCCTTGGAATATACAGTTACCCCCAGGAATATACAGTCACCCCCAGGATTATACAGTCACCTCCAGGAATATACAGTCACCCCCAGGAACATGCAGTGACCCCCAAGAATATACAGTCACCCCCAGGAATATACAGTCACCCCCAGGATTATACAGTCACTCCCAGGAATATACAGTCACCCCCGTGAATATACAGTCACCCCCAGGAATATACAGTCACTCCCAGGAATATACCGTCACCCCCAGGAATATACCGTCACCCCCAGGAATATACAGTCACCCCCAGGAATATACAGTCACCCCCAGGAATATACAGTCACCCCCAGGATTATGCAGTCACCCCCAGGATTAAGGAGTCACCCCCAGATTATGGAGTCACCCCCAGGAATATACAGTCACCCCCAGGATTATACAGTCACCCCCAGGAATATACCGTCACCCCCAGGAATATACAGTCACCCCCTGGATTATACAGTCACTCCTGGGAATATACAGTCACTCCCAGGAATATACAGTCACTCTCAGGAATATCCAGTCACCCCCAGGAATATACAGTCACCCCCAGGATTATACAGCCACCCCCAGGATTATACAGTCACCCAAAGGATTATACAGTCACTGCCAGGAATATACACTCACCCCCAGGAATATAAAATCACTCTCAGGAATATACAGTCACCCCCAGGAATATACAGTCACTCCCAGGAATATACAGTCACCCCCAGGAATATACAGTCACCCCCAGGAATATACAGTCACCCCCAGGAATATACAGTCACCCCCAGGAATATATAGTCACTCTTAGGAATATCCAGTCACTCCCAGGAATATACAGTCACTCCCAGGAATATACAGTCACTCCCAGGAATATACAGTCACTCCCAGGAATATACAGTCACCCCCAGGAATATACAGTCACCCCCAGGATTATACAGTCACCCCCAGGAATACACAGTCAACACCAGAATTATACAGTCAACACCAGAATTATACAGTCACCCCCAGGAATATACAGTCACCCCCAGAATTATACAGTCACCCCCAGGATTATACCGTCACCCCAGGAATATACAGTCACCCCCAGGATTATACAGTCACCCCCAGGATTATACAGTCACCCCCAGGAATATACAGTAACCCCCAGGAATACACAGTCACCCCCAGGATTATACAGTCACCCCCAGGAATACACAGTCACCCCCAGGATTATACAGTCACTCCTAGGAATATACAGTCACCCCCAGGAATATACAGTCACACCCAGGAATACACAGTCACCCCCAGGAATATACAGTCACCCCCAGGATTATACAGTCACTCCCAGGAATATACAGTCACCCCCAGGATTATACAGTCACCCCCAGGAATATACCGTCACCCCCAGGAATATACAGTCACCCCCGGGATTATACAGTCACTCCTGGGAATATACAGTCACTCCCAGGAATATACAGTCACACTCAGGAATATCCAGTCACCCCCAGGAATATACAGTCACCCCCAGGATTATACAGCCACCCCCAGGATTATACAGTCACCCAAAGGATTATACAGTCACTCCCAGGAATATACACTCACCCCCAGGAATATAAAATCACTCCCAGGAATATACAGTCACACCCAGGATTATACAGTAACTCCCAGGATTATACAGTCACTTCCAGGAATATACAGTCACCCCCAGGATTATACAGTCACCAACAGGAATATACCGTCACCCCCAGGAATATACAGTCACTCCCAGGAATATACAGTCACTCCCAGGAATATACAGTCACTCCCAGGAATATACAGTCACCCCCAGGAATATCCAGTCACTCCCAGGAATATCCAGTCACTCCCAGGAATATACAGTCACCCCCAGGATTATACAGTCACCCCAGGATTATACAGTCACCCCCAGGATTATACAGTCACTCCCAGGAATATTCAGTCACTCCCAGGAATATTCAGTCACTCCCAGGAATATACAGTCACCCCCAGGAATATACAGTCACCTCCAGGAAAATACAGTCACTCCCAGGAATATACAGTCACTCCCAGGAATATACAGTCACTCCCAGGAATATACTGTCACCCCCAGGTTTATACAGTCACCCCAGGAATAGTCACCCCCATGATTATACAGTCACTCCCAGGAATATCCAGTCACTCCCAGGAATATACAGTCACCCCCAGGAATATACAGTCACCCCCAGGAATATACAGTCACCCCCAGGATTATACAGTCACCCCCAGGATTATACAGTCACCCCTAGGAATATACAGTCACCCCTAGGAATATACAGTCACCCCTAGGAATATACAGTCACCCACAGGATTATACAGTCACCCCCAGGATTATACAGTCACCCCCAGGAATATACAGTCACCCACAGGATTATACAGTCACCCCCAGGATTAAACAGTCACCCCCAGGAATATACAGTCACCCCCAGGAATATACAGTCACCCCCAGGATTATACAATCACCCCCAGGAATATCCAGTCACTCCCAGGAATATCCAGTCACTCCCAGTAATATACAGTCACTCCCAGGAATATACAGTCACCCCCAGGATTATACAGTCACTCCCAGGAATTTCCAGTCACTCCCAGGAATATCCAGTCACTCCCAGGAATATCCAGTCACTCCCAGGAATATACAGTCACCCCCAGGAATATACAGTCACCCCCAGGATTATACAGTCACTCCCAGGAATATACAGTCAGCCCCAGGAACATACAGTCACCCCCAGGAATATACAGTCACCCCCAGGAATATACAGTCACCCCCAAGGATTATACAGTTACTCCAAGGAATATACAGTCACCCCGAGGAATATACAGTCACTCCCAGGAATATACAGTCACTCCCAGGATTATACAGTCTCTCCCGGGAATATCAAGTCACTCACAGGAATATACATTCACTCCCAGGAATATCCTGTCACCCCCAGGAATATACAGTCACCCCCAGGATTATACAGTCACCCACAGGATTATACAGTCTCTCCCAGAAATATACAGTCTCTCCCAGAAATATACAGTGACCCCCAGGAATATAAAGTCACTCCAAGGAATATACAGTCACCCCCAGGATTATACAGTCACTCCAAGGAATATACAGTCACTCCAAGGAATATACAGTCACTCCCAGTCACCCCCAGAAATATACAGTTACCCCCAGGAATATACAGTCACCCCAAGGAATATATAGTCACTCCCAGGAATATACAGTCACTCCCAGGATTATACAGTCACTCCAAGTAATATACAGTCACTCCCAGTCACCCCCAGGAATATACAGTCACCCCCAGGAATATACAGTCACCCCCAGGATTATACAATCACCCCCAGGAATATCCAGTCACTCCCAGGAATATCCAGTCACTCCCAGTAATATACAGTCACTCCAAGGAATATACAGTCACCCCCAGGATTATACAGTCACTCCCAGGAATATCCAGTCACTCCCAGGAATATCCAGTCACTCCCAGGAATATCCAGTCACTCCCAGGAATATCCAGTCACTCCCAGGAATATCCAGTCACTCCCAGGAATATACAGTCACCCCCAGGAATATACAGTCACCCCCAGGATTATACAGTCACTCCCAGGAATATACAGTCAGCTCCAGGAAAATACAGTCACCCCCAGGAATATACAGTCACCCCCAAGGATTATACAGTTACTCCAAGGAATATACAGTCACCCCGAGGAATATACAGTCACTCCCAGGAATATACAGTCACTCCCAGGATTATACAGTCTCTCCCGGGAATATCAAGTCACTCACAGAAATATACAGTCACTCCCAGGAATATCCTGTCACCCCCAGGAATATACAGTCACCCCCAGGATTATACAGTCACCCACAGGATTATACAGTCACCCACAGGATTATACAGTCTCTCCCAGAAATATACAGTCACCCCCAGGAATATAAAGTCACTCCAAGGAAAATACAGTCACCCCCAGGATTATACAGTCACCCCCAGGAATATACCGTCACCCCCAGGATTATACAGTCACTTCCAGGATTATACAGTCACTCCCAGGAATATACAGTCACCCCCAGGATTATACCGTCACTCCAAGGAATATACAGTCACCCCCAGGAATATACAGTCACCCTGGAATATACAGTCATTCCCAGGATTACACAGTCACTCCAAGGAATATACAGTCACCCCCAGGAATATACAGTCACCTCCAGGATTATACAGTCACTCCAAGGAATATCCAGTCACTCCCAGGAATATACAGTCACCCCCAGGATTATACAGTCACTCCAAGGAATATACAGTCACTCCCAGTAACCCCCAGGAATATACAGTTACCCCCAGGAATATACAGTCACTCCCAGGATTATACAGTCACTCCAAGTAATATACAGTCACTCCCAGTCACCCCCAGGAATATACAGTCACCCCCAGGAATATACAGTCACTCCCAGGAATATACCGTCACCCCCAGGAATATACAGTCACCCCCAGGATTATACAGTCACTCCCAGGATTATACAGTCACTCCCAGGAATATACAGTCACCCCCAGGAATTTACAGTCACTGCCAGGAATATACAGTCACCCCCAGGAATATACAGTCACCCCCGGGAATATACAGTCACCCCCAGGAATATACAGTAACTGCCAGGAATATACAGTCACCCCCAGGAATATACAGTCACTGCCAGGAATATACAGTCACCACCAGGAATATACAGTCACCCAGGAATATACAGTCATTCCCAGGATTACACAGTCACTCCAAGGAATATACAGTCACCCCCAGGAATATACAGTCACCTCCAGGATTATACAGTCACTCCAAGGAATATCCAGTCACTCCCAGGAATATACAGTCACCCCCAGGATTATACAGTCACTCCAAGGAATATACAGTCACTCCCAGTCACCCCCAGGAATATACAGTTACCCCCAGGAATATACAGTCACCCCAAGGAATATATAGTCACTCCCAGGAATATACTGTCACTCCCAGGAGTATACAGTCACTCGAAGTAATATACAGTCACTCCCAGTCAACCCCAGGAATATACAGTCACCCCCAGGAATATACAGTCACCCCCAGGAATATACAGTCACTCCCAGGAATATACCGTCACCCCCAGGAATATACAGTCACCCCCAGGATTATACAGTCACTCCCAGGATTATACAGTCACTCCCAGGAATATACAGTCACCCCCAGGAATTCTCAGTCACTGCCAGGAATATACAGTCACCCCCAGGAATATACAGTCACCCCCGGGAATATACAGTCACCTCCGGGAATATACAGTCACCCCCAGGAATATACAGTCACTGCCAGGAATATACAGTCACTGCCAGGAATATACAGTCACCCCCAGGAATATACAGTCACTCCCAGGAATATACGGTCACTCACAGGTTTATACTGTCACTCCCAGGAATATACAGTCACTCTAAGGTATATACAGTCACCCCAGGAATATACTGTCACTCCCAGGAATATACAGTACTCCCAGGAATATACAGTCACTCCCAGGATTATACTGTCACTCCCAGGAATATACACTACTCCCAGGAATATACAGTCACCCCCAGGAATATACAGTTACTCCCAGGAATATACAGTCACCCCAGGAATATACAGTCACCCCCAGGAATATACAGTCACTCCCAGGAATATACAGTCACTCCCAGGATTATACTGTCACTCCCAGGATTATACTGTCACTCCCAGGAATATCCAGTCACTCCATGGAATATACAGTCACTCCCAGGAATATACAGTCACCCCCAGGAATATACAGTCACCCCCAGGAATATACAGTCACCCCCAGGATTATACAGTCACCCCCAGGAATATTCAGTCACCCCCAGGAATATACAGTCACCCCCAGGAATGTACAGTCACTCCCAGGAATATACAGTCACTCCCAGGAATATACAGTCACTCCCAGGAATATACAGTCACCCCCAGTAATATTCAGTCACTCCCAGGAATATACAGTCACCTACAGGAATATACAGTCACCCCCAGGAATATACAGTCACCCCCAGGAATATACATACACCCCCAGGAATATACAGTCACCCCCAGGAATATACAGTCACCCCCAGGAATGTACAGTCACTCCCAGGAATATACAGTCACTCCCAGGAATATACAGTCACTCCCAGGAATATACATCACTCCCAGGAATATACAGTCACCCCCAGGAATATACAGTCACCCCCAGGAATATACAATTACCCCAGGAATATACAGTCACCCCCAGGAATATACAGTCACCCCCAGGAATATACAGTCACTCCCAGGAATATACAGTCAGCCCTTGGAATATACAGTTACCCCCAGGAATATACAGTCACCTCCAGGATTATACAGTCACCTCCAGGAATATACAGTCACCCCCAGGAACATGCAGTGACCCCCAGGAATATACAGTCACCCCCAGGAATATACAGTCACCCCCAGGATTATACAGTCACTCCCAGGAATATACAGTCACCCCCGTGAATATACAGTCACCCCCAGGAATATACAGTCACTCCCAGGAATATACCGTCACCCCCAGGAATATACCGTCACCCCCAGGAATATACAGTCACCCCCAGGAATATACAGTCACCCCCAGGAATATACAGTCACCCCCAGGATTATGCAGTCACCCCCAGGATTAAGGAGTCACCCCCAGATTATGGAGTCACCCCCAGGAATATACAGTCACCCCCAGGATTATACAGTCACCCCCAGGAATATACCGTCACCCCCAGGAATATACAGTCACCCCCTGGATTATACAGTCACTCCTGGGAATATACAGTCACTCCCAGGAATATACAGTCACTCTCAGGAATATCCAGTCACCCCCAGGAATATACAGTCACCCCCAGGATTATACAGCCACCCCCAGGATTATACAGTCACCCAAAGGATTATACAGTCACTGCCAGGAATATACACTCACCCCCAGGAATATAAAATCACTCTCAGGAATATACAGTCACCCCCAGGAATATACAGTCACTCCCAGGAATATACAGTCACCCCCAGGAATATACAGTCACCCCCAGGAATATACAGTCACCCCCAGGAATATACAGTCACCCCCAGGAATATATAGTCACTCTTAGGAATATCCAGTCACTCCCAGGAATATACAGTCACTCCCAGGAATATACAGTCACTCCCAGGAATATACAGTCACTCCCAGGAATATACAGTCACCCCCAGGAATATACAGTCACCCCCAGGATTATACAGTCACCCCCAGGAATACACAGTCAACACCAGAATTATACAGTCAACACCAGAATTATACAGTCACCCCCAGGAATATACAGTCACCCCCAGAATTATACAGTCACCCCCAGGATTATACCGTCACCCCAGGAATATACAGTCACCCCCAGGATTATACAGTCACCCCCAGGATTATACAGTCACCCCCAGGAATATACAGTAACCCCCAGGAATACACAGTCACCCCCAGGATTATACAGTCACCCCCAGGAATACACAGTCACCCCCAGGATTATACAGTCACCCCCAGGAATATCCAGTCACTCCCAGGAATATCCAGTCACTCCTAGGAATATACAGTCACCCCCAGGAATATACAGTCACACCCAGGAATACACAGTCACCCCCAGGAATATACAGTCACCCCCAGGATTATACAGTCACTCCCAGGAATATACAGTCACCCCCAGGATTATACAGTCACCCCCAGGAATATACCGTCACCCCCAGGAATATACAGTCACCCCCGGGATTATACAGTCACTCCTGGGAATATACAGTCACTCCCAGGAATATACAGTCACACTCAGGAATATCCAGTCACCCCCAGGAATATACAGTCACCCCCAGGATTATACAGCCACCCCCAGGATTATACAGTCACCCAAAGGATTATACAGTCACTCCCAGGAATATACACTCACCCCCAGGAATATAAAATCACTCCCAGGAATATACAGTCACACCCAGGATTATACAGTAACTCCCAGGATTATACAGTCACTTCCAGGAATATACAGTCACCCCCAGGATTATACAGTCACCAACAGGAATATACCGTCACCCCCAGGAATATACAGTCACTCCCAGGAATATACAGTCACTCCCAGGAATATACAGTCACTCCCAGGAATATACAGTCACCCCCAGGAATATACAGTCACCCACAGGATTATACAGTCACTCCCAGGAATATACAGTCACTCCCAGGAATATACAGTCACCCCCAGGATGATACTGTCATCCCCAGGAATATGCAGTCACTCCCAGGAATATACAGTACCGTCACCCCTAGGAATATACTGTCACCCCCAGGATTATACAGTCACCCCCAGGATTATACAATCACTCCCAGGAATATACAGTCACCCCCAGGATTATACAGTCACCCCCAGGAATATCCAGTCACTCCCAGGAATATCCAGTCACTCCCAGGAATATACAGTCACCCCCAGGATTATACAGTCACCCCAGGATTATACAGTCACCCCCAGGATTATACAGTCACTCCCAGGAATATTCAGTCACTCCCAGGAATATACAGTCACCCCCAGGAATATACAGTGACCCCAGGAATATACAGTCACCTCCAGGAATATACAGTCACTCCCAGGAATATACAGTCACTCCCAGGAATATACAGTCACTCCCAGGAATATACAGTCACTCCCAGGAATATACTGTCACCCCCAGGTTTATACAGTCACCCCAGGAATAGTCACCCCCATGATTATACAGTCACTCCCAGGAATATACAGTCACCCCCGGAATATACAGTCACCCCCAGGAATATACAGTCACCCCCAGGATTATACAGTCACCCCCAGGATTATACAGTCACCCCTAGGAATATACAGTCACCCACAGGATTATACAGTCACCCCTAGGAATATACAGTCACCCACAGGATTATACAGTCACCCCCAGGATTATACAGTCACCCCCAGGAATATACAGTCACCCACAGGATTATACAGTCACCCCCAGGATTAAACAGTCACCCCCAGGAATATACAGTCACCCCCAGGAATATACAGTCACCCCCAGGATTATACAATCACCCCCAGGAATATCCAGTCACTCCCAGGAATATCCAGTCACTCCCAGTAATATACAGTCACTCCCAGGAATATACAGTCACCCCCAGGATTATACAGTCACTCCCAGGAATATCCAGTCACTCCCAGGAATATCCAGTCACTCCCACGAATATCCAGTCACTCCCAGGAATATACAGTCACCCCCAGGAATATACAGTCACCCCCAGGATTATACAGTCACTCCCAGGAATATACAGTCAGCCCCAGGAACATACAGTCACCCCCAGGAATATACAGTCACCCCCAGGAATATACAGCCACCCCCAAGGATTATACAGTTACTCCAAGGAATATACAGTCACCCCGAGGAATATACAGTCACTCCCAGGAATATACAGTCACTCCCAGGATTATACAGTCTCTCCCGGGAATATCAAGTCACTCACAGGAATATACATTCACTCCCAGGAATATCCTGTCACCCCCAGGAATATACAGTCACCCCCAGGATTATACAGTCACCCACAGGATTATACAGTCTCTCCCAGAAATATACAGTCTCTCCCAGAAATATACAGTCACCCCCAGGAATATAAAGTCACTCCAAGGAATATACAGTCACCCCCAGGATTATACAGTCACTCCAAGGAATATACAGTCACTCCAAGGAATATACAGTCACTCCCAGTCACCCCCAGAAATATACAGTCTCTCCCAGAAATATACAGTCACACCCAGGAATATAAAGTCACTCCAAGGAATATACAGTCACCCCAAGGAATATATAGTCACTCCCAGGAATATACAGTCACTCCCAGGATTATACAGTCACTCCAAGTAATATACAGTCACTCCCAGTCACCCCCAGGAATATACAGTCACCCCCAGGAATATACAGTCACCCCCAGGAATATACAGTCACCCCCAGGATTATACAATCACCCCCAGGAATATCCAGTCACTCCCAGGAATATCCAGTCACTCCCAGGAATATCCAGTCACTCCAAGGAATATACAGTCACCCCCAGGATTATACAGTCACTCCCAGGAATATCCAGTCACTCCCAGGAATATCCAGTCACTCCCAGGAATATCCAGTCACTCCCAGGAATATCCAGTCACTCCCAGGAATATCCAGTCACCCCCAGGAATATACAGTCACCCCCAGGATTATACAGTCACTCCCATGAATATACAGTCAGCCCCAGGAACATACAGTCACCCCCAGGAATATACAGTCACCCCCAGGAATATACAGTCACCCCCAAGGATTATACAGTTACTCCAAGGAATATACAGTCACACCGAGGAATATACAGTCACTCCCAGGAATATACAGTCACTCCCAGGATTATACAGTCTCTCCCGGGAATATCAAGTCACTCACAGGAATATACAGTCACTCCCAGGAATATCCTGTCACCCCCAGGAATATACAGTCACCCCCAGGATTATACAGTCACCCACAGGATTATACAGTCACCCCCAGGATTATACAGTCACTCCCAGGAATATACAGTCACCCCCAGGATTATACAGTCACCCCCAGGAATATACCGTCACCCCCAGGAATATACAGTCACCCCCGGGATTATACAGTCACTCCTGGGAATATACAGTCACTCCCAGGAATATACAGTCACACTCAGGAATATCCAGTCACCCCCAGGAATATACAGTCACCCCCAGGATTATACAGCCACCCCCAGGATTATACAGTCACCCAAAGGATTATACAGTCACTCCCAGTAATATACACTCACCCCCAGGAATATAAAATCACTCCCAGGAATATACAGTCACACCCAGGATTATACAGTAACTCCCAGGATTATACAGTCACTTCCAGGAATATACAGTCACCCCCAGGATTATACAGTCACCAACAGGAATATACCGTCACCCCCAGGAATATACAGTCACTCCCAGGAATATACAGTCACTCCCAGGAATATACAGTCACTCCCAGGAATATACAGTCACCCCCAGGAATATACAGTCACCCACAGGATTATACAGTCACTCCCAGGAATATACAGTCACTCCCAGGAATATACAGTCACCCCCAGGATGATACTGTCATCCCCAGGAATATGCAGTCACTCCCAGGAATATACAGTACCGTCACCCCTAGGAATATACTGTCACCCCCAGGATTATACAGTCACCCCCAGGATTATACAATCACTCCCAGGAATATACAGTCACCCCCAGGATTATACAGTCACCCCCAGGAATATCCAGTCACTCCCAGGAATATCCAGTCACTCCCAGGAATATACAGTCACCCCCAGGATTATACAGTCACCCCCAGGATTATACAGTCACCCCCAGGATTATACAGTCACTCCCAGGAATATTCAGTCACTCCCAGGAATATACAGTCACCCCCAGGAATATACAGTGACCCCAGGAAAATACAGTCACCTCCAGGAATATACAGTCACTCCCAGGAATATACAGTCACTCCCAGGAATATACAGTCACTCCCAGGAATATACTGTCACCCCCAGGTTTATACAGTCACCCCAGGAATAGTCACCCCCATGATTATACAGTCACTCCCAGGAATATCCAGTCACTCCCAGGAATATACAGTCACCCCCGGAATATACAGTCACCCCCAGCAATATACAGTCACCCCCAGGATTATACAGTCACCCCCAGGATTATACAGTCACCCCTAGGAATATACAGTCACCCACAGGATTATACAGTCACCCCTAGGAATATACAGTCACCCACAGGATTATACAGTCACCCCCAGGATTATACAATCACCCCCAGGAATATACAGTCACCCACAGGATTATACAGTCACCCCCAGGATTAAACAGTCACCCCCAGGAATATACAGTCACCCCCAGGAATATACAGTCACCCCCAGGATTATACAATCACCCCCAGGAATATCCAGTCACTCCCAGGAATATCCAGTCACTCCCAGTAATATACAGTCACTCCCAGGAATATACAGTCACCCCCAGGATTATACAGTCACTCCCAGGAATATCCAGTCACTCCCAGGAATATCCAGTCACTCCCACGAATATCCAGTCACTCCCAGGAATATACAGTCACCCCCAGGAATATACAGTCACCCCCAGGATTATACAGTCACTCCCAGGAATATACAGTCAGCCCCAGGAACATACAGTCACCCCCAGGAATATACAGTCACCCCCAGGAATATACAGCCACCCCCAAGGATTATACAGTTACTCCAAGGAATATACAGTCACCCCGAGGAATATACAGTCACTCCCAGGAATATACAGTCACTCCCAGGATTATACAGTCTCTCCCGGGAATATCAAGTCATTCACAGGAATATACATTCACTCCCAGGAATATCCTCTCACCCCCAGGAATATACAGTCACCCCCAGGATTATACAGTCACCCACAGGATTATACAGTCTCTCCGAGAAATATACAGTCTCTCCCAGAAATATACAGTCACCCCCAGGAATATAAAGTCACTCCAAGGAATATACAGTCACCCCCAGGATTATACAGTCACTCCAAGGAATATACAGTCACTCCAAGGAATATACAGTCACTCCCAGTCACCCCCAGAAATATACAGTCTCTCCCAGAAATATACAGTCACCCCCAGGAATATAAAGTCACTCCAAGGAATATACAGTCACCCCAAGGAATATATAGTCACTCCCAGGAATATACAGTCACTCCCAATATTATACAGTCACTCCAAGTAATATACAGTCACTCCCAGTCACCCCCAGGAATATACAGTCACCCCCAGGAATATACAGTCACCCCCAGGATTATACAATCACCCCCAGGAATATCCAGTCACTCCCAGGAATATCCAGTCACTCCCAGTAATATACAGTCACTCCAAGGAATATACAGTCACCCCCAGGATTATACAGTCACTCCCAGGAATATCCAGTCACTCCCAGGAATATCCAGTCACTCCCAGGAATATCCAGTCACTCCCAGGAATATCCAGTCACTCCCAGGAATATCCAGTCACCCCCAGGAATATACAGTCACCCCCAGGATTATACAGTCACTCCCAGGAATATACAGTCAGCCCCAGGAACATACAGTCACCCCCAGGAATATACAGTCACCCCCAGGAATATACAGTCACCCCCAAGGATTATACAGTTACTCCAAGGAATATACAGTCACACCGAGGAATATACAGTCACTCCCAGGAATATACAGTCACTCCCAAGATTATACAGTCTCTCCCGGGAATATCAAGTCACTCACAGGAATATACAGTCACTCCCAGGAATATCCTGTCACCCCCAGGAATATACAGTCACCCCCAGGATTATACAGTCACCCACAGGATTATACAGTCACCCACAGGATTATACAGTCTCTCCCAGAAATATACAGTCACCCCCAGGAATATAAAGTCACTCCAAGGAATATACAGTCACCCCCAGGATTATACAGTCACCCCCAGGAATATACCGTCACCCCCAGGATTATACAGTCACTTCCAGGATTATACAGTCACTCCCAGGAATATACAGTCACCCCCAGGATTATACCGTCACTCCAAGGAATATACAGTCACCCCCAGGAATATACAGTCACCCAGGATTACACAGTCACTCCAAGGAATATACAGTCACCCCCAGGAATATACAGTCACCTCCAGGATTATACAGTCACCTCCAGGATTATACAGTCACTCCAAGGAATATCCAGTCACTCCCAGTCACCCCCAGGAATATACAGTCACTCCCAGGATTATACAGTCACTCCAAGTAATATACAGTCACTCCCAGTCACCCCCAGGAATATACAGTCACCCCCAGGAATATACAGTCACTCCCAGGAATATACCGTCACCCCCAGGAATATACAGTCACCCCCAGGATTATACAGTCACTCCCAGGATTATACAGTCACTCCCAGGAATATACAGTCACCCCAGGAAATTACAGTCACTGCCAGGAATATACAGTCACCCCCAGGAATATACAGTCACCCCCGGGAATATACAGTCACCCCCAGGAATATACAGTCACTGCCAGGAATATACAGTCACTCCCAGGAATATACAGTCACCCCCAGTAATATTCAGTCACTCCCAGGAATATACAGTCACCTACAGGAATATACAGTCACCCCCAGGAATATACAGTCACCCCCAGGAATATACAGTCACCCCCAGGAATATACAGTCACCCCCAGGAATATACAGTCACCCCCAGGAATGTACAGTCACTCCCAGGAATATACAGTCAATCCCAGGAATATACATCACTCCCAGGAATATACAGTCACCCCCAGGAATATACAGTCACCCCCAGGAATATACAATTACCCCAGGAATATACAGTCACCCCCAGGAATATACAGTCACCCCCAGGAATATACAGTCAGCCCTAGGAATATACAGTTACCCCCAGGAATATACAGTCACCCCCAGGATTATACAGTCACCTCCAGGAATATACAGTCACCCCCAGGAACATGCAGTGACCCCCAGGAATATACAGTCACCCCCAGGAATATACAGTCACCCCCATGATTATACAGTCACTCCCAGGAATATACAGTCACCCCCGTGAATATACAGTCACCCCCAGGAATATACAGTCACTCCCAGGAATATACCGTCACCCCCAGGAATATACCGTCACCCCCAGGAATATACAGTCACCCCCAGGAATATACAGTCACCCCCAGGAATATACAGTCACCCCCAGGATTATGCAGTCACCCCCAGGATTATGGAGTCACCCCCAGATTATGGAGTCACCCCCAGGATTATGCAGTCACTCCGAGGATTATACAGTCACCCCCAGGAATATACAGTCACCCCCAGGAATATACAGTCACCCCCAGGGTTTTGCAGTCACTCCGAGGATTATACAGTCACCCCCAGTTTTATGAAGTCACTCCGAGTATTATAGTCACCCCGATGATTTATATAGTCACCCGCAGGATTATGTTGTCACCCCCAGAATTACACTGTCACCCCGAAACTTCTTGCTGAATTGAATGATTATTTCAGGGGTTCGTGCTGCTGGCGGCGGATGTGTAAGATCTGCGTTTGTGATCTACTGAGATCTTCAGATCATATGAAGGACAACGGGAGACTTCCTTATGAATGGGACAAAACAGCGGTCATCAGCTCACTGACAGAGCTAAGGACTGTGGGTCATATTTACTAAGTGATGCTATCCCATATGACATCATTCCCACACCAGAAGATACCTTACAGCACATAAGAAGTCTTCCAGCACCAGGTGGTGTTTTATGAATTAGCACTGTTTAGTATATATGGCCCTATAAATTATATGTACACTTGTATTTACATTGCTCATAAGAATCATCATTGCAGTTACTGTGCATTGTATTCTATTAAAATATTGAACACACGTTTCTGCCCATATTATTTCTCTGGTTACCTCTAGCATAGGGCTGTGGTGGGATTCAGGGCGTTTGTATTTTACTAACAAATGTTATTGCGGTTTTTCACATGTAGCAGTAGATATGTGCGTATGCATGAAAATCACACAAATAATATACATATAGAAATGATAATCAGGATTCAGGGCTTTTATTAACGGAAACTCAGGTAGTGGTGGCGAGTATGGGACATTTTACAGGGAATAGTTCTCCTATTTCGTGTTAATAAATTCCTTTAATTAAAGAGTATTCTAATAAATAGATCCAAATAAATGTACTTCTTAACACACACAGCCCCAAGGGGAAACTAACAGGGACACTGAATGCTACAGCCCCGTCGAACCTGATACTTCTAATGGTCATTGGTTACATATGTAGTTACATAGTTACATAGTAGTTACATAGTAGTTACATAGTAGTTACATAGTTACATAGTAGTTACATAGTAGTTACATAGTTTTTACATAGTTACATACTCGATGAGGTTGACAAAATACATCACGTTCAACCTATGCAAAATTAAGACCACAGATAATTTATCCTATATCTGTACTTACAGTATATTGACCCAGAGGAAGGCAAACACAAACCCCAGTGACATATTATCTAATTATATCTCATAAGGGGGAAAATAAATTCCTTCCCTGACTCCAAGAATTAGCAATCAGATTACTCCCTGTTATTAAATTGCTTACTATTGCTACTCAATACACAAGGAACAGACACAATTGTCAGAAAATACCTCAATACTGATCTTTACTCGGTATATGCATTTTCCAAATGGTTCTATTAGCACAAACTTAAGGACAAACCAACAGCTTCTCAGAACTAAACACCCGGCTGAAGTTTCTTATAGTATTAGTACAGTATACTAGTAATACTGGATATACACTTCTAGTAACGGCAAGTATTTCACCATATCACACACCCATATAGCTAGTGATGAAAGTAAGGCAAAATCAACACAAAGTAGCATCATACACTGACGCTTGAGTACCAGTACTCTGTATGATGCTGCTGGAGTGCCATTACTCTGCATGATGCTAATGTAGTACCACTAATCAGCATGAAGCTGCTAGAGTACCAGTACTCTGTATGATATAGTTGTAGTAGCAGTACTCTGTATGATATTGTTGTAGAACCAGTACTCTGCATGATATTGGTGTAGTACCAGTACTCTGTATGATATTGGTGTAGAACCAGTACTCTGTATGATATTGTTGTAGAACCAGTACTCTGTATTATATTGGTGTAGTACCAGTACTCTGTATGATATTGGTGCAGTACCAGTACTCTGTATGATATTGGTGTAGAACCAGTACTCTGTATTATATTGGTGTAGTACCAGTTTCTGTATGATGATGCTGTAGTACCACTAATTTGTATGATGCTGCTAGAGTACCAGTCCTGTGTAAAATGCTGCTGGAATACCACTACTCTGTATGATACTGCTCAAGCACCAGTACTCTGTATCGTGCTGCTGGAGTACTATTACTCTGTATGATGTTGCTGTTGTTAACTGCCAAACTCCCAGTTCTGGAGCCGGTACAATGCCCTTGTGGTATTTCTTTGTTGACCAGTTGGGTGCTCCCCCTGAGCATGTAATCTATACAGATCCCTTGGACAGTAACTGAATTATCTCTGTGTTTACACGGTGCCTTCTCTGCCCCTCTGTGCAGGTCCGAGAGCAGAGAGAAGAGGTCCTGAGGGAGGTATCACTCCTCACTGTTCTGTTATTACAGGGCTCTTAGGGATAAAGTATGGCAAGCCCTCTGGCAGATTTAAAGAGTAAAAGCCAGCTCCTGCAGTGCCAATATTGACCTTGAAACCTCTCACGTACTGTAGATTACTGTACCTTTGAAGACAAACATAATAGTTCTGCAGGGAGAGGGCCTGCGGGTGTTTCTCACTGACTCCCTGGCACCTCTTCTGTGAAACCTTCACACTCACTGCAGGCAGAAACCTTTCCATAGCTACAGGTTAACACTAGTCAAGTAGAAAGATGTAGTGCTTACATACTGTCACCTAAAGCAGGGGTCCTCAACTCCAGCCCTCAAGACCCCCCAACACGTCAGGTTTTAAGAATATTCCTGGTTCAGCACAGGTGGCTCATTTGGCTTAACCCCCCTCCCATCATACTCTATTCCCCCTCACACTCCACCCCCTCTCTCTCACTAAACCCCCCTCCCTCTCACTCAGTCAACCTCCTCACAGGCAGCCAATTCCACTTCCTCACACTCTATTCCCCCCACACACACTCGCTCGCACAATCACCTACCCCCCATGCACACACATGCACTCAATCACCCCACACACATTCAATTACTCCCTCACACACTCAATTACCCTTCCATACCATGACCCCACACATACAACAACCCCCCCAACACACACAGTCACCCGTACAAAAACTTAATCCCTGTCCCTACATTCAAAAAACCCTGCCCCTACTCATAATCACCCACTCACACATACACAATATCATCCACACACTCACACACACACAATATCATCCACACACACACTCACAATATCATCCACACACTCACACACACACTCATAATCACCCCTACACACAAATATTCCCCCCCACCCACAAAATCACCCCCCCCCCCTCACACACACTCAATTCTTCCCCCACAGAGCTTAGCTGGCCACAGAGGTGGACATTACTGCTGGCGCTGACCAGGGGGAGCGGGAGGCCAGGATCCTCTGTGCACCGGTCATAACTCTGTGTTGGACCGGCGCTGGTCCGCAGACCACCCTGTGGGGACCACAGCTCTAGAGTGTGAGCTCTCAGGGTCAGGGTCCTCATTACCTTATGTGCCTGTGTGTGCTCGTTTGTCCTTATTTGTATGTCATTCTAGGTAATGTAACTTCTGTTCCCCACACTGTACCGGATGAATATTGAATATGCCGGTGCTTTGTAAACTATAATAATAATAACACAAGTCACACACAGAAAAAAGGAATAGGTGCAAAACAGCGCTAGGGATACTGATGAATAAATGTTCAGGCAGCCAGGTGAAAGACTGGTGGTACAACCAGTCAGGGAAACAGATGAAACAAAGGGGTTAACCGGCGCCAAAGAGGGTAAATACCAGTCCTGTTGTGACAGTCCAAATACAGTCCTTGGGATGATGAATGGTGATGATTCTCACCTCAGCAGTGCATATGTGAAAAAAGAGAAAGAGAAATAATAGTGCAGTAAATCAACACAGGGGGGGGGGGGGTGATCACAGATATTGACAAAAAACAACAAAGAAGACATACAAACATATAACACTAGCACGGCCTAAATATTAATAAAAAGCATATTTATTGATGTGGAAATGTGCATAAACCGCATCCGGAGGGGTAAAATTGCAACCCTACTCACAAAATGCTGGAAAGGTACAGGCAGATCTGCTGTATGCAGCTGGGCTCTCAAGATGGCGACCGGAGCACTTGTGCTGGCGTCCACACGTGACTAGGAAGCCAGGCAGATGACTCAGATGACGAGGCCTCTGGGCGGACGTGACGTCACCCCCGTTGTGTATTCTCCACCGGCTCACAGGACTCCAGTCCTCCAGTCCTCATCAGCAGCCGCAATATCGCCGTACCTCGGTTCAAAACACTAGTTGGAGACTGCAGAGTTTCTCCTTTGGAACTGCAGACTTCACCACACTGGAACACTCTAAAAACTTGAAACTTCCCGACGCGTTTCGTACGCATGCGCGTACTTCTTCAAGGGATGAAGAAGTACGCGCATGCGTACGAAACGCGTCGGGAAGTTTCAAGTTTTTAGAGTGTTCCAGTGTGGTGAAGTCTGCAGTTCCAAAGGAGAAACTCTGCAGTCTCCAACTAGTGTTTTGAACCGAGGTACGGCGATATTGCGGCTGCTGATGAGGACTTGAGGACTGGAGTCCTGTGAGCCGGTGGAGAATACACAACGGGGGTGACGTCACGTCCGCCCAGAGGCCTCGTCATCTGAGTCATCTGCCTGGCTTCCTAGTCACGTGTGGACGCCAGCACAAGTGCTCCGGTCGCCATCTTGAGAGCCCAGCTGCATACAGCAGATCTGCCTGTACCTTTCCAGCATTTTGTGAGTAGGGTTGCAATTTTACCCCTCCGGATGCGGTTTATGCACATTTCCACATCAATAAATATGCTTTTTATTAATATTTAGGCCGTGCTAGTGTTATATGTTTGTATGTCTTCTTTGTTGTTTTTTGTCAATATCTGTGATCACCCCCCCCCCCCCCTGTGTTGATTTACTGCACTATTATTTCTCTTTCTCTTTTTTCACATATGCACTGCTAGGGTGAGAATCATCACCATTCATCATCCCAAGGACTGTATTTGGACTGTCACAACAGGACAAGTCACACACAGCATTAAAATAGTGCCAGTGCCTGGAAGGTCCTGCGTTGCCTACCTCATTGTATCTATTTATTTCCCAAATCACCTGGACTTCTGGGCTTCCTCTTTAGCCAACCTTAATGACCCAAGTTACCTGCTACACAGGCAAAACAGCGATATGACATTCTATTAGTGTCCATCACTGTGACATCTCCTTCCCATTCCTTCCGCAGTGGTATAAATCTTTCTGTAGACGGAGCTACATAATTCACGGTCCCTAATGTTTTCAACTTGGACCTTAAAGGGTCACATAAAAAGGTTGTTGGCGGTGAATGGAGCAGCAGCGATCCTCGCTCATAGAGTCCAAATAATGTTGTGAAACAGGTCGCTGGTGTCCCTTGTCACTGCCGGATTCTTTCCAGTTACGGAGTCCGAGACGAGGGAGTTTGGTTCCTCTATTTCGTCTGCCCCGTTACCCAGAGTCAGGGTTAGGTGGCTTCACCAAAAATACTGGACACAATGGTGAAAAATGCAGAACGCTCGAAAAGGCGGTAGGGAGGTATCTTATTTATTCATTCTCAGACTATTATGTATTTTTTCTAAATTTCACTCCATATATCCAACAATTTGCCCCATTTCATATTCTACTAGCTGATATATCCGGCGTTGCCCGGGATGTAATGATCTCGCTCCCCTCTCTCCTCTCCCCCCTCTATATCTCTCTCCCCTTCCCCGATCCCGCTCTCTGTTTGTCCCCCGTTCACCGCCCCCCAGAGTTGAGGCAGTGAGTCCGGCGCCACCGAGGAGCGGCGGCTGCTTGTGCTGTGCCGGGGGGGAGGGGGGAAGAGAAGAGGTGAGGCGATGACTGTTTGTGCTGGGGGGGGAGAGAGGTCAGGCGGTGAGGCGGTGAGCTTGCCGGCGCCGAGGAGCGGTGGCTGCGGCGGCTGTTTGTGCTGTGACCGGGGGGTGGTTGTGGGTGGAGAGGTCAGGCGGTGAGGCCGGCGGCGCCGAGGAGTGTGGGTAGCGTTGAGTAGCAAAGTTGTTCTCCTAGCAAGTCAGCTTCCAAGTGAGATGGTCCTGCCAAGTGAGGTTCCAATTACAAGTGAGGGCAAGAGTGCACGCAATGTGAGTGGGGCGTCCGTGGGCCAATCACAAAGGGGGAAGAAATACACATAGGGCCAATCACAAAGGGCAAACAAATACACACACTAACATTATTTCAGTCTTATATATATAGATTTCGTAAACAAATTCTGAGGGAGGTTTGGGGATTGAGCGTCCTCCCAGCATTTTTAACGAAATAGAATATGAAATAGTGCAAATTGGTGCATACGTGGAGTGAAATTTAGAAAAAAAATGACATAACGGATCTGATCATTTATAAATAACATACCTGCAGTCATACATGACGAGTTATACTGATCGCAATGCTTCTCTTCCACTACTTCCAAGATTGTTGCAACCCCCTAATACTCCCTCTCACCCGCCTTATCCTCCCTCTCACCCCCTCAATCTCTCACTCCCCCTTATCCTCTCACCCAATCTCTCACTCCCTCTTATCCTCTCAGCCACCTTATCACCCTCCTCTCATACCAACACCACCACTACCCTCCTCCTCCTCATCATCATCTCATTTCCCCCCCCAGCATTATCATCATCAGCTTGTTCCTCTGCCCCTCCTTGCTACCACATGGTTCGATACCTCTGACATCCTGGGTCTCCTTTGAGCCCAGATGGCTAGGCAGACATCCTGGCTCCTATGCAAATGCTTAGCCTGACTGCATGGATTTTTATACATACAGTATAACACCATATAAACCATACTTTAAGAAAGTATAAACCTTGGGGAACCTTAATTACGGTTGGGGCACCCACAAACCCAATACAGGTTCTGGGACACCTTGGCACTAACTGGGGTACCCCTATGTTACCTAGGGATCCCCTTCAGCTGCAGGAACACTTTTCATCCCTGTGCCTCATTTTACCTTTCTGGCTGTTCTAAAGCAGGGAACTCTAGTGGTGAGTCGAGCAAGCGTTTTCAAGGGGAGATATTGCCGGGACAATGTGCCTACATGTATCCAATAATCAGGCACGATTCCCGGGTACATTTTTGGGGTATCCAGCAACTCTGGACCCCAGCTGCCTTGGCACATTCTGACAATTCCTCCGCAAAACCCCCCTTGTAACTCATGCCCTACTAATCTCTGCTCTCTAACATGCCCGGAAAGATAAAAACACAAAAATATTACAGTTAATGCGTTTAAAAGATACACTATATATATATATATATATATATATATATATATATATATATATATATATATATATATATATATATATATATATATACATATATATATATATATATATATATATATATATATATATATATAAAAATAGACAGGGACGGACAGGACAGATAGGGGTCTCAAGACAGGATGGGAGGGAAATGGATTTAATCAGGGAGTCAGCAGGCGACACAGGAGTTCCCAGTTCTTGGACGAACACAACCAGAAGTGCTCAATTTACAGCCAAAAGAAAATAATCCAGTGACCCGCTTCCTCGGTCCCCCCTCCCCCCCTTGGCTATCCTTACCCCCATCATTGTCTTATGTGTTTGTGTATCAACCGGTATGAAAGTGACAGTTAAAAAAGATATTGCGGGTCACATTATGTACTGTTACCCGTTATGCCTGTTGAACAAAAATGAATAAAAATACAAAGTTGGAAAAAAGGATACACTATTACTGGGTCCAAGAACTAACTCTCTTGAACCCTTATATATGGATCAGGGATAACCATTCATGAGCTGGACATTTATTGAGAAAACTGGAAGGAAAACGACGCTACTGCGCATGTCCGGAAAAAAGCTCCCAGAGTAATCTTCACACAACTTTATTGAACACACACAGGGCTACCCCAGCATCTCCCCCTCTACGCGTTTCACCCTTTCACAGAGGGCTTCGTCTCGGAGTGGGGAGAGGTGGTGACAGCCTCTTAAATAGCCTAAAAGCCCGCGAAAGCGGATTAAAAGATTTTAACCACTTCAGTACTAAACAGTTTTTGCAGGAGTCTCATTACAAATGAATCCTCATATATGCATTGTTCCCTTAAGACATCTCTAGGTACATAACATGCCAACCCAGGGAATAATCAGATAATAAACTTACATAAAGATAAGACTGTTTGGCTGCATACTGAAGGTGTATAAATGCACTTAAAATGCTAGAAACAACACTGCAAGAAAAAACATTATCTGCATTCCTCCTACATGGAACCAAACTAGTATAAATCCATTATTTAAACATATAAGGACTTCATAATCTACAAAAGCCATAGTTATTCAACCCTATGCTGTTTGGCCACGGAGTGCTGGGAAAGGTTTATAAGCGAGCAAAAGAAGGGGGGGGGGAGGGATGTGTGGAGGGGGGGGGGGAGGGAGGGGGGGAGGGATGTGGGGAGGGAGGGGTGTGGGGAGGGAGGGGTGTGGGGAGGGGTGGGGGCGGGAAACCAGACAAACACAAAAGACAAAGCGAAGGATAACAGTAAATTCACAGTTCACATGATTTCATAATTAAATACATGTCTATGGGCATGCATATCTCAGGTCAAAGTTCACTAAATAATTCTAGAGGAAACATCGCAGATCCCAATCCACATTAAGTCCGTTGGGTTGTAGTGTATTTAATGTATGTATCCAGTGTGCCTCTCGTTGATGTAAGAGCTTCTTCCTATCCCCTCCCTGTGGGGGGGATGGCTATGTGTTCAATTGCACAGCAATGGAAATTATCTACTGTACCCAACGGACAGTTATTAAAGTGAATTGGTACCGGATGTGTCATGTCTTTGTTTTTTATTAACCTAAGATGTTCTAGAATGCGGACTTTCAGGGCTCTACTCGTTAGGCCCACATATTGCTTTTTACATCCGCATTGTAACAGGTAAACCACACAATTAGTTTGACATGACATGAACGATTTAATTTGATATTTGTGTCTATCCTCTTTGTTGGAGAAATGCGTAGTCTTAATCATTCTGGGGCAAATTTTGCAATGTCCACATTTATAAGATCCAATCAATCTCGGAAAAAAGGAACGTTTGGTTTTGCTATCATTAGTTGTTTTCAACATACTGGGTGCCAGCATGTTCCCTAATGTAGGAGCTCTACGAAACACTATCTTTGGTCCTACACACACCATTTTACTCCATAATGGATCTAGGGACAGTGTGGCCCAATGTTTGCATATTATGGCTTTGATAGAGTTCGCTTGTTCGCTAAAGTTAGTGATAAAGAATGGCGCTTCTGTGTTCTCGACAAGTGTGTCTTTGGCACTACCCCCTAATGACGTGTTGATAAGAGTATTCCTATCCGTATGTAGTGCATGCTGGTATGCCTGCTCAAGATTCGTATCGTCATACCCCCTCGACAGGAACCTCTCTCTCATCTCATCCGCCCTGTCACTTGTCGAGAACACAGAAGCGCCATTCTTTATCACTAACTTTAGCGAACAAGCGAACTCTATCAAAGCCATAATACGCAAACATTGGGCCACACTGTCCCTAGATCCATTATGGAGTAAAATGGTGTGTGTAGGACCAAAGATAGTGTTTCGTAGAGCTCCTACATTAGGGAACATGCTGGCACCCAGTATGTTGAAAACAACTAATGATAGCAAAACCAAACGTTCCTTTTTTCCGAGATTGATTGGATCTTATAAATGTGGACATTGCAAAATTTGCCCCAGAATGATTAAGACTACGCATTTCTCCAACAAAGAGGATAGACACAAATATCAAATTAAATCGTTCATGTCATGTCAAACTAATTGTGTGGTTTACCTGTTACAATGCGGATGTAAAAAGCAATATGTGGGCCTAACGAGTAGAGCCCTGAAAGTCCGCATTCTAGAACATCTTAGGTTAATAAAAAACAAAGACATGACACATCCGGTACCAATTCACTTTAACAACTGTCCGTTGGGTACAGTAGATAATTTCCATTGCTGTGCAATTGAACACATAGCCATCCCCCCACGGGGAGGGGATAGGAAGAAGCTCTTACATCAACGAGAGGCACACTGGATACATACATTAAATACACTACAACCCAACGGACTTAATGTGGATTGGGATCTGCGATGTTTCCTCTAGAATTATTTAGTGAACTTTGACCTGAGATATGCATGCCCATAGACATGTATTTAATTATGAAATCATGTGAACTGTGAATTTACTGTTATCCTTCGCTTTGTCTTTTGTGTTTGTCTGGTTTCCCGCCCCCACCCCCCTCCCCACACCCCTCCCTCCCCACATCCCTCCCCCCTCCCTCCCCCCCCCCCCTCCACACATCCCTCCCCCCCCCTTCTTTTGCTCGCTTATAAACCTTTCCCAGCACTCCGTGGCCAAACAGCATAGGGTTGAATAACTATGGCTTTTGTAGATTATGAAGTCCTTATATGTTTAAATAATGGATTTATACTAGTTTGGTTCCATGTAGGAGGAATGCAGATAATGTTTTTTCTTGCAGTGTTGTTTCTAGCATTTTAAGTGCATTTATACACCTTCAGTATGCAGCCAAACAGTCTTATCTTTATGTAAGTTTATTATCTGATTATTCCCTGGGTTGGCATGTTATGTACCTAGAGATGTCTTAAGGGAACAATGCATATATGAGGATTCATTTGTAATGAGACTCCTGCAAAAACTGTTTAGTACTGAAGTGGTTAAAATCTTTTAATCCGCTTTCGCGGGCTTTTAGGCTATTTAAGAGGCTGTCACCACCTCTCCCCACTCCGAGACGAAGCCCTCTGTGAAAGGGTGAAACGCGTAGAGGGGGAGATGCTGGAGATGCTGGTGTAGCCCTGTGTGTGTTCAATAAAGTTGTGTGAAGATTACTCTGGGAGCTTTTTTCCGGACATGCGCAGTAGCGCCGTTTTCCTTCCAGTTTCCTGATACCTCTTGACGGCGGCACGCAGGAGCCAACGAGGAGAGTGGGCCCCAAACCGGAGGAAAGCAGGTGAAGTATCATACCCCTCTCCCTGCACCGGTTACTTCTGTGGCCTGGCATAACTCCCTCGCATGGCTCCAGTGTCTGAAGCATCCAGACCTGGTCAACTACACTGATGCGCACGACAGACCCATTGTTACTTGGACATTTATTGAGAGCCTGGTTACCCTCTACTGTCACAGCCATTACTACCTCTCATTTTTTTTACTGGCCAGCGGCTCAGTGAGTAAAAGACACTGGTACTAAGTGTGAAGCTGGGGAGCCTGGTTCAATTCCCAGTGTCGGCTCCTTGTGACTTTGGGCAAGTCACTTTATATCCCTGTGCCTCGGGCACCAAAATCATAGATTGTAAGCTCCGCAGGGCAGGGACCTGTGCCTGCAAAATGTCTCTGTAAAGCGCTACGTAAAAACTAGCAGTGCCATACAAGAACAAGCTATTATTATTATACAGGACATTCAGGTTCAATTCTGGCAAACCTACTTATCACACCCCTCTCTTTGGGGCTGAATCCTGTGCAGGAGAACTTTGTGAAGATCCGACTGACTGAGAGGAGCGGCACACATCCATCCGGTATTCATTGAAGAGTATATATACTGTATGTCTACATATACATAGAGTTTGTAATTTGGAGTATTTTCACTCCCACCTTATAAGTTGTATTGGGGTCACTGTTTTTCAGAGTACAAAAAACCCCTAGGCCTGGAGGCAGAAGGAAATGACAGTGTCCTTGGCCAGCTGCTGTTCCTGTACTCTGGCTTACCCCTGAACTGCTACCCGGAGGCTGTCACTATATAACTGGCACAGCCTGTTTCTGTTACATATCCTCGTCTCGTGTTTACTTTCAGGGAGCCTCGAACCAGGAAGATTAACAGAGGTGCCCAGCCAGGAAACTCTTGCGCCAACATTATCCACAAGAGATACACAGGGAAAGGGTATCTGAACCGGGGGGGATTGTGAGCAGCAATGCTCACACTGAGAGGGGCAATCCCCCCCAAAGAAGAATGAGACATACTGTACAAAGTGCAGACACACACATGCAAAGTGCTTGAGTAATAGCACCCAGCAGTACCCTGATCTTACTCCCTAAATAAGGATTACTGCAGGCAGGGCCACCAACCAATCCCCCCCCCCCCTCTGTCAACGGGCTTACGAGACCCCCATTTCACACCTCCATGTGAGCTTCCTTCTCTATCGCCCTCCCTCTCCTCATGCATTTCTTGGCCCCCTCTCTCACTTTTACCCCCTCGCTTCCTCACTCACTTACTCTCCCCCATCACTCCCCCGCCCTCCTCTCTCTCTCACTCCCTCTTACACCCCTCACTCTCCCCCCTGTCTCTGAACTCTCCCAGCATGTGGCATCCAGTATAACAACCGAAACCCACACAATAACGCGAATCCCACGAAGAAGCCAGTTCTGCTGGTGTGAGCATGCCTGTTTGTTTAGACTGCAATAGGCAGGGATGTTCACTTTCCCGGGGGGACTCTGAATGCGGAAAGTATTTCTCAATCAAGTGTTTCCCTTCTCCTAATCCCCCCTCTCCTTATCAGAGAGACAATACAGATAACGGAAGGTGGGGACTCTGGCTGTACAAGCACTCACTGATCTCACAGTGACCTCTCAAAGTGACCTCACACAGTGACATCACACACAGTGACCTCTCACAGTGACCTCACACCGTGACATCTCACCGTGACCTCACACAGTGACCTCACACATAGACATCACACACAGTGACCTCTCACAGGGACCTCTCACAGGGACCTCTCACAGGGAAAATCTCACAGGGAAAATCTCACAGGGACCTCTCACAGGGACCTCACACAGTGACATCACACACAGTGACATCACACACAGTGACCTCTCACCGTGACCTCTCACAGTGATCTCACACAGTGACATCACAAACAGTGACCTCTCACCATGACCTCTCCCAGCGACCCCCTCACACAGTGACCTCATTCACATTGACTTCTCACTGTGACCTCACACAGTGACCTCACACAGTGACCACACACAGTGACCTCAAACAAAATGGAGCAGTCACAAGATTTGAGACACCTCTGAAGTCTCACTTTCATAAATACATTAAAAATACTTCTAGCTGTCAGATTTGAATAGAACAACGTATCAATCACCCACCTGAGACCCCTTAAACATTTCACAGGAAGGAGTTCCCTTTGGGGAACTTGACTTTGGGAGCACTACATGTCATTTCCTTGACGGTCCATGACATCCCACTCCTCACCCCTTTCCATCTCTTCGGCCCCTATCCTACATGTGAAGAGACAGTGCAGAGGCAGGACACACACTCTCGGTGCATAAGTACGGGTAGAGGAACTTTTCCCGATTACACTCCCTAATTACATGATGAGTATACACTCGATACTCCTGTGTGGGTTTTCTGATTGCAGCACTATTGTATGTCTTTATTTATATAGCGCCATTAATGTACATAGCGCTTCACAGCAGTAATACACGTGGTAATCAAATAAATAACAGATAATATAAATAACAGATCATGGGAATAAGTGCTTTAGACATAAAAGTAACATTAAGGAAGAAGAGTCACTGCCCCGAGGAGCTTACAGTCTATTTGGTAGGTAGGGAGAACGTACAGAGACAGTAGGAGGGAGTTCTGGTAAGTGCGTCTGCAGGGGGCCAAGCTTTATGTATCATGTGTTCAGAATATCCACAGTGCTATTCATATGCTTCTTTAAGCAAGAGTGTCTTAAGGTGGGTCTTAAAGGTGGATAGAGAGGGTGCTAGTCAGGTACTGAGGGGAAGTGCATTCCAGAGGTGTGGGGCAGTCAGTGAGAAAGGTTTAAGGTGGGAGAGGGCTTTAGATACAAAGGGGGTAGAAAGAAGACATCCTTGAGAAGAACGCATGAGTCTGGATGGTGCATAACGAGAAATTAGGGCTGAGATGTAAGGAGGGGCAGAAGAGTGTAAAGCTTTAAAAGTGAGGAGAAGAATGGAGTGTGAGATGTGGGATTTGATCAGAAGCCAGGAGAGGGATTTCCCTATTGCCATGCAGTGCTGAGACATCTCTATTTAATATCTGTACACTGAGAATATTCCATGCCTGGTGTTCTGTAGGTAATTATTTAGATACTAACACACTTCTTATATATTGTATGGGGATTATCTATGTATGTACAATGTGGTTATTCTGTATGTACAGCATATATATCTTTATTTACAAATCGCCATCCATCCAATCAATCGGAAAAGGAGTCCCTGCCCCGTAGAGCTTACAATCTATGTATGTGTACCTAACATGTGTTTACTCACTACTTTCTCCGTAGCGAGACTGCAGACGCTTGTGTTTACACTTAGCCCTGCTTTCCTGTACACATTTCTGGAGAGCGTCCTTCTGATTCCCACTCCTGACTTATGTTCTCACTTGTCTACACGTAAATATTAATATCTCCCACTTATAGTAGGATTATATGGATTTGGGCGGGTTCGCTGGGGTGATGTATGTTCCAATTGTTTTGAACTTGTGTGTGTTTTGAGCCCCGTCGGATTAAATGGTTTTGTGTCTCGTGCTACCTTACATGCCCTGCGTCTGTGGGAGTTTCTTACCTCTGTTATAAGGGATTTTCTCCCCCTGAGTTGCACCCCGTGCAGATATTTCGGTTGGTTGCTATAATGAATTATTTATAGGTTGTGGTGCAGACACTTCACATACATTAAACATATAAACATGTCAAATAATGTTATCCCCGTGGGGGAGATTCAGAGCGTTAATGAGGACATTAGAACAGCTAACATTACATACTGTAGGTGCATAGGTACATAGTTACATAGGTGCATATTTAAACAGGTACATACTGTAGTTACTTAGTAGATTAGGTTAAAAAAAGGATAAACGTCCATAAAGTTCGCCCTATGCTAAATTTAGACGACAGTTACTTTATCCTATATCCGTACTTAGAGTATATTGATCCATAGGAAGCAAACACACAACCCCAGTGATACATCATCCAGTGATATATCATGAGGGGAAAAATAAATTTCTTCCTGACTCCAAGAATTGGCAATCGGATTACTCCCTGGATCAACATCCTTCCCATGTATACTTTTTTGGTATATTCCTGTATACCTTTCCTTTCTAAAAAGATGTCCAACCTCCTATTGAATAAATCTATTGTATCTGCCATCACAGTCTCCATGGGTAATGAATTCCCCATTGTAATTGCCCTTACTGTAAAGAACCCTTCCTTTGTTGCTGGTGAAATCTCCTTCCCTCCAATCTTAAGGGATGACACTGTGTCGTCTATACTGTCCTTGGGACGAATAGTTCTTTTAAAACTCCTTGTGTTTTCCTCAAATATATTTGTATATAGTTATCATATCCCCTCTTAGATGCCTCTTTTCTAATATAAATACATCTAATTTAGCTCTCTCCTCATAAATCAGATTATCCATCCCCTTTATTAATTTGGTGGCTCTTCTTTGAATTCAAAAACTTTAAAAAAAAATACCCTTTGCGTTATTCAGTTCACTGTATGTTACTGTTATAAGAACATGCCCCTAATTTTCTTTCACAACCCTCACACACGTCCCTTTCTAAAGAATATTTAATTTTTTATACTACCCAACCCCAGCACCCTGCACACAACACCCAGCACACCCATCATCCAAACACCCAACACCCAGCACACCGAGCACCCAACACCCAACAGAACACTCAACACACCCAGCACACCCAACATCCAAACACCCAGCACACCGAGCACCCAACACCCAACATCTCAACACCCAGCACACCCAACATAATACCCAAAATCCAAGCACCCAACCCCCAGCACACTGAGCACCCAACACCCAGCACCCAACACCCAACAGAACACTCAACACACCCAGCACCCAACATCCAAACACCCAGCACACCGAGCACCCAACACCCAACATCTCAACACCCAGCACACCCAACACCCAGCAGAACACCCAACATCCAAAGACCAAACACCCAGCACACCGAGCACCCAACACCCAACAGAACACCCAACACACCCAACATCCGAACAATCAACACCCAGAACACCGAGCACCCAACACCCAACAGAACACCCAACACACCCAGCACCCAACATCCAAACACCCAGCACACCGAGCACCCAACACCCAGAACCCAACATCCCAACATCCAGCACACCCAACACCCAACAGAACACCCAACACCCAGAACCCAACAAACCAACACCCAACAGGACACCAAACACACCCAAAACCCAACAGAACACACAACACACCCAGCATCCAATACCCACCACCCAACAGACCCAGCACCCCCACCTTTATTTCCATTCCTGTCGCCTAGTCACAATATTTCTCTTACAGATCTCACAGATTTGATCTACCAGGGCAAGACGTCCTCATCTGTAATCTCCTTCTATTTTGTGGAACTGATCTGCAGGACACACAGTATCGTATTTTGTGTTATGCTTTATTTGTTGGCAGGGATTTCGACGATCTGGGCGTGTGTGAGAATATTTTATCTCTTATCACCTCCTTTGTCTGCCTTGTTGTATCTAGTCACCGTTCACCATATAAAGCTGGCACCATTTGTTCTCAGCGGAGGAGTAACAGAGTGTGGCAGCGAGAAGAGGGAAGACAAGAACATCGCAGGAAATACTGAGTACAGGTAATGTGGCTATACATACCTAGGTACAGTTACATGTCTCTATCTCTCTCTCTCTCTCCATCTCTCTCTCCCTCTCTCTCCATCTCTCCCTCCCAGTATTTGCTTTGTGTAGGGTGGCAGTGTGACAGCAACCTGTGTTTGGGGGGTGTATATTAATGTTAGAGGGTGACATCCTGCTTTTTTATTTGCCCTCATCTCAGTGTTTCAGAGTTGCAGGAGCCCTCGCGTCCCTTCCCTGGGTCATACTCGTTACTCTCCGCGGTGTGGCCTCCTCCTCAGAGGAAGATGCGTACAGTGTGGTGTCTGGTTATTGCCCTGGGGTTCGTGTTCCAGGCTGACACGGTGGTGTCCCCATGTGTAGGAATAGTGAGATACAGCCGGGAAGCTATGCAGCTCAGTAAGTGTCCTCTCTGTGTATACAGTAACACACGCTGCTCTGTGCATAATACAGGTACACACGCTGCTCTGTCTATAATACAGATACACATGCTTCTCTCCGTATAATACAGATACACGCTCTGTGTATAATACAAGACCCAACACGTCTGAGGAAGGGACACATTAATCCTGAAACGTTATCTGTACTAAAGCTCTGATGCTGTGAACACCTTATTGAAGTTTTTCAAAACTCAAATCAAGTCTCCTGTTTGCTCCTCCTTTCCTTCATTTTTCTTTGTATAATACGGATACACGCTGCTCTGCGTATAATACAGATACACACGTTGCTCTGTGTATAATACAGATACGCGCACTGCTCTGCGTACAATACATATAGCATACACACGCTGCTCCGCTGCTCGGTGTGTGATAAAGAGACACATGCTGCTCTGCGTATAATACAGATACACGCTACTTGGAGTATAATACAGATACGCACGCTGCTCAAATGACGTAATGACATCCCGTTTCCATGGTAACGCGCCACCGTGCGACATCACGTTGGTGACGTCCGCTGCGTCATTTGTCGCTGGGGTTCCAAAGGAGTTTGGCTATATTCTATCCTGCGTTGATAAACCTTTTATGTTCAATACTCATCATGTGAAGCACAAAAGAAAGTGACTGAGGTCACAACAGTCCCCTTGTACCCACTCATGGTGAAATCACGAGTATATAAATAAGGATAAATTATCCACAGAGAAAGCTAGAGAGTCCAACTCAACCAAATACCTATGGTACATAATGGTGGCAGGATGTCTACACTGCTGAAAGCAAAAACAATAAACTTTTAATAATAATCAATAACAACGCAGAAACAAAAGTGATAAGTACAGCTCAACCCCCTTATAACGCTGTGCTTGGGGGTCCAAAGAATCACATCGCGCTTTAAGCGGATCGCGTTAGAAATAATGTACAATTGCATGCATTGTACAATAAAGTATTTAAGATACCAATAATAGTGTTGTAATGTATTCAAATGTATGAAAATTGGGAGCCACGCTTGCATCGCGCTATAAGCGGATCCGCGTTGTAACGGATCGCGCTGTAACGGGGTTGAGCTGTATTACACATGTATCAACACGCACACATGCCAAACCAAATGCGGCAAATATGCCAGCAGGTACACAGCACTTTAGTATAATTACTAAGTGACCCGTAATCGCCTGGTTGGAGAGCCTGGAATTACATGGGTGGAATGTCACGGAGTGCAAGGAGCAGATGCATAACGTGTATTCAATGCTAACGTAGTGAGCGTCTCATCAGCATGTATCGATGTGCTGATACAGCATGAATACATAGTATCCTTAGACCATCGCTTGCCTAAGTACCAGTGCAAAAGTGGAAACACTAGTAGGCAGTCAAAATGTATATCATTGCATGACTGAAAAAGTAATCCAGTATACAACCGTATGACCTGTAGCTCTACACTCCTCCAAACAACATCCCACGTGTGGACACCACAGACGTGACGTCACCACGCCCACGGGTGAATTAATATACATTGTTTGCCCTACTACTATTTAGCCTCCATTACTCTCTACCTACCTGGGGATTTATGGAAGAAGGAGCGGCTCAGTGAGTAAAGACACTGACTGGCACTGAGTGTGAAGCAGCGGAACCTGATTCAATTCCCAGTGTCGGCTCCTTGTGACTTTGGGCAAGTAAGTTTATATCCCTGTGCCTCGGGCACCAAAAACATAGATTGTAAGCTCCACGGGGCAGGGACCTGTGCCTGCAAAATTTCTCTGTAAAGCGCTATGTAAAACCAGCAGCGCTATAGAAGAACATGCTATTCCATTTTTATATTCACTGTTACATACTTATTACTTTTGTTTCTGCGTTGTTATTGATTATTATGAAAGTTTATTGCTTTTTCTCTCAGCAGTGTAGATGTTCTGCCACCATTATGTACCATAGGTATGTGATTGAGTTGGACACCCTAGCTTTTTCTGTGGATAATATTTCCTAGTAACATAAACTATACTTGCCTAAGCAAGAGAGAGGACCCCTTTAGAACAAGCTCTCATAAAGTGATAAACGAAAATAAATAAACCTTTAATAATATGTAGGGTTAAAAAAGGAGACAGACAAATTATAAAATAAGTATTAAATAACTACCTCCAAGTCCTGTATATCAGACTCGTTGCCCTATAAATGAAGGAAACCATATAATGACTGGCACATGCAGAATGGATATATAGCTTGTGCCTCAGTGTGGTATAGCTAAAAAAGTTAATACCAAGTCTATCAGCGATGTACTGGACAGACGTATAGTAAGTATACCCACAACTGAATAGATTGTAGCTCGAAGCGAGTACGCTATAATAATATAATGGGTGATCAGTGCACAGTATATCAATCACAATATTTCCTGATTGATATACTTGTGATTTCACCATGAGCGCGTAACAAGGGGACTGTTGTGACCTCGGTCACTTTCTTTGATATTTCCTATTTCTTTGATACTTCCTATGATATGTTTCCCTATGCACCTGGTTGTTAAGCTTACTGATATATGGGCTTGAGCGATGTCTTCATCAGTTGTGTATATAATCAATATCACCATGCCCTGCCCACTATCAGTATGAATGGAGTAACTATGAACGGTACTTTCCATCTCCTGCCTAAGGCCTCGGCCAAGCTTCCCGCTGGCATGCTGAGGCGCGTTGAGGCTCAGGGAAAGCGGTGCTTTCCCTGGCCTTGCGGGTGCTTTCTCTGTGCGCCGTCAGGGGGCGGGCTGGGGGCGACCAGTGACGTCACAGAGCTGGTTCGCACTCATTGGCGAACCGCTCACGTGACCGGCCCTGCGCTCCGGCAAGCGCTTGAAATTAAAAATTACCTAAGACCTACGCTTCCGCACGCTTGCGAAAGCGTAGGCGAGCCCCTACTAAAGTCGCTCTCATTGCGGCTGTAGGGGCTCACAGGTAAGTACAAGCGTGCCTCAGCATGGCTGAGCGTGTAAGCGCTGACAATGGCCGAGGCCTAATACTCGCACTGCTTGCTGGATCCGTACAGCCCCTGCGGGGGGGATATTATTATCTCTGTCACGCTATAAATCATTTCTGCTCTTACAGTATTTCAGGCTCAGAAGCAGCAGCTACAAGATGCCCTAACAAGCCTCACGATCACCCCCCCTGGGGTAAAACAAGATATTAAATGGTGAGTAACACCTGATCCACGGCAATCACGCTGATCATTCCGAGGCAGGTCACAGCCTGTAATGATACATCACTATGCTTGTAACATTGGTCATGATGTCACAGGATATTGTGACGCACCATGTATTTCATATAGGCAATACCTGCACATAACATGTCATACAATGAAGCTGCTCACTTCTGCACCGTGTGACGTCATCACTAAGGCCTCATCCGGTGTAAACGCGAGTGCGCTGGCAGTGTGGCTTGTGGATGCCACAGACGTGACGTCACTACGCCCACGGGTGTATTAATATAAATTGTTTGCCCTACTACTATTTAGCCCCCATTACTCCCTACCTACCTGGGGATTTATGGAAGAAGGAGCGGCTCAGTGAGTAAAGACACTGACTGGCACTGAGTGTGAAGCTGGGGAACCTGATTCAATTCCCAGTGTCGGCTCCTTTTGACTTTGGGCAAGTTACTTTATCTCCTTGTACCTCAGGCACCAAATAATAGATTGTAAGCTCCACGGGGCAGGGACCTGTGCCTGTAAAATATCTCTGTAAAGCGCTACGTAAAACTAGCAGCGCTTTAAAAGGACATGCGATTATTATTATTATGTTATTCCATTTTTATATTCACTGTTACATACTTATTACTTTTGTTTCTGCGTTGTTATTGATTATTATTAAAGTTTATTGTTTTTGCTTTCAGCAGTGTAGACGTCCTGCCACCATTATGTACCATAGGTATGTGGTTGAGTTGGACACTCTAGCTTTCTCTGTGCATAATATTTCCTGATTTATATCCTCGTTATTTCACCATGAGTGCATACTAAGTGGACTGTTGTGACCTCGGTCACTTTCTTTTGTGCTTCATATGATATGTTTCCCTAAGCACCTTGTTGTTATGCTTACTGATATATGGGCTTGAGCAATGTCTTCATCAGTTGTGTATATAATCAAAGCTCACCATGCCCTGCTTTCCTCAAGCCCACTAACAGTATGAATGGAGTAACTATGAACAGTACTCTCCATCTCTTGCCTAATACCCGCACTGCTCGCTGGATCCGTACAGCCCCTGCGGGGGGGATATTATTATCTCTGTCACGCTATAAATCATTTCTGCTCTTACAGTATTTCAGGCTCAGAAGCAGCAGCTACAAGATGCCCTAACAAGCCTCACGATCACCCCCTCTGGGGTAAAAAAAGATATTAAATGGCGAGTAACACCTGATCCACGGCAATCACACGTGTCACAGCCTGTAATAATACATCACTATGCTTGTGACATTGGTCATGATGTCACAGGATATTGTGACGCACCATGGATTTCATATAGGCAATACCTGCACATAACATGTCATACAATGAAGCTGCTCACTTCTGCACTGTGTGACATCATCACTAAGGCCTCGTCCGGTGTTAACGCGAGTGCGCTGGCAGTCGAGCGCCGTGACATCAGGCGCTCATGTTGATCGGGCGCTTCCTCGCCAGCAAGTTGCGTGCATAGGGGGGGCGTGCCGTTAGAAGTTACATGAGCGGTTCGCCCTCATTGATCACCAGGGCGAGCGCGACAGATACAACAATATTTGTCTCGGCAATCATCGCACCCCCCCACGCTCACATATGGATGGGGGGATTGAGTTTTATTGTTTTAATTGCGAGCATGTAGGCAAGTGAGCGTGCTCTTCCCCTGGATGAGGCCTAATACATAGAAATCCATTGTATAAAATACAGAGAAAGCGATTTCTCTGTCGGCATCGATGTAACGTTTCTCAGCGTGTTTCCGGTGTATTAGTTTATATTATATACTGGCACAAGTCAGCTCCTTCTAACGCCTTCCCGTTCCTTCAGGATTCAGATACAGACAGCTGACATTGCTCAGATTGCAGCCCAGTTCATCCCCAGCTTGGGAGTAGAAGTATCTATCAACACGGATCTGCTCATCAGAGCCAACGTGTGAGTTCCTATTGCTGTAGTAACAATCAGTATGTTCAGAACCATATAGCCAGGGGTGGTCAACTCCAGTCCTTAAGGGCCACCAACTGGTCAGATATTCACTGCTTCAGCACAGGTGGCTCAGTCATTGGCCAATGCCAGTCCTCAAGGGCCAACAACAGGTCAGGTATTCAGCATATTCCTGCTTCAGCACAGGTGGTTCAATCAGTGGCTATCCTGAAAACCTGACCCTTGAGGACTGGAGTTGGCAGCCTCAGCTCTAGCACTTGTCTTCAGGGCTCTGTTCTCCAGTCATATTTGCAGAGGTCCTCCAGTAGACTAACACCGACCTCTCCCACATTTCTCTGCATGTGTTTCAGAGGGGGCAACGTTATAGGCCTGAGGGTATCCGCAGATACCATCTCTGTGGTGCAGATCCAGCAGGATGTCTACGGTAGTCCCAAACTGGGCGTCAGCACCTGCAAAACAACTGTGAAAGCACTGCAGGTTACTCAGGAGGCGAACAGGTTAGTGCCCATGTGGCTTCCCCCTGATCATGTCCTGGAGGGGGTCAGAAGAGCCTTCACTAGTGTGGTACGGGAAGGGGACACAGCTTGGATGTTGGTGGTGCACCTGCAGAAAAAATACCCCCCCTGTTTATCTTTCTGTCTCCAACATTCAGCCTGGAATCACTAAAGAGACAAATACCCAACATCCTCACTCACCAGGTAAGTGCCCACGTTATATTTCTGGGGAAGGACGCTCATAACCCAGGTGGTGGGACTATATTACCGATCATTCTCAACATCATTTCTTTACTGTGAGGCTGGGCTGCAGTTAATTACATTAATATAGTCTCAGCGACACAGTAGCTGTTTTCTGGGCCTCAATGCTTTATATCTACCCGAAAGGTTTAACCCCTTTGTTGCCAGAGAGACCAGCAATATCTACCTTTGTAAGGCACCCAAGGAGTTAATGTGTCACTTCTGCATAGTAATATTCCTGCGTTGGGTGACTATATAAACCAGTAACTATATTTCTCCCGTGTACAGCTCTGCCTGACTTCCTCTAACATTCTCCTGGGGCTGAATGTCCAACTCGGAGAATTTGTGGGTAAGTTTATTTCAATCAGCAGAACACTAGTGAACCCAAAAAGGTCAGTTGGCCGGTTTTCACGTAAGAGTATCTCAGTAAGACAAAGGCCCATGTGTCTCTTTTACCACAAAACATAGGTAGGACCCATGGTGTAATTGATGAAGATACAAGAAGCTACATTACTGGAGAGTCTGTCGTCCTCATAGTTCAGTTTTACTTTATGTATCTTAACCCTTCGGGTGCCCTTTAGACGTAGCGTAATAGCTACGTCATTTTCTTTATTTCTACTAGTGGAGATTGCATCCTGTGGATTGCAGAACACGTCTTCTTTCTGCTAAATGAGAATGCATCCTGTGGAGCGCAGAACGCGTCTTTCTTCTAGAAGAGATCGCATCCTGTGGAGCGCAGAACGCATCTTCTTTCTGCTAGGGGAGATTGCGACCTGTGGAGAGCAGAACGCATCTTCTTTCTGCTAGGGGAGATTGCATCCTATGGACCGCAGAACGCGTCTTCTTTCTGCTAGGGGAGAATGCATCGTGTGGAGCGCAGAATCCATCTACTTTCTGCTGGGGAGATTGCATCTTGTGGAGTGCAGAACGTGGCTTTTTTCTGCTAGGGGAGATTGCGTCCTGTAGATCGCAGAACGCGTCATCTTTCTGCTAGAGGAGATTGTGTCCTGTGGAGTGCAGACCGCGTCTCCTTTCTGCTAGGGGAGATTGCGTCCTGTGGAGCACAGAATGTGTCTTTCTTCTAGAAGAGATCGCATCCTGTGGAGCGCAGAACGTGTCTTTTTTCTGCCAGGGGAGATTGCGTCCTTTAGTGCGCAGAACATGTCTTCTTTCTGCTAGAGGAGAATGCGTTCTGTTGAGCGCAGAATGCGTTTTCTTTCTGCTAGAGGAGATTGCATCCTGTGGAGCGCAGAATGCGTCTTCTTTCTTTTAGGGAAGATTGCATCCTGTGGCGCACAGAATGAGTCTTCTTTCTGCCAGGGGAGATTGTGTCCTGTGGAGCGCAGAAACCAATCTATAAGGAAGAAGAATGGAAGGACTCCTCTCCTTCTGTTCCATCAGCGGTAATGGAGAGATAATGGCACTCAAAGTTTTCAAATGGTTCACTGTGTAACACATCCAGTTTCGTTCTGTGATTTGTGGACGGTGTCGTGTGTAGTTTCAGACATCCTGAAATGGTCTCACAGTTTTGCTAATTTTATGTTTTCATTTTTGACTTTCAAGGTCTGATTAATTTTGGAGCCCAAATCCAGGTCAAATACTTTCTATGCCGCCGCCCCACCGTGACAGCTCAGCACATGGAGCTTGGCGTTAATGTTGGTTACATTAATTCATTACTTCCTTCTTGCATTTTCTTCACCCCCTTATTGCCCTATCCGGTCACCTTCTCCAAGACATGTTTCCTCTAACCTCTCTTCCCCATTACCTCCTACTCTGTACCTTGTATATCTTCTCACCTTCACGCTCCTGATCTCAGTCCTCACAGGCTCCATTGCCCCAACAGGTGGAGTTCTCTCTGCTAGGAAAAGCTCTGGATATACCTGTCCGTGCATATCATGTCCTGCTACCAGAGATCAGCAAGGACAGCTCCATGTACAACGTGCTTCTGCTGGAGGACTCATTCAATGCTGCTTTCTCTGCCATGGAATGGGCAGGAGCCTTCAACTTGGACATTTCCAGTGAGAAGGTGAATCTTATGTCTAAAACCTGATGTACCTACTGTACCATGTACAAGACTATTACCAGCTTAATTGAAACCGGATGTGAGGCGGTATTATAACTCTGTAACCTCATCAAGTAGCTCTCAAATAGTCTATGTCCTCAGTGGGGAATTAGAGGTACTCACCAAAGGTTGCAATAGCACCACTAGTTGAACTGAAACTGTTAAAGTCCAACCCAAATTCTACTTTTTCACAGACTGAAGGAGTGAACGAGTTAATGACCACAACGCTAAGATCAGTCAGCCCTGAGGTAAGGTGCAAAAGTGTTTGTACTTGAAACTACCCCTCATAAATATCATTATTAAGACCTGATCTGAACCACTGCCAACTCTGGATCTACATACAGCAGCTCTGTGTGGTTCCCACATTACCTCTCCGTTGTACATTACTCAAATGCATATTAACATATTGCCCATGTTTCTCACGTGTTAGGGCTGCTGACAGAGGGGAGGAGAGTCGAGACAAGTGTCCTTGGCCCGGTTGCTCTGAAAGGCCTGGCTATCTTATACAGAAAGTTAGGCCTAACTTCCTCAAGTGTCCAAGTTCCTGGGTTGGCCACCTCCCTCCAGCTCACTCGTACCCTAGACCCATACCCATCCTACCCACCCCAATACCTCCCATGGCACATACCTATCCCCTTCACCTCCATACCTCCGATGGCACATACCTAATCCCCACCACTCACATAACTAATTCTCCCACTCACCAGGCCAATACTCCCTGAGAGCCCATACCTCCTGCCCCAACCAAAAGGCGTAGGGCTATAGGGTCTTCCATGAGCCTTCTGAGGGCCACAGCCAGACCCACCTCTAGTGTTTTGGGAGGTATATAAATGGATAGATTTCTCTCCCTCTCTGTCTGTGTCTCTCTGACTCCGTATGTCAGGGTATATTGTATACTTTTCCGGTGAAACACAAACATTTGGAGTTTCTCTTCCACGTGTCATCCCAGGCTGCACTTTTCCGGCTAAAACATTCCAGCAAACTTTTGGGGGGGGAATTTTCAAAAGTTTGATTCGGTTGTTTGCTCATCAGGTATCAAGACTAACCAGATAATACATGTTCTCGCTGTGGACTCATGGGCACGACACAAATACAATATCAAGTGATTTGCGCCAAGGTAGCATCTCTGTATCCACTCTGCAGATATTAAAGATGTATCAGCAGGATCTTCCCATCATAATGAGGGTGGGTGTGAGCAAGACCCCACGGGTCACTCTACACAAGGAGAGGATTATTCTGCACCTGCAGCCCTCGGTAGAGCTCATGGTGATGCAGCCACTGGAGAGACCCAGCGAATCACTGATGGTGCTGAATACAGTGAGTATCTCTCACGTGTCAAAGATACAAGGATGTGGTCTTCACCGTGTATGTATGTCTTTATTTATATAGTGCCATTAGTGTACATAGCGCTTCCCAGCAGTAATACACGTGACAATCATATAAATAACAAATTATACAAATAACAAATCATGGGACATAAAAGAAACATTTAGGAAAAGGAGTCTCTGCTCCGTAGAACTTACAATCTAATTGGTAGGTAGGAAGAATGTGCAGAGACAGTAGGATGGCGTTCTGGTAAGTGCGTCTGCAGTGGGCCAAGCTTTATGTATCATGTGTATAGTATTAGCCACAGTGCTACTCATATGCTTCTTTAAGCAAGTGTGTCTTAAAGGTGGATAGAGGGGGTGCTAGTCGGGTATTGAGGGGAAGGGTACTCCAGAGGTGTGGGACAGTCAGTGAGCAGGGTTTAAGACGGGAGAGGACTTTAGATACAAAGGGTGGTAGAGAGAAGACATCGTTGAGCGGAACGCAAGAGTCGGGATAGTGCATAGCAGGAAATTAGGGCTGAGATGTAAGGAGGGACAGAAGAGTGTAAAGCTTTAAAAGTGAGGAGGATTCATGGAATTTACCGCTGTTGTGTCGTTTCCTCAGGAAGTCCAGATGAACGTTCAACTGACAGTCGGCGAAAGTAAACTAATGACGAAGTCTGTGGCTCTCGCACGGTGAGGAACCTTCACATATATACACATGTCTGATTAACCCTTTGGTGTTTGAGGAAATGATTTACAGAAAGGTAGCTACAGATCCAGAAGCCATGGGGCTGACCAAGAAGAAAGTAGGACAGGATCATGATCTTTCAAGTAACACCTTTCTTTCTGTTTCTTGCCCCAGGAAAATGGCATTATCCGTAGAAACATCTGCAGTCGGACCAGTAAATGTAAGTCTGGGAGAAAGGGTTATATCTATCTATATATTTCTGAAAGCACTGTATGTCTGCCTGCCTGGCCTATGTCCCTAGGGACAATCGCATTGCACCTTTGGCCTGTCACTCCGCCTCAGGCCAATGAGATTGCTCCCTTGGCCCGCCTGCCCCCGCACAACCATCATTGGCCTAAGGCGGAGTGACGGGCCAAAGGTCACACACACACACACACACACACACAACCCCCCCCCCCCCACACACACACACACAGAGCACGCACTCTGGGGCTCTCCCCTCACATAGGCCGCTCCCCAAGCTGCCCATCCCCGAGAGCGCTCCCCACAGCTCTCACCACCCATAGGACACTCCCTCACCCGGCGCTCTCCCTCACCCCCCACCTGCTCCCCCCCCCACCCACACACAGAGCACGCTCTCTGCGGCTCTCCCCTCACATAGGCCACTTCCTCACCCGGCGCTCTCCCTCACCCCCACCCGCTCCTCCCCTCCCCTCCACACACACACAGAGCACTCTGCGGCTCTCCCCTCACATAGGCCGCTCTCCCAGCTGACCATGCCCGAGAGCGCTCACCACGGCTCTCACTACCCATAGGCCACTCCCTCACCTGGCGCTCTCCCTCACCCCCCACCCGCTCCCCCCCCCCCCACACAGAGGACGCACTCTGCGGCTCTCCCCTCACATAGGCCGCTCCCCCAGCTCCCCGTCCCCGAGGGCGCTCCTCCGGCTGTCTCCGCCTCTCCCCGCGAAAGGCACAGCACCTCCTCACCGAAGCGTCTCAGCCTCTCCTCTGAGGAGCCCGAGGTGGAGGAGGAGGGCGGCCGGTACCCGGAGGAAGCAGAGCGCGGCCGTGTGCAAGGTGAGTAAACACAGGGGAATGGGTTATTTAACGCGTCCCTGACTCCCCCTGCCCTTTGCCCCCCCCTACACTCCCTGCCCCCCCTACCATCCCTGCTCTCCCTTCCCCCCTGCCCTCTCTCCCCCTGCCCACCTAACCCTTGCCCCTGCCCCCTTCCCTTTTCCCCCTGCCCTCCCTGCCCTTTGCCCCCTGCCCTTCCTCCCCCTGCCCTTTGCCCCCTGCCCTCCTTCCCCGTGCCCTTTCCCCCTGCCCTTTGACCCCTGCCCTCCCTCCCCCTGCCCTTTGCCCCCTGCCCTCCCCTGCCCTTTGCACCCTGCCCTCTGCCCTCCCTCCCCCTGCCCTTTGCCTACTGCCCTCCCTCCCCCTGCCCTTTGCCCCCTGCCCTCCCTCCCCTGCCAATTTCCCCCTACCCTCCCTGCCCTCCTTTCCCCCCTGCCCTCTCTCCCCCTGCCCACCTGCACCTTGCCCCCTGACCCCCCTGCCCTTTTCCCCCTGCCCTCCCTCCCCCTGCCCTCCCTCCCCGTGCCCTTCCCCCTGACCTTTGCCCCCTGCCCTCCCTCCCCCTGCCCTCCCTCCCCCTGCCCTTTGCCCCCTGCCCTCCCCTGCCCTTTGCACCCTGCCCTCTGCCCCCTTCCCTCCCTCCCCCTGCCCTTTGCCTACTGCCCTCCCTCCCCCTGCCCTTTGCCCCTGCCCTTTGCCAACTGCCCTCCCTCCCCCTGCCCTTTGCCCCCTGCCCTCCCACCCCCAGCCCTTTGCCCCCTGCCCTTTGCCCCCTGCCCTCCTTCCCTTTGCCCTCTGCCCTCCCTCCCCCTGCCTTTTGCCCCCTGCCCTCCCCCTGCCTTTTGCCCCCTGCCCTCCCTCCCCCTGCCCTTTGCCCCCTGCCCTCCCTCCCCTGCCCTTTGCCCCCTGCCCTCCCTCCCCCTGTCCTTTGCCCCCTGCCCTCCCTCCCCCTGCCCTTTGCCCCCTGCCCTCCCTCCCCCTGCCCTTTCCCCCCTGCCATTTGCCCTCCCCACCCTTCTACGCCCCTTGGCACTCCCCCGCCCTTCCACTCCATGCCCCCTGCCCTTCCACGCCTGGGCAACGCCGGGTATATCAGCTAGTATATATATAATTCAATTAAAAACGAATAGACGATACCGTTCTGTAGCTAACTAAATGCTTTTATTTGTGCGAGCTTTCGAGATACAATCTCTTCTTCCGGTGGTGTTTCAATGGATAAAGCAAGAGAGGTTCTTACTTAAAAACAGTGCATCTTGGAATGTTATCTGTGACTGAAGCCTACCCCTCCCCCCTGTGCAGTATGTGATTTATGACTTAAGGTGTTAAATTGCCCCTGAATGTTAGTGTTTATGTGTGTGTGTGTGTGTGTGTAAATTTAAATTTATAAAGTGTCCACAGTGTATACAGCGCTTTACAAAAGGTGTGTGAGGGAGTGTATACCAATGGTGTGGGTAGGTGTAGAAATGTAAGAGAGTGTTACATTACTATTAATGTGTGTAGATAATATGTGGTCCCTATTGGTATATACGGATAGAATTACATTGTACATATGTATGTGTAAGAGACAACTGTGTGTGCATTCATATAGCGCAGTATGTAAGACATGGCATTTAGCACTCATGGGAAGTAGGGGCAACGGTGACTGAGACACGACCGCATGACGTCAGCCTTCGCCGTCCCTACAGCGATTCCTGCACTCTGGTGCAGAAGTCCAGAAATCGCAATGGGGTGCATGGCCGTGAGCGGTTCGCCCTCAATGGCGGAACCGCTCATGTGCCCGTGACGTCACCCCCTCGATTACTGGATATATCAAAATCTTCTGGCTTCCAGCGATCTCGACGGCTGACGTCATGCGGTAGCCGTTACGGTCGCACCCCCTACGGCTACCTGCAACAGACAACATGTACTTGCTACGGCGCTGCTCAACGTCGCAGTCGCCATTGCCAGTACTATAAACTTGTCCTAAGTGTGAGAGACAACTAGCAATTCCTATAGTCATAATTCACTGTAGACGGGAGTACGTTAGCACTGCTTTACCTTGGAGAGTCCATGTATAATCCGGAGAAAGTGAACAAACACATGGAAGAGAGGACTCATAGTCCAGGTTCTTTATTTAATCTTTAACCATAACTCTCCATGTTGATGTCTCCCCCAAACATCCTCCCCTCCCCTAGTCCAGGCATGGCCAACTCCAGCTCACGGGCCACCAGCAGGTCAGTTTTCAGGATATCCCTTCTTCAGCACAAGTGGCTCAGTCAATGACTGTACCCCCTGTGTTGAAGCACAGATATCCTTAAAACCTGACCTGTTGGTGGCCCTTGAAGGCTGGAGTTGGCCGCCCCTGCTCTTGTCTCATCCTCCGGCAGTGATAATGTGGTACCCACCACTTGCCAATCCTTCCATCTCGCTTCTTGTGCAGATTGAGGAACTGCAAGACGCTATTGCCCCTCTCCTTGAGAATGCTCTGCTTTTCCATTATAAAGGTAAGAAATAATTGACTCCTTAACAATCTTCACCAGTCCATTGGGTGTAAATGTTATTGTACTTTGCATCATTTTTATTCCAGGGGCCTTAGGAGTTGGGTGGTCTCTTCCCAGCCTCTTCCACCTAAAGATAATACATCCAACTCTGGCTATAAATGAGGTGAGTCCTCTTTGGGTAGAAGCACCTTCTCTGATTACTCAAACAATGGCAGAATCTCACAACAAATGTACAGTCTCCCGAAGAAGATTATAATGTATACATGTAACTCTGAGTCTCCAGCTGAGATATTGTTCCGTATTACACAATAAAGTCATCAAAACAGATGATACTGAATGACTTCAGGTGTGTAACACACACAGTATTCTTTTCTTCACCAGACTGTTTTCAACGTTATGAGGTTCCACATTGGGGTGGAGAGAGAGGGGGACCACGCACATGCACACACCTTTAGAATGTCTTACATACATTCATTTCACATGTAGCAACCTTTAATGCAGGGGTGGCCAACTCCGGTCCTCAGTGGGCACCACCAGGTCAGGTTTAAAGGATATCCCTGCAATCAGCACACTGACTGAGCCACCTGTGCTGAAGCAGGGATGTCCTTAAAACCTGACTTGTTGGTGGCCCTTGAGGACTGGAGTTGGTCATTCTTGCTTTAGTGCATATGGGCCAATGTTCCAAAAAACCCATGCAACTTGTTTATGCTTAACTTCTGTTATCTCTTTGCTCCAGGGTTTTGCTGTGGTGTCGGGAAACCTTCAATTACCCATGTAATACAGGAGCATTGTATGGGACCAAACAGGAGTATTGTCTGGGACCAAACAGGAGTATTGTATGGGACCAAACAGGAGTATTGTATGGGACCAAACAGGAGTATTGTATGGGACCAAACAGGAGTATTGTACGGGCACCAAGATGATTAACACTTTGATGAAACAAATACAACTGTTCAGAAGGTATATAGGCACTGAGCTATGAAAAGTTATATACACAATAAAGTGATACCAATATCTGTACTTTCTTGTTAGTAGGCGGCCATCTTTGATGTGGGGTATCTTTATGACCCTGAAGAACATTGAGATTATTACATAATGTGTCTGCACAAGCATTTCCCCCGGTGATATGGTCTAAAACTCTCCATTTCACGAACTCCCATACTTACAATTAGCTTTGTGTACGCATACAGTAGAGGCAACTCTTATTCTAACAAAAACCAGTGGCAATTCCCCAAAAGACCCAGGTACACCCAGGTACATTCTGAATACATGCCTTAAACTTTCCTTAAACTAGCCCCAGCATTTCTTCATTGATTAATGGCCTATCAGATTAAAAGCGGGGGTCCCTGGCAGTCCCATTCAAACTGAATTGGACTGCCAGGGATCCCTGCTGTGTTAATCCTATGGGTCGTTAGTCAATGCAGAAATGCCTTAAACGTGCCTCAAACTAGCCCAGAACATACCCAGCACATACCCAGCACATACCCAGAATGTAACCCGGCTAGTTTACAGCAAATGTTAGAATAAACGTTGCCTCTACTGTACGCGCGCACACACACACAAACACAAACACAAACACACACAATGTGTGTGTGTATAGTGGGAAAAAATGTTAAAAAAATACTGGACCTATTTCTAAAAAAACAGCCTTTATCAGAAATGTAAAAAAAAAATGCACAAATTGCTGGTGTGAATTCTGGAAGGGGTTGGAGATGTGAGGATCGCTGGTATAAATCTTCACGTGAATAATGCACAGGTAAATCAGATGTCTCACAGATAGGCAATGAATCTCACTGCAGCTTCCAGAAGCCTGAGAACATGGTACTGAGAAGGCTGGGAGGTGTTCTTACTTAATGTGGAATATACAGTAAACACTGTGAGGACCTCTTCAGCTCAAAGTCACAGGGATAATGTAGCTCCAACCTGGTCTCACTGCAGGTCTTATTATCCTCTTCAATGGACCTCAGAGGAGGTAATAACAGGCTGTCACAGCATGGAAGTGGTTGTCATTAGTTGAGGTGAAGCTCTGTACCTGCAAATTATGTGACAGTGAAGGGGTTACTTTTCATGGTGCAAAGTCTAATAAGGTCACAGCATTCCACGTCACTTCATTCCAGTATCCCTGTTTGTGCCAAGAAGATGAGTGTTTGCCCACGATGGAGCCTCAACTTAATAATTGTTAAGTAATCAAACAATTATATACAACAAACAGGACTGAAGATGATCTAGTGGAAGCTTCCAGGAGAAACCATCTGCACTTGTATTAACTCTTACAGCAAACAGCAAATAAAACTGAATCCCACATTGTAACTGCCCATACTGTACAGAACCCTTTCCTTTATTGCTGGTGAAATCTCCTTTTTTCCAACCTTAAGAGATGACCCTAGGTCCTTTATACTGCCCTTCGGATTAATAGTTCTTTTGAAAGCTCCTTTTTTGTCCATTCTCTTCATAAGATAGATTGTCCATCCCCTTTATTAATTTGCTGGCCCTTCTCTGCACTTTCTCTAGTTCCATAATGTCTTTTTTATGAAGTGGTGCCCAAAATCGTACTCCATATTCAAGGTGTGGTCTTACTACTGCTTTATAAAGGGGCATATTTATGTTTACATCCCTTCCAACCATTGACTGTTTAATGCAATATAAGTGCCCTGTGCTCAAACCACCCTGGTGATTTGGGTGCTCCTACTGTACTTGTGATCATCCTTCCAAAGTCAGACAAATCCTGTTACTATCACCAAGTCTCTTCAGCACGTAGGCCAAGATGGTCTTCGGGCTGTGCACCTTTTGACCAGGCCAGAGAACCAAGCAGAATGGACCCTACACTTGATCTTAGCCAAAAGGCACAGGCTGTTTCACTCTTTCACATCTCATCAGTGTGAGGCTGGTTATACTGCCTTTGCCATGTGATGATGGAATAGGCTTCAACTGCACATTATATATGTTATGGTGGGTAAAAAAAGTAACAAAAACCCTCCCCCTCACAGTGTCCAGTAAAAAAAATATCACTTGTGAACACATTTGCACGTCTCAGCCAGGTCTGCAACCTGCCCTTCCCCATTAACTCTTAGCATAGTGTGCTTCCACTGCAGCCAGGGATTCTGGGTAATGACATGCAAATGAGCAAACAATGTCACATTTTCTTCACGTCCATTTTAACTTGGAACCTTTTGAGTCTGTAACACCATAGATTTTGGTCCATATTTACTAAGCAGTGTTCTAAGATGGAAGGTGTCTTGCAGGGCTGAGCAGTGTCTTATGGGAGAAGAAGGCTTAGTAAATATGGGCCTTTATGTCATATTTATCATTTGGGATTAAAAATGTCACCTCGCATAATGATGCAATTGGCACAAACATAAAATATCACGTAATAGGAGAATGGTATAAATTACATCATATTCAGCGCTACTGCTAACGGAGGTAAAAAGGTTCCTGTGTGTGAGGAGCTTACAATCTAAAGAGAGGAAACAATAGTGGGAAAGAGAAGCGGAGACATGAGATGTAAGGAGGGAGGGTAAGCAGGAGCTGTGAGTGGTGTCTGTGAGTGGTAACTGTCAGTGTGAGTAGTAGCTATAAGTGGTACCTGAAGGGCCGCCGGCAGGGGGGGGACAGCCGGGACAGGTGTCCTGGGCCCAGTGGCTGCAAGTTGTTCCAGACCTCTGGCCAGGACCAGCTGCCGGTCGCGGCCGGGCACCCGGCTTTCCCTCCGCTGCCTGTAGGCCTCTCCCTCACTCTGTCCCACGCCGGAGCGCACCAGAAGTAAGTTGGGCCTCAGATCCGGCGCACGCCGGCATGAGAGGGCGCACTGACGTTGGAAGCTCGCGTGGGACAGAGTGAGGGAGACCTGCAGCTGAGGGAGAGCTGGGAGCCCTGCTGCGAGAAGACTGGCAGTCGGGCCAGCTGGCCAGGCCCCCTGCAGCCACTGAGCCCCGACATGACCATCCGCAAGGTAAGCCTATTTTTAAAGATTTTATTGGTGGGGGGGTGTATTTTTAAATGTATTTTGTCTTTTTAATATGTATTTAGGGGGGGTGGTTGGGTATCTTTTAATATGTATTGGGGGAGGGTGGATGTCTTTTTAATATATATGGGGGGGTGGAAGTTTGTCTCTTAAATATGTATTTGGGGTGTGGGTGTCTTTATTATGTATTCGGGGGTGGGTTTTTTGTGGGGGGAGATTAAGTGAGATCATGTGAGAGTGGGGTAATTGTCGGAAGGTGGGGACGAGAAAGAGGAGAGGGGGGGGAGAGAGTGAGTTAGGAAAAGAGGGAGTAAGAGTGAGATTCAGGGGAGATAAATACATGCCAGGCGGGAGGGAGAGAGAGTGAGGAAGAAGGAGTGAGACCGAGGGGAGAGAAATACATGGGAAGAGGGAGTGGAAATAGAGGAGGCTCGTGAGTTGTGAAATGGGGGGGGGGGGGCTCGCAATACCGTCCACACGTTTGGGGGGGGAGGAGGACTGGACGTAACTCTAGTCCTGGAAACAGGGGAAATCTGTCTGCGGCCCTGGGTACCTGTGAGAAGTAGCTACTGTATGAGTGGTAACTGTGAGTGCAGTTATGTGTAGTAACTGTGAGTAGTAGCTCTGAGTAATGACTGTGAGCTGTATCTGTATGTACGTGGATTATTGACCTTATTAAAAGTTATCTATTCATTTTATACATCCATTCCTCTCTACTTGCGTTTGTGACGGAGTGCCACTAGCATAAGGGTACTTTCCCCCTTTTTGTTCCCTTAATAAATTACATAACCCCAGAAATGTACAAGTAACATGTTGGAGAGGATGCAGCTTTCAGGCTTGAAGTTGTTGTTCAAATTAACGACAGATGCCAGTTTTCTGCTGGCAAAGCACTAGCTGCCCAAACTGAGTGATCGTCTTTGGCTCTGTAGACCGTTGCCCTTCTGCGAGACTTTAATTACTTCTCCGAACTTTGATGTCATATTTACATTGTAATATTCCAATTAAACAATGACGTTTTAAGACTGAGAGTTCCTTATTGACTTCAGTCTGTTTCCATCTTCTCAGGTGTATAAAAAGCCATCATCTCTACCTATTCCTTCACACAACAAGAACCCTCAGATATCAACTCATCACTGAGGCTTGGGTAAGAATAAAGCATTGAAGGATGAAAAGCTCTCACCCTTCCCTTCCAATCTCAATGTCTCTCTCCATAACAGTATCTCTGCAATCTCCTGCACATACTCCTCTCATTCTCTCCCTATCTCCCAAATATTCTCCTCTCCCTATCTTGTCAATATTCTCTCCTGTCTATCTCCCCAATATTCCCCTCTCCCCTCAATATTCTCTCCTCATCTCCTCAATATTCTCTCCTCCTATCTCCCTAATATTCTCTACTCCCTATCTCCCCAATATTCTCTCCTCTCTATCTCCCCAATATTCTCTCCTCTCTATCTCCCCAATATTCTCTCCTCTCTATCTCATCTATATTCTCCCCTCCTTATCTCCCCAATATTCTCTCCTCCCTATCCTGTCAATTTTCTCTCCTCCCTATCGTCCCAATTTTCTCTCCTCCCTATCTCGTCAATATTCTCCCCTCCCTATCTCCCCAATATCCTCTCCTCCCTATCCTGCCAATATTCTCTCCTCTCTATCTCCCCAAAATTCTCTCCTCCCTATATTCCCGATATTCTATCCCCCCTATCTCCCCATTATTCTCTCCTCTCTATCTCCCCATTATTCTATCCTCTCTATCTCCCCATTATTCTCTCCTCTCTATCTCCCCAATATTCTATCCCCCCTATCTCCCCAATATTCTCTCCTCCCTATCTCCCTAATATTCTATCCTCATTATCTCCCCAATATTCTCTCGCCCTATCTCCCCATTATTCTCTCCTCTCTATCTCCCCAATATTCTATCCCCCTATCTTCCCAATATTCTATCCCCCCTATCTCCCCAATATTATCTCCTGCCTATCTCCCCAATATTCTATCCTCCCTATCTACCTAATATTCTCGCCCCTATCTCCCCATTATTCTCTCCTCTCTATCTCCCCAATATTCTATCCCCCCTATCTCCCCAATATTCTATCCTCCCTATCTCCCCAATATTCTCTCCCCCTATCTCCCCATTATTCTCTCCTCTCTATCTCCCCAATATTCTATCCCCCTATCTCCCCAATATTATCTCCTCCCTATCTCCCCAATATTTTATCCTCTCTATCTCCCCAATATTCTCTCCCCTATCTCCCCATTATTCTCTCCTCTCTATCTCCCCAATATTCTATCCCCCCTATCTCCCCAATATTCTCTCCTCCCTATCTCCCCAATATTCTATCCTCCCTATCTCTCCAATATTGTCTCCCCCTATCTCCCCAATTTTCTCTCCTCCCTATCTCCCCAATATTCTTTCCTTCCTATCTCCCCAATATTCTATCCTCCCTACCTCCCCAATATTCTCTCGTCCCTATCTCCCCAATATTCTCTCCTCCGATTTTGCCCAATATTCTATCCCCCCTATCTCCCCGATATTCTCTCCTCCCTATCTCCCCAATATTCTCTCCTCCCTTTCGCCCCAATATTCTCTCCTCCCTATCTCCCCACTCTCTGACACGTACCTATTTTCCTGTCACTAGTTGTTACTATCAGTATTACTCTGCCGTGGTGTATTTCTCTGTTACTCTTTCTCCAGCTCACACGTCCTCTTTATTCTACATTCAGTTCCCTTCTCTCCGTTCTTATCTCACACTGGCCCATATTCACTAATCAGCCTCCTGCCAAACACCTCCCAGCACATTCATCACTCAACACCCAGAGGTGATTTTCGACAGAAAACTGCTTAGTAGATATGGGCGCATATATTCTTCTTGACATGTTGATTGCTACTTGTCTCCTTTTTCTATCTTCAGTTCCTCTTCGCAATGTTCTCACCAAACGTTGTGGTTTTCCGCCCTTTCATTCACACCTCTCTCTTGTGTTTAATAATATCTATCCCATTGTCACATTACATCCCAATCATTCATTGGCACACTGACATATCTCTCTGGATACCCATACTGTACCTGCATATGTGTCACATCTCTGCCCCTTATGTTGCCTCTGCATGTTTCTCCCCAGCCTAGAAGTCTGACAAACCCAAGATGTGGAAGTTGGTGTGTTTGGCTCTTGTCTTGGGACTCTCCCTCCCATCGGCTGATGCGGATGCATTATCTTGCGACTATTGCTCAGTTTACAATAGTAAGTAAAGTGTTCTGTTATTCTAGCTGCTTAATGATAATCTTCTAACACGCATGTACTGCACACTATATCCCAAACCTCCCTGCGGGATTACCCACCTGCCCCCCAATACTAACAGTATACCATGCAAGCTAACGGGGGGAGGGGGGGGGGGTATCACACGTTACTCTTTTTGCATTCACAAAGCCTATGCATGTATTAAATCAAATGTGTAGTATTAGATACTACTTCCTACACTTTAAATTTCCTCACTCTTTATGTATTTTTTAAGGATTTTTAATGATTTGTAATGTTCTAAGTAAGGTTATTTGGGTTGCTATAGCAACTATTTATAAATAGGCGGCCATATTGTGCACCCTGGGAAGCAGGATGTTCTTTGATCGATCACAAGAAATCGGATCACTCGGCAGCTTTATTAATTGCATTGCCATAAATGTATCCTCTCCTATAAATTGAATCGATTCCCCTAAAAAATAACCATAAACTCCCCTACAAAATGAATCAACTCTTATATACGATAAAATGCTCCCCAATTCCCCTACAAAATGCCCCTCAATTCCCCTACAAAATGCCCCTCAATTCCCCTACAAAATGCATCAACTCTCATATAAAATGCTCCCCAATTCCCCTACAAAATGCCCCTCCATTTCCCTACAAAATGCCTCTCCGTTCCCATACAAAAAGCCCCTCCATTCCCCTAAAAAATGCCCCTCAATTCCCCTACAAAATGCATCAATTCAACTAAAAAATGCATCTACAGTGCCAACAAAATTCTTCTCCTCTCTTTTAAGACTATACAATATTCTATCCCTCGTTACATCTCACCCTAATATCTCACTATACCCTCCTCTGTCCCTCCTTACATCTCACAGTAATATCTCCCTATACCCTCCTCTGCCCCTCCTAACATCTCACCCTAATATCTCCCTATACCCTCCTCTGTCCCTCTTTACATCTCACCCTAATATCTCCTCCTCTGCCCCTCCTTACATCTCACCTTAATCTCTCACTATACCCTCCTCTGCCCTCCTTACATCGCACCCTAATATCACACTATACCCTCCTCTGCCCCCCCTTGCATCTCACCCTAATATCTCACTATACACTCCTCTGCACTCCTTACATCTCACCCTAATATTGTATCTCAATGTCTGAAGCTCTTATTCCGATTGTGTTATAATATTATGTTGTGTGTTTTCTATAGCGCTATGCACCTGGATCGCACAATATAAAGAAAGATATACACACAAACAAAATGCCCCTCAATTCTCCTACAAAATACATCAATTCTCCCACAAACCTGAAATGAAGTGTAAACATAACTTGTTACCTGTTACCTGACACCTGATACCTTGTTACCCGTTACCTGATACCGTGTTACCCGTTACCTGATACCTTGTTACCCGTTACTTGATACCTGTTACCTCTGATTCCTGATAACGGATACCTTATATTGGTCGTGATCTATTTTCCAAATCTTTATTCTTTTTTTTGCTGCGTTTTCACCAGTTTGTTACTCAGCAGTGTAGAAACACAGGATGAACCCCGCTACAGCTAAGTGGAATAAAGTGAGGTGCTCACCAGGTAAATGCTAAATAAATACACAAGAACAGGAAAACTAGTTTCTGAGCACTCAATCACTAATTGTGATTTCTGGATGTTTTCAAATATATTTTAATGTCATAAAAATGAATATAAAATAATGGGTATTAAAAATACAAAACATACAGTACCCCAATAAGTTCATATTGAACCCCCAAAATAACCACAATATATATATATGCATATAGGTGTCAAAGAGGAGAGCTACTGAGCAGCTCAGTAGCACTCCCCTTTGACACCTATACGTATATATATATATATATATATATATATATATATATATATATATATATATATATATATATATATATATAGTGGTTATTTTGGGGGTTCAATATGAGCTTATTGGGGTACTATATGTTTTGCAATTCTGTTCAGCTGGTCCTGGCTGATTTGGAGGGTGGCTCCTCCTTCCCAGTTTTGAAGCTCACTCCCTCCCACTTTTAATGGTTAAAAGCTCACTCCATGTCACCTTCATACTCATGGGAACCTGCATACAGTTTGATTGTGACAAATCTAATACAGAATGCTTTTCCTGGTAATGTACAGGTTAATAAGAGCTTCAATCAGACTTAGAACTAGACCGCGCGCCAGCCGCATCTCCTCCGTGCACTCCCCTCCACACTCGCGCGCATTGCGTGCATTTTTCTCTCCCTTCCCGACCCCCTGGCTGCTCCTGCTGTGCCCCTTCTGCTTCCCCGTAACCCCGCTTACCTCACTTCAACTTCAGGGGATGTCGGGGAAGCCGGGGAAGCCGGGGAAGCCGGGGAATCGGGCGCGCCACGTGACAGTGATGTTACAGTGATGCGCGGACATGGCCGCGTCACCACGCGAACTGAACACATGCTGCCGTGGCGGCAGTGTTAGAATAAGATGTGTTGCCACTGTACAGGTTATTAAGAATTTATTTTAGTGTTAGGACCCTTGAGATGTGGTCTGCCTTGGAGGGGCTCAAGGGCTTACAATACTTTGGCCAAAGGGTTAAACTAAAAGACCATTTTTATCAAAAGATATCGTTATATATACATATATAGCCACTGTACTGGGTATCTGTGTTAATGGATGTAGCAGTGAGCTCTGTCTGTGTTTCATGTTCTGTCTCTGGTTTTAAATATTAAAAATACAAACAACATATTTGTAGTGACTAGGATCGTAGTAATTGTACTGTAGGTGCTCACAATCAGTCACTAATATGTACATTTATGTGACATTAAAATATATATTTTAAAACATCCAGAAATAATAATTAGTGATTGCGTACTCAGAAACTAGGTTTCCTGTACTTGTGTTTTTGTTATTCAGCAGCATCAGTTGTTACCACGGCAACCTCTTACAGGAGGGGCGGCCATTTTACTTTCTCATGGAGACAAATTTTCATAAACAGATATCTACAGAATTCAACAACAGAATTGTTGCTAAAAACCCGCAGCGAAATGGCTTAGAAATGGTTAAAAATAGACATTTTGTATGAGAGCAGATCGCTGCTATACAACTTACACTGTGGCTGTTCTGTTGAACTATATCCATTGTCATAATAATAATAATAATAATAATTATTATTATAGTTGTTATAATTAAAGATTATCATAATAATTGTTCCTATGGTTACGCTAGGTGTCTATTCTTTGAGGATTCTATGTTATTTTTAACATAGAGTAGAAAGGACAAACAGTTTTCGCAAAGCTTTGGGGTTCGAATTTGGGAAACACAAAATTCCCCAAATGTTCTCAGAATGATCTCAGAAGGAGCTTCCCATCGATGTGTGACATGACTGGGAAGCAAAATGTATAGTCAGAAAGGTTTTATTCCAAAACTTCTACATTTGGGAAATTCAAACATCGGATCGTTGTCCTGGAATGTTACAAAGAGTTTGTCAGCGAGCGAATAGTTAAAATGGTGTAAGAGATACAGGGTGAGGGACAGACATTTGGGCAGAGAAGGGAATGCTACCTGGGTGATCACAGGGGCGTCTGAGTATTCAACCCCAGAGCAGTATGTGGTCGTGGCAGGTCACAAACTCACCCCCAAATATAACAAATACGCTCAGACATTATAAGCCGCAGAAGACTAATCATTTATCAATGTTTTCACAGCTGTAAAAAACAATCACGACTACTTCAACGGCTTAGTGCAAAAACTCCTTGTGTTATCACCATTAGACTTAAGCCTTAACCTAGACCTGGGACTTATTGGGTGAGTACATGGTTACATGGGAGAGTCATTTATTGTAATAAACCAGCAATCTTTTCTTTAGCTGCTCCCTCTTCTGCTCTTCCCCAGATCGCTAACAAGGTTGGGTTCCTGCGCATTGGGTCCTATGTGTAGGGTCCTGTGCATAGGGTCCTGTGTGTAGGGTCCTGTGCATAGGGTTTCTGTGTGTAAGGTCCTGTTGGTAGGGCTTCTGTGGGTAGGGTCCTATGTGTATGGTGGGTTGGGCAATATACTGGTATGAGTGTAATGCCGCGATACTAAGAATGGCTGGTAACGCTGTATTTACCATTTGTTATTACAGCAGTGTTACCGCTTTCTCCATGATGCTTCAGCATGTCCCTTAAATTCCAGCCACACTCCCCCTCACCCCTCCCTTCGAGCCGCACTCCCCTTCACACCTCACTTCCAGCTGCCCTCCCTCTCACCCCTCCTCTCCAGTCACACTCCCCCTCACCCCTTCCTTCCAGCCGCACTCCCCCTCACCCCTTGCCTCTCACTCCTCCTCTCATACCTCCTGTCCAGCCGCTCTCCCCCTCACCCTTTCCTTCTCATCCCTCCTCTTCAGCCGCACTTCCCTTCATCGCTTCTCTCCAGCCGCACTCCCCCTCACCCCTCCTCTCCAGCCACACTCCCCCTCACCCCTCCTCTCCAGCCGTACTTCCCCTCACCCCTCCTCTCGAGCCGTACTCCCCCTCACCCCTCCTCTCCAGCCGTATTCCCCCTCACCCTTCCTCTCCATCCGTACTCCCCATCATCCCTCCTCTCCAGCCGTACTCCCCCCATCCCTCCTCTCCAGCCATACTCCCCCTCATCCCTCCTCTCCAGCCGCACTCCACCTCATCCCTCCTCTCCAGCCGCACTCCCCCTCATCCCTCCTCTCCAGCCGCACTCCTCCGCGCGCTCCCTTCCAGCCTCACTCCCTCACCCCTCCCTTCGGTCCACACTCCCCTCCACCCCTCCTCTCCAGCTGCACTAAATCACATGGTGTTAAGCTTATGCTAATGAGATATATCCCGGCCGTTGTTTGTCACGGGAGACGCGCTTAATAACACATTTATATTTCGTGGGTCCTGATTGAGCAGAACAGGTTGAGCAAAATAAACTGAGATTTATTCCCTTGATAGGCAAACACACGACAACTGCAGAATAACTTAATAATTACACTCACGGGTAGAGAAACAGAGGATAATGTCCAGAAAGGTGCCCAAGCACCAGAAGATTGTCCTTTAAAATTTAGTCCTTTTGCAAATTGCTAAATAAATAGCCCCAGTCCAATCCTTCTGTGAATGTGCAAAGTCTTTTCTGGTTCTCTGGGATTTGCTGGAATCCCCAGGGCTAACGAAATCCTGAAGCAGGGCAAGTATCCTTGTTGCGATGTTTTTAACCCCTTGCGTTCTGGAATCGTAGCCGCTGTACTTAGGTCTTATCCGCTTGAAGAAATCAGGTAACAGCAACAGCAATAACACAGGAATCACACAGGAATGAGGGGTACAGGCCTTTTTAAGGACAAGGGCCTGTGAAGGGATACATTAGCCTCATCCCATTGGCAAGGAATTATCTTCCTCCTATCAGAACCTGCCAGGTCACATGGGACAGTCCTACAGCCAGCTCAGGTATCTCTGAGCATGCTCAGTAAGCAGCTTGGTAGCACTGCTAAGTAAAAAGGGCCCACTCATTTCTGGGGACGCCATGTCTGGAGTTTGGGTCCCGAGGTGTGAAATATCCAGGAGGAGTAACAGGACCTGCTACTCATAAACATCCTGATTAAGTGACACTTTACGAATCTGGGATCTTTCATCCCAACAGGGGGCTCCTGTATGCATAACATTTGGTCCTTACTGCCTTACAAAGGCAGGCAGACAAAAAAATAGCATCCGGCCTGTACATTTTAAAACAGCAACAGAAAGGCACTTCACTGCAGGTAGAAATTGGCCTGCAAAATGGGGACAGCCATGCATATAGAATTAACCCCTTCATCCCCAATGCGAAATAGGGGTAACCAGCTGAGCCCACTGCCTTTATTAATGCGCTGATTACCCCCATTTTCGCCACATTGTTATAGTTCGTAATTAGCTTTGTGGATTTGCGTTAACCTCAGGGACAAACAATTAATGACTGATTGTGTTACGTGAGGTTATGAGCCCGGAGATATCGGACCTCTGTGTATCTGAACATGAGTATTGCAGGCCCCTCTGCTAGCAAAACGTGGGAAGTGGGTTCTAAGGTTCTGTACCATGAAAGTCCAGATTTATGAGCAAGCTGGACAGAATCGGCCTGGTTCCTCCCTGTCTCCTTCCCCCTACCGTCTCCTTTTCCCCTCCCCGTCTCCTTTTCCCCTCCCCATCTCCTTTTCCCCTCCCAGTCTCCTTTTACTCTCCCCCATCTCCTTTTCCCCTCCCCGTCTCCTTTTACCCTCCCTGTTCCCTTTTACCCCCCGCGTCTACTTTTCCCTCCCTCCTTCTCTCTCCCGTCTCCTTTTCCTCTCCCATTCTCCCTCCCCTTCTCCTTATACCCTCCCCATCTCCTTTTTCCCTCTCCATCACCTTTTGCCCCTTTCCTTTCCCTTCCCGTCTCCCTTTTCCCCTCCCCATCTCCTATCCCCAGTCTCCCTTTTACCCTCCTATCTCCTATCCGTCTCCCTTTTACCCTCCCCATCTCCTATCCATGTCTCCTTTCCCCCCATCTCCATTCACCCCCTGTCCTCCTTTCCCCTGTCTCTTTCCCCCATCTCTTCCCCCATCTCTCTCCTCCTTCTCCATCCCCATCTCCTTTCCCCCATCTCTTTCCCCCCATCTCTTTCCCCCATCTCTTTCCCCCCATCTCTTTCCCCGTCTCCCTTTCCCCCATCTCCTTTCCCGCTCTCTCCTTTCCCCCTGTCTCCACTCCCCCGTCTCTTTCCCCCTGCCTCCTTTTCCCCTCCCATTAACCCATTTCCCCATCCCTGTCTTCTTTTCCCATCCCTGTCTCCTTCCCTCATTCTCCTTTTATCCTCCCTGTCCCCTTTCCCCCATCTCCTTTAACCCTCCTTGTCTCCTTTTCCTCGTCCATGTCCCCTTCCCCGCTTCTCCTTTAACCCTTCACGTCTCCTTTTACCCTCCCCATGTCCTTTCCCCGTCTCCTTTCTCCCCATATTCCTGTTACCCTCCCCCTCTCCTTTACCCGTCCCCATCTCTTTTTCCCCACCCCTTTGCCATTTTCCCTCCCCATCTCATTTTATCCTCCCCATCTCCTTTCCCCCCTCCCCTTTTCCGCCTCCCGTCTCCTTTTCACCTCCCTGTCTCCTTTTCCTCCTCCCATCTCCTATTTCCCTCCCAATCTCCTTTCCCCCTCCCCTTCTCATTTTACCTTCCCCGTCCCTTTTCCCCTCCCTATCCCATTTCCCTCCCCTTCCCCCCTCCCCTTTGCCCATCCCTCCTCCCTGTCCCCTTACCCATCCCTGTCTCTTTTCCCCCTTCTTGTCTCTCTTTCCCTGCCCCACTCCCCATCTCCTTTTACCATCCCCGTCCCCTTTCCCCTCCCCGTCCCCTTTCCCCATCCCTCCTCCCCATTCCCTTACCCCCTCCTTGTCTCCTTTTCCCCCTTCCCGTCTCCATTTCCCCTCCTTGTCTCCCTTTCCCTCCCCCATTCCCCGGATAATTTTCCCTCCCTGTCTCCCCGTCTCCATTTCCCCTCCCCATCACCCATTCCAGTGCCCATCTCCTTTTACCGCTCCATGTTTCCCCTTCACCCCCAATAACCTTTTCCCCTCCACGTCTTCTTTTCCTCCTCCTGTCTCCTTTCCCTGTCCTAGTTTCCCCTCCCCTTCTCTTTCCCCTGTCTCCTTTTCCCTTCTCAGTCTCCTTTTCCCCTTCCCATACCTTTTCCCTCCACGTCTCATTTTTCCCTCCCCGTCTGCTTTTAACCTCCATGTCTTCTTTTCCCATCCCTGTCTCCTTTTTCCCCTCCCCTTCTCCTTTCCTTGTCTCCTTTTCACCCCTATCTCCTTTTCCCCTCCCTGTCTCCTTTTCCCCCCTACTTGTCCCCTTTTCCCCCTCCCCATCTCCTTTCCTCCTGTCTCCTTTCCCCCTGTCTCCTTTTCCCAATCCCCTTTCACCCCATCTCCTTTTCCCCTCCCTGTCCCCTTTTCTCCTCCCTGTCTCTCTTTTTCCTCACCATCTCCTTTTCCCTCTGGTCTCCTTTCCACCTCCCGTCTTCCTTCCCTTTTTCCTCCCCATCTCCTTTTCCCCTCTGGTCTCCTTCCCACCTCCTGTCTTCCTTTTCCCTGTCTCCTTTCCCCCCTCCCCCATCTCATTTCCCCCTCCCCATCTCCTTTTCCCCTCCCAGTCTCCTTTTACATTCCCCATCCACATTCCCATCCCCATGCCATTTCCTCCTGCCCGTCTCCCTTTCCCACTCCCCGTCTCCTTTTCACTCCCTCCCCTTCACCCTCCCTGTCTCCTTTTCCCTCTCCCCTCTCAGTCTCCTTTTCCCCATCCCTGTCTCCTTTTCCCCATCCCTGTCTCCTTTTCCCCATCCCTGTCTCCTTTTCTCCGTCCCCACCTCCTTTTCCCCTCCCGTCTCCTTTTCTCCTCCCGTCTCCTTTTCCCCTCCCCGTCTCTTTTCCTGTCTTCATTTTACCCTCCCAATCTCCTTTTACCGCTCACGCCTCCTTTTCATTCCCCATCTCCTTTTCCCATCCCTGTCTCCTTTTTCCATCCCCTTTCCCCCCATTCCCCTTTTACCCTCTCCACCCTGTTTTACAGCTCCCTTCACCGTTTCCCTATCCCCATCTCCTTTTCACCTCCCATCTCCATTTTCCCCTCCCCGTCTCCCTTTTCGTCTCTTTGCCTTCTTGCCGTGCCCAGTGTTGGCATGAGTAAATCTATTTGCCCCGCACAGAAGAGCTAAGTCAGGGAGGTGAGCTTCAGTCTGACTAATCTTTTCTATCATCGTGTTCTTTTCATTACAGGGTACACTTAAAGAAGCTAGCATTCGACTCATTCTATGTGAGCTTATATTCAAATGCCCAAGGTGTGACTGTAATCAGGATCTACTTTGATGGATCTCTCAGTCTTGACGTTGAGTAAGTAAATTGATTTTGTTTCCTGGTTAAATGAGTGAAGATTGAAGCTAATTGTTTTGTATTAAAGACACTTCCAATAGGTTTCAAATCGAGGCCAACACTGAGCCCCAAAAAAACAAAACTATAGATCCCATAGCACGTGCAGAGGTCCATGATTGCTAAACAGTGCTAATCCATAACACACCTCACAGCTCTTCCAAGTGAAGAATGGGACTTAGCCCGGGGTACCGTGCAGCTTAGCACCATGTAGCAAACATGGCCCGTAATGCTTTTGTTAACGGCTAATAAATGTGTAACTTGTAAATCGATAAATCAGGATTTGGGAAGTGGCAAATTCCCAATAGTGGGAGGCAGACTATAAATACAAAATTTGAACATTCTTAGAAAATGTGGCATAAATATTAGTAATATGTCCATCTTTAGTTGATTACTTGTTTTGTTACCATTTTTTCGGGTTGAAGAAGAAATATACATTATTCTGCTGGGTATGAGTAGAGAAAGTTGTGCAGAATGACAGAAATACAACAATATTTCTGTAATGTGTCAATAAAATGAACAAGGAAAAGTGCAGACTTGGAAAACACGAGATAAAAGGTGTAGATAAGGATCTCCGGGTGTTAGCGGACTTGGAATATGCCCAGTGAGTATCTGACTGACTAATTAATAGGGGAAGGAGAGCTTTGGGCACTCCTGTGTCAGGCCTGTGGTACCCTAACTGAGGGGTTAATTCCATCAGATAGTCAGCAAATACCACTTGTGAGCACATTCACATGTCTCAGTCAGATCTGCAACCCTTCAACTGCAGCCAGGGATTCTGGGTAATGACATGCAAATGAGTACAAAATGTCACTGTCAGAGACATGTGCACAGGTACAGCCAGGGAGACATATTTGGGTAAATTAAACCATGTCTTTTATTCAGCTCATCAATTTAAGCAATACATTTTAATGATGCACAAAAATAAATAAACTCCTATCCCTGTGTCAGGGATAACATGGTTTCCCAGTCTCTATCTGCAGGACTAGGAGGATAATCCTCTTTACAAACTATAACCCCAAAGTCCAAAAAGATACCTGTAAGCAGAAGGCTCTTTATGTCAGTCTTTAGGTTGGTGTCCGTTGGGGGGGAACCCTCTGGCGGGTTCCAGTTACAGAGAGAGTTCCTGATGTCTTGCGAGCAGCACAGTCCCTCTGTGCTCAAGAGATCTCGCTGCAGTACAAGCAGGAGGCTTTTCTACCTGTCTGATGAGCCATATGGAGACTGGTTAATTATCTAGCTGCAATTAACCAGCTCTCTGCTGGACTCCTCAGACTAATACAGGCTTTCTATTAAAGCATTTTTAGACGGGGGGTTAAGGCCCTGTTACAGTCACATTTTGCTTCTTATCTGTTTAAACATGGACCCTCTATAAGCTTCTGCCTGCCACATTACACAGCTTTTCAGCACAGTCTTTGTTAAAAAAAAAGGGCTGAGCCAATAACCCTACTAACAGACAGCTATTTCCACCTCTTGGCTATCATCAGTGTGAGGCTGGTTATACATCTTTGTAATCAGATAGGCAGACAATCATATAATCGATGCAAAACAAACAGCTGTTTGCTGTCAAAATAATTAGACACACAGACAGGCAAGCAGATAATTACAGACAGGCAGACAGTTACAGAGAGGAGACAGTTACAGACCGTTACAGGCAGGCAAACAATTACAGAGAAGCAGACAGTTACAGAGAGGCAGACAGTTACAGAGAGGCAGACAGTTACAGGCAGACAGACAGTTACAGAGAGGACACATTACAGAGAGGCAGACAGTTACAGAGAGGAGACAGTTACAGAGAGACAGGCTGGCAGACAGACAGACAGCTACAGTAGATGATAAACAGAGGATGAGAAAGATCAGATGTACAGAGATCTGTTTCATGGTTCTTCTTATTTCTATTTTTTCAGCGTACCCCTTTTAGGCGCACTAGGTGCACTACTACCCTCCACAAAAGCAGTCACTGTTGACGGATATTTGACACTCTATATTGACGTAATAGTTACCGTGACCTCTTCTGGCCAGGTTCAATATGTAAATGGAGATGCATTGATTCAGGGAAGCGGAGAGCTCGATATTAAAGCATTGCAACTAGTGAAGTAAGTATTGTGACATTTCTAAGTACATTAGCGGGAAACAAGTTCCCCACCAGTGAGAAACCGTATCGCTAGGTGTGTGCGCCGTGTTTAACAAAGAAAAGGGTGGGTTTATATTGTAATAGTACTGTACATCTTCAGCCAATTATCCCTTTACATACGGTATGACCTCACATTACAGCATCATTGTTACAGAATGTTTATGAATCAAACTCTGTACATTTACTTCCATAAGAATGCGGCATTTCTAACAATCACACATTTTGGGCAAACTATGCGCTTAAGAAGGTTAAAGACAGACGCCTCTCACTGTCTCTAATGAGCATCCTTATTCTTCCCTAGTACTACCCCCTAACTATTCTGCATACCACATACATCTCCCAACATGTCTTATTCCATGAAAGTGGAACGAGAGAAGCATCTTTGCAATGTACCAAGAATTACAGGCTATCGGGTTACTACTAGCATGTTAAAGGACATTGGGGTACTACTAGCATGTTACAGGGCATCGCGGTATAACTAGCATGTTATAGGGCATTGGGGTACCACTTGTATGTTACAGGGCATCAGGGTCCTATTAGCATGTTACATGCTATTGGGTTACTTCTCGCATGTTACAGGCTATTGTGGTACTACTAGCATGTTACACGCTATCAGGGTACTACTAGCATGTTACAAGGCATCGGAGATATACTAGCATGTTAAAGGCTGCCGGGAAACTTCTAACTTGTTACAGGCTGCCGGGAAACTTCTAACTTGTTACAGGCTGCCGGGAAACTTGTAACTTGTTACAGGCTGCCGGGGTACTACTAACATGTTACAGGCTATCGGGGTAGTACTAGCATATTACAGTCCGCTGGGGTACTACTAGCATGTTACAGGATGTGGGAATGGAGGTTAGTAGAAAAACATGACCCCTGCATTTTATATGCTTACATTGTATGACCAAATCTGCTTCCCACTCTGATTCCATGATGTTTTCTCTCCCAGCTTGAATGTGAAGGGCGCTATATTTTTCCCTATTGCGCTGCAGATAACTACAAAGGTAGAGTATGACATTATTCTGCTAAGTGATCAAACGCTACACAGGGGGAACATGTCTGCACCTCCCCACCTGTATTATACACGGGAACAGCGTTATCATGAACTCAGAAACACTGCAAACAAACTCATGGGGGGTTCTTATCAATAAAAGTTATATAATGTAGATCCTTATACAAGTGGCAACCACAAAATATAGGAGTATTATACTATATATATATATATATATCTATCTATATATATATATATATATATATAGTTGTGTTAAAACTCCATTAAAAGACAAAGATCCCATTGCCATTGAACCCAGTAGTTTTCTTAATGAAAGAATAATAAAAATGATGAAAGTAATAACCCAGATCCGTGTTTCATCACTAACATGTAATAACCCCTCACATTACTTTACATTGTTATTTATTTATTTATTTTACACCACCATGCTTAGAATCCCTACGCAGAAGGGTTACAGGATGACAATGGCTGGAGTGGCCTTGGCCTACACAATGTGGGTTTATCAAACACTTTAATTACTTATAGACCAGGGGTGGCCAACTCCAGTCCCCAGGTTGTGTCATTGGCTGAGTCACTGATTCAGCCAGCTGTGCTGAAGCAGGGATATCCAGAAAATGTGACTGTTGGTGAGCCTTGAGGACTGGAGTTTACCAGGCCTGCATCAGACCATTAATACGCAGCCGGTGTACACACGAGGCTTTTCTTCACCATTACACAATAACCTTTCTGTCTTTTCACACAGATCACAGAAAAGGATGGATTGTGCGACCAATATGTGGAAAGCTTCAATAGCGCCGGAAATGGTAAATTGAGACACCATGTTTTATGAAAGTAATAAGGACAACTTGCACAGATATGTGTTCCCCTTGTATTGTGACCCGTTCACGTTACTTTTTTTTCTTCAGGGGTAATTCTATCAAATCTATAATGTGCCTTTTTTCAGCCCCAAATCCTCATTGACTTTTATAGAGATTACGGCGCTTTGTGTTTTATTTTTCTTTGTTTATTTCACGCACATATGGCGGCTCCGGTAGAGAGGCACGTGGGACACGCCAGGGCAGCGCCTTTGGCTATCTGACGGGTTCACGGGGCCCTTCATGGCTGTAACAGAACTTGCAATGATATGTTTGAAGTAATGTAATGTTTCTTCTCCTCGCAGAGTTGTGTATAGCAGGAGTACTATGCGCAGCATAACCCTCAACATAACTGCAGAGGAGATGTTCGCTCCGTTATGCGCCAATGGAAACGGAGCAAGAACATATCGGGGAAATCACAGCTTCAGAAACGCAGATGTCCTGAGAGACGCAGATCCATTTTCTTGACCTCTCCGTAGGTCCCATGTGGGTTCTCAGAGGTTGGCACTGCATTATGGGTAGCGGGGCCTATTCTTTATATGTGGAATCACCAGTATCTGATTGTAAAGGCGATTTCACACATTCAATAAATGATACACATTGCATTCAGTAACTGCTGCAGGACTACTCATTTCTTGTATGTGATATACCTCAGGCTCAGTAATTGGGGTGGTCTCTGTAATGGTTATTGCGATTGTCTCTCTATTGGTCATTGGGGTGGTCTTTGTATTGGTCAGTGGGGGGTGGGCTTTGTAATGGTCATGGGGTGGTCTCTGTATTAGTCAATAAGAGGTGGTCTCTGTATTAGTCAATAAGAGGGGGTATCTGTATTGTTCCTTTGGGTTTAGAGATAATTCCTTCTGTATATCTGGAACAAATTTGTCAAGGCTGTTTATCCCCTAACAATTCAAATGTAACTTGAAAGTACTCAGAAACCATTTTACATATGTGACTTGCTTGAGGTTACAAAGACAGCTGGAACTTGCTTCACCTACTGCTGCGGCAGACTTTATTCTTACTAATCACTGGCTTGTACCTGGCATGTTCCTGGAATGCCACACTGTTCACCCGGAGCATGCCGGGCTCCTTTTGCCTTCCCAGCCAGGGGTCATGCCCGGCTGACGCGCGGTTGATGTGTTAATTAATAATGGTTCAGGATTTACTAGGCTGCAATGCTTCGCGTGTCCGCCAGATGGCATAAATTCATGAATTGTAATCCAGTATATATATATACATTATATATATATATATATATATATACTGTATAACAACAACCCCTATAACACCTAACATACAGTACTGTACACATACAGTACTGTATATGCACATAAATGATACTATGGGCCGGCGGGGGCGAGATGTGTTTGCAGCAGAGAGAAAACCGCTGCTCTCTCTGCGCAAACATCGGCACATTCAAAATGATTTAAAATACATTTTTATTCATAGTGTACATGTGCAGGGGGTCTCCAGAGCTGAACCGCGTTGGTTTCAGGTCGGGGGACCACCTGCTCCCCGAGATACAGGCCCTTTTATGAGGTGCCGGTATCCCTCTGCGTTTAAAGGTCCCGATCACGTGACCGCGGCCTGTAAAGAAAGCAGTGGGATACCGGCACCCCATAAAGGGGCCTGTATCTCGGGGAGCAGGGGGTCCCCGGACCTAATACCACAGCGGTTCTGCTCCGGAGACCCTCTGCACATCTACACTGTGAATAAAAAACATATAGAAATAAAAACTCATTCCTTACCTTAGCGGCTATGTGCTATGGTAACGAAGCAGCATTTCTGTATTTTAATAATATTGTACAGTGACCAGGGGGTTCCCTGAGCCAGAAATTAATGCTCAGGGACCCCCTGCTCCTGCACAATATTATTAAAAATACAGAAATGCTGCTTCATTACCTTAGCGTAAAGCCGCTAAGGCAATGAAGGGGTTAACTCACCGTGCCCGCTTTATTGTGGGTAGCGGGGGTGGGTGAGGGGGGTATTTGGCCCTTGGTGTGAGTTTAGGACTTGCGGGGGGGTTGCGGGTGCACTTAACCCCTTCACGGCCGTAGCAGTTAATACCACTACGGTCATGAAAGGGTTAAGCCCTCCCGCTACCCCCCGCAAGCCCTAAACAGCCACCGTTGGGGCTAATACCCCCTTCACCCACCCCCACTACCCACAATAAAAAAAAACTCACACACAAAAGCCGCCAAAAAATAAATAAATAAATCTAAATAAATAAATGACTATAAATTAATACATTTGAAATACATTTTTATTTATAGTGTAGATGTGCAGGGGGTCTCTGGAGCTGAACCGCATTGGTTTCAGGTCGGGGGACCCCCTGTTTCCCGAGATACAGCCCCCTTTATGAGGTATTTTTTTGTAAAACTATTTTGACCCTTTCAGCATGTACTTGTTTTTAACATTAGATACCATTATTATTTCACTTTTAGTTTTAAACTCACACATTTTTTCTGTCATGATTTAATCATGAATTGGTTGATGCTAGAGAAACACTTGTTAATTAGTTCTTGTGTTGTGTTTGTGCACATAAATATGTGTATGCACATTTCATCACATCTTCTTTCAATTATGTGAGGTTTCTCTTCTGTATCTAATATATATTGTGTGTGTACGTATTAGATCTGACCGGGTGTGATGCCGGCTCTCCTGCATTGTAGGCACACTCCCCAGTCGGTAATGGGGGTGGGACAACGGAGCGGTTAGCGTGACGTCACATCCGGTTTAGATTCCTATATCAGAGTAGTGTGTAACGAGTAACAGCACTCTTTGACAAAGCCCCACGGGTGAAACGCGTTAGAGCGCTGAGCGGGGACTCCTTCTCCCTTTTTAAATTTGTATTTGCCATGAATCAATAAAGGCATTTTTTTGCACAGTCCAACCTTCAGCCGTTTTTCCAAGCAGTGCCCGCTGACTACTCTCTTCATTGAGAGGACGCTCTTCTATATATTTTAGCAAGCTAAGCAGAAAAAACAAAGATATGGTGCATAGCACACTCATCTCCTACCCATCCTCCCAAAAAATCCCACAGCTTCATCCCTCCCTCGCTTGATTCCTCATTGGGTGGGGGGTTAAAAGATAAGAGAGCGAGAGTTCTTCCTAACAAAAATATAACAGATTCAGTAAAATGAATAAGGTGAAGGAAAGTTCAAAGATGCAAAGACTTCCTTCACATAAACCCTGTCTCACTGCTACCCAGAATGCACTGTAACACAAAGCATGACTTTTCTTTATAGTTATGGAAAAATAAAAGTCTGGCTACAGTTATACATAGAAAATAATGTGAAAATATTCTACTTCCATACCTCTTACTATGGGCTCTATGCAGTAAGCGCCGATAAGGCTTTTATCGCCATTTTCCCACCAAAATTGCCTTTGCGATTCAGTAAGCGCCGACAAGTGGCCAAAATCGGCATTTTTTGTCCCCGATAAAAATGTATCGGTAGGCGTGTGCCGATAAGCCACTTATCGGCACTTTTCGACACTTTTTGAAATCGACTGTATTCTATTAGCCCCGATCAGCTTATTGGTGCTGATCGGCACTCTGAAATTGAGATTTCTACGGCAATTTGTCCCGCCAACTAAAGTTGGCAAGTTGGAGGGGAGAAGATTCGGCAAGGTTGCCGGGACGGCACTTAGAAAAAATAGCTCATCTCTACATCAATGGAGTAAATGGAACGGGGACTTATAACTTAATAGGAGTGTTTACGTGCTATTGCTACAAATAAAAATGTACTAGGCATTACAGTGTCGATGTAATTCACTTCATCGTGTCACCGCTTACGTTTATTATTGGCAGAACATTGGACTTGTCTATATATGATGTTTTGCGTGTCACATTAGTCTTGATGTTACAATGTGTCAAGGGAAACTCCTATAGTAAAGTCTTAAAGCAACAGGTCACATCATATTAAACATGTTACTTAAGTGTCCTTCAATTTATTATATGATGTAACAGATTTGACACATATAAAAGATCCAGCGTATAGTAATGTCGGTATACATTATAGAATGCTTGTCATGTGTAACGCATGTTCCAATGAAAATATAGCTGTTATTGTTTATGTTTACATGCTGTTTGTGACCTCCCTCTTTTTATGATGTCCGCAATTGGACACTAAATAACATTGCATGTTTACATTGTACACAATGCATTGTAATCAGTGCATGCAAATGTATACACAGATCTATAATAGTACCTCATTTTTAGACGATTGAAACATAATCAATAGCAAGTATCCTGATGGCATAAAGTTATGCATATGCACATTAGAATTAGTTCATGTGAACATGTGACAATAACATGCAACATTGCACATGTGAAGTAGAGGAAAAAACCTCCCAGCCCGACGCTACTAGCCTGGTAGACAGCGTGTATCACGCGCAGGCAGCATTAACCCCCAACACATCTGACACCAACCATAAGTGAATAAGCACTGTAGCTATGATGAGTCTATGATCACATTGAACAGGAAAACACTGGACACGATGGGCCCTTGGACCCCCTAAGGGAACCGACAGACCCTCGCCTGAACCAGGTAAACCTTTAGTGATGCAGACAGCAGCAAACAGGCACTAGACGGCATACTCACATCCAGAATCCAGGGAGGTTGAAGTCTCTGGTGTAGGCAGCATGCATCCAGAGATAGCAGGAACAGGTAAGCAGAACGAAAAAAACTTGGAGCACAACGATGAAAAAATGAGAACTGGAGGCTAATAGAAAAAATAACAAATTATTATGTCCCAATAAATAATTTGTTATTTTTTCTATTAGCCTCCAGTTCTCATTTTTTCATCGTTGTGCTCCAAGTTTTTTTCGTTCTGCTTAACATTGCACATGCTGCAACGTCGTATGTCAACGTCAATGTCATGGTTGTATCCAAATGAGATAACTGAGTGTTGCGTTCATAAGTGGTACATGCATTACACATTCCATAAATACTTTCAAATCAATTGTAGTACAAAGCTTAACGTTACATCATATTCAAATATCATGATTGCCTGATGAACACACATAATTAATCCGTATAATTCATAGTGTATACCTGTTTGGAGTTCACTACTTGGATATGTTTATGTAACACCTTGCACTTCATCAAGTCACGTGACATCATCACATAGGTATTTTAAGGAGGGCAATTACCTGCGCATTGACAGCTACAGACCTATAGATGATACGATTGTTCATGAGACGGAGGAGGATTCTATTGGAGGAGAGGATAGCTGAAGGACAGGATGTTACAGGGCAAGGAAGGGACAAGGACAGGGATGCGGAGTGGAGAGGGAGAGGGCAAGGAGATGAGAGGAGAAGAGAGAGGAGAGAGGTTGTGGCTCGTCCACGTTTGTACAGGGAGAGAACCATGTTAGATGGGATGAGTGAGGAGGAGATCATAAGTCGGTATCGTTTGAGTTCAGCAGCAATCCTATGACTTTATGAAGAGATATGGGTAGATTTAGATTTTATAACAGGCAGGGGTCGTGCAGTCCCTGGCCTTGTTAAAATGCTTTGCTCATTAAATTATCTTGCTTCCGCGTCATTCCAGACAACTGTGGGTATAGTGGGCGGGGTCTCGCATTCTACATTCTCATGGGCCTTTAGCCAGTTTCTATGTGCACTGAATAGACGCGCTAGGAATTATATTAATTTTCCTACAGAGCACACAGAGTGGCTGGAAGTGAGGAATGGCTTTTATAACATAGCCGGGATACCATGGGTGATGGGTGCTATAGATTGCGCCCATGTTGCCTTGATCCCGCCTAGTCAGATTGAGAATGCTTTCCGCAATCGTAAGCACTACCATTCCCTGAATGTACAGGTGGTATGCGATGCCACGATGAAGATTATGCATGTGGTAGCCAAATTCCCAAGTTCCAGCTACGATTCCTCTATCCTGAGAAATTCATCAGTTTTCCATGCTTTTGAACAAGGCTATTTTGTACCTGGTTGGCTGGTTGGTGAGTACATATTATGAAGTGTTAAGAAACCAGTAATCTGTATGTTGCAAATGTCGTTGTTAATGTTTACACTTTCTCAAATGTTCTTTAATCGTTGTGCATGCTTCATTATAGGTGACTCAGGATACGGAATTAGGCCTTGGCTTTTGACACCCTTGGCTAACCCTCAATCTGAAGCAGAGGAACGTTATAATGTTGCCCACATATCTACAAGATCTGTAATAGAGCGTACATTTGGGCTGCTTAAAACAAGATTTAGGTGTTTAGATCGGACTGGTGGGGCACTTCAATATAAGCCTGCTAAAGTGTAAGATATTGTAATTGCTTGTTGCATTTTGTACAATCTGGCACTCCGCCATAATTTGGAAAGCGACATACGTCAGGGCTTGGAGGAGGAGGATCCCGTACATTTAGCAGCTGACAGTGAGCAAACAGCCTGTGGTGTGGAGACACGTCATAATGTGATTAACACATTTTTTACAGGTAACCAACTACATATATATTCATAGTACTACATAGATGTATGAATTAATGTTCTTGATAAATACATGTCTCAATATACCATTCAATTAGGAAACCGATGAATACACTGGCGACACACTTTATTCGAGCACGGCTAGTCCCGCGAATTCGGGTATACTCGGGTGTATTCAGGTTTCTGATAGTTTTCAGCCAGAGTGCATTGCGTTATTTTCCGGCAGGAATTTAAGCTTTTTATTCCGGCTGGTTACAATACTGCAATGCTGTCAAAATACACATGGTGGCGCTTGCGAGCTATTCTCTGTGAAGCCGTCCCCTATAATGAATTGTAATGCAGTATACAGTATATACTGTATACTATATATATATATATATACTGTATAACAACAACCCCTGTAAGCCGTAACATACAGTACTGGACTGTACTGTACTGTATATGCACATACATAAATGATACTACTGTATGTGCGGCGGGGGGGGGGGGGGGCGATATGTGTTTACAGCAGAGAGAGATCCGCTGCTCTCTCTCTGCGCAAACATCCGCACATTAAAAATTATTTGAAATACATTTTTATTGATAGTGTAGATGTGCAGGGGGTCTCCGGAGCTGAACCGCGTTGGTTTTAGGTCTGGGGACCCCGTGCCCCCCGAGATACAGGCCCCTTTAGGGGGTGCCGGTATCCAGCACTGCGTTAAAAGCCCCGATCACGTGACCGCGGCCTGTAAACCAAGCAGAGCAGAGGGATACCGGCACCCCCTAAAGGGGCCTGTATCTCGGGGGGCACGGGGTCCCCAGACCTGAAACCTGTACGCTTCAGCTCCGGAGACCCCCTACACATGTACACTATCAATAAAACACATACAATATACAGTATAAATAAACACTCGTTCTTTACCTTAGCGTCTATGCGCTATGGTAAAGAAGCATTATTTTAATAATATTGTAAAGTGAGCAGGGGGTTCCCTGAGCCAGAAATTAATGCTCAGGGAACCCCCCCCCCCTGCTCATGATCAATATTATTAAAAATACGGAAAATGCTGCGTCATTACCATAGCGGATAGCCGCTAAGGCAATGAAGGGGTTAACCCACCGTGCCCGCTTTATTGTGTGTAGTGGGGATGGGTGAGGGGGGTATTTGGCCCTTGGTGTGAGTTTAGGACTTGCGGGAGGGGGGGGGGTTTGCGGGTGCACTTAACCCCTTCACGACCGTAGCAGTTAATACCGCTACGGTCATGAAGGGGTTAAGCCCTCCCGCTAACCCCCCCCCCCGCAAGCCCTCCCCAACCATCGTCCCGCAAGCCCTCCCCAACCATCGTTGGGGCGAATACCCCATTCACCCACCCTCCCGCAACCCACAACAATAAAATACACACAGCAGCCGCCAAAAAATAAATAAATAAATGACAATAAATACATTTGAAATACATTTTTATTGATAGTGTAGATGTGCAGGGGGTCTCCGGAGCTGAACCGCGTTGGTTTTAGGTCTGGGGACCCCGTGCCCCCCGAGATACAGGCCCCTTTAGGGGCTGCCGGTATCCCTCTGCTTGGTTTAAAGGTCCGATCACGTGATCGCGGCCTGTAAACCAAGCAGAGCAGAGGGATACCGGCACCCCCTAAAGGGGCCTGTATCTCGGGGGGCACGGGGTCCCCAGACCTGAAACCTGTGCGCTTCAGCTCCGGAGACCCCCTGCACATGTACACTGTGAATAAAAATGTATTTCAAATGTATTTATTGTCATTTATTTATTTATTTATTTATATTTATTTATTAATTGTGCTGCTGCTGCAAGTCGTAAACTCACACCAAGGGCCAAACACCCCCCTCACCCCCAATAAAAAAAATTCACGCACAGAAGCCCCACAATTAATAAATAAATATAAATAAATAAATAAATAAAATCTATGTAAAACCCCCTCCCCCTATTCTCGCTTTTAAAACGCCCTGCCTTCTCTATAATCTATGTAAAAAACCCTCCCCCTATCCCCCTATTGTGTGTGTGCGTTAAGCTTATAAATAAATAAATAAATAAAATCTATGTAAAACCCCCTCCCCCTATTCTCGCTTTTAAAACGCCCTGCCTTCTCTCTAATCTATGTAAAAACCCCTCCCCCTATCCCCCTATTGTGTGTGTGCGTTAAGCTTATAAATAAATAAATAAATAAAATCTATGTAAAACCCCCTCCCCCTATTCTCGCTTTTAAAACGCCCTGCCTTCTCTCTAAACTATGTAAAAACCCCTCCCCCTATCCCCCTATTGTGTGTGTGCGTTAAGCTTCCCTGCAAGCTATGTAAAAAAAACCTCCCCCTATTGTGTGTGTGCGTTAAATCTGCCTGGCCTGTGTTTCTGAGTGCTGAGTGCTCTGCGTTTAAAGGTCCCGATCACGTGATCGCGGCCTGTAAACCAAGCAGAGCAGAGGGATACCGGCACCCCCTAAAGGGGCCTGTATCTCGGGGGGCACGGGGTCCCCAGACCTGAAACCTGTGCGCTTCAGCTCCGGAGACCCCCTGCATATGTACACTGTGAATAAAAATGTATTTCAAATGTATTTATTGTCATTTATTTATTTATTTATTTATATTTATTTATTAATTGTGCTGCTGCTGCAAGTCGTAAACTCACACCAAGGGCCAAACACCCCCCTCACCCCCAATAAAAAAAATTCACGCACAGCAGCCCCACAATTAATAAATAAATATAAATAAATAAATAAATGACAATAAATACATTTGAAATACATTTTTATTGATACTGTAGTGTACTGTAGATGTATATATATATATATATATATATACAGTATACAGTATATATACACACATGATGAACCAATAGTACAAATACATGTAGAATGGTTATCAAAATCATACTGTCCTACAGATAACGCTTCTCTATACAGACAATAATAATAATCCATTTAATAATCCTAACTTATTTTACAATATAAAACATAACATTACAATCCACACAGTACATTGCATTTACATTGTATACTGTAAATGATGCATAGCATTAAATCTATGCACCATATACAATACTGTACATTCTGCAAATGAATGTTAACAATATAATTGCAAGCTACTCTACCAGTAAATACTGTACAAACACTTCCAAATAAGTCAACTACAGTATTTTAACCAATCAAGTACTGTAAACCAAAATCAATATATACTGTAAGTACCAACCAGAAAAGACAATTTAAAACCAAACTAACCCTTACAATACCAAGGATTACATCTATCTAATTGTAAAAAACCTTATACATTATACACAGCATTGTTTAAAAAACCCTTCCCCCCTAATGTTTGTGTTAAGCAGATTACACTGAAGGGAGAGAGATATAAAGGCCTAAAGCCCCTTCCCCCCTAATGTTTGTGTTAAACAGATTACAATGAAGGGAGAGAGATATAAAGGCCTAAAGCCCCTTCCCCCCTAATGTTTGTGTTAAGCAGATTACACTGAAGGGAGAGAGATATAAAGGCCTAAAGCCCCTTCCCCCCTAATGTTTGTGTTAAACAGATTACAATGAAGGGAGAGAGATATAAAGGCCTAAAGCCCCTTCCCCCCCTAATGTTTCTGTTAAACAGATTACAGTACATTGAAGGGAGAGAGATTTTACAGAAACACACATTAGGGGGGAGGGGGCTTTAAACAGATTACATTGAAGGGAGAGAGATGTTTCTGTTACCAGTAAATCTCCCTCCCTGCATTGCTAACCACCCTCACCCCCTACCCACATACCGTTATATAGCAAGTCCTAAACTCACACCAAGGGCCAAATACCCCCCTCACCCATCCCCACTACACACAATAAAGCAGGCACGGTGGGTTAACCCCTTCATTGCCTTAGCGGCTATCCGCTATGGTAATGACGCAACATTTCTGGATTTTTAATAATATTGAGCAGGAGCAGGGGGGTTCCCTGAGCATTAATTTCTGGCTCAGGGAACCCCCTGCTCACTGTACAATATTATTAAATCTCTCTCTGCTGCAAACACATCTCGCCCCCAGTATGTGCAGTAATTTACTGAACATGTACTGTAGAATAAATGCATAGTTTTATTTATTCGGGTTTATTACACAGTATACTGTATGGCCGGAAAACATCAGCATACAGTACAATATAATCCATCGAAATCCCCCCATTAGCCGTTTTCTTTTCTGAGGAAAAACAAAATGAAAAGTTTTAATGTACAGTAATGGTCAGCCCCCTAAAGAAGTACCCAGCCAGCCCCACCAAAATAATACGGCAAAAATACAGTACTCACCATACTGTACAGTATTACTAAATTTCCCATTCAGCTTGCGCTGGCGCCGGCCCACTTCCAGTCCAGCTTTCATCATCACCCACGTCGATAGTTTGCAGAGGGACTAGCCCACCTGTAGTCAGCGGGAAATCGCTTAGGTACATGCAAGCTTCATCAAAACTGGCTGCGAAATCCATCTCAGAGTTGTCACCGACGGCGGGACCATGATGATAAGCTGGTGCTGCTTCTGGTTCTGGTTCTGGTTCTGGCGCATTGCTTGGCAGGGACTGTCGCTTCTTATTTCGTTTTAACACGACCCTTCGCCTTTTGCCGCCTCCATTATCATAGATACGGGAAAAACCCTGTGACACACACCAATACCCTCCAACAAATTGGGGCTCAATACGGTGAAAACAGGGGTCACTACATAACCTTTTCCTTATTGCCCGCTTCCACAAATGAGGAGTTGGCGAAAATCTGTAAAAGTCATAATTTTCGATAAAATACTGATAAATTTGAACAACTGTTGCCATCTTATCCTCTGTTGCATTAATAGCGGCCCATATCAAATAAGCATAACTTCTGTCAGGTTTTTGGAAAGCGGGCTCCACTTGTTCACTCATGTCTCTGTAGAATAGTGTACTGTAAGTGAAAATGATCTTTGTCTTTATTTAATACAGTACTGTATGTAAAGCCTAAATTGATACATTTTTTGCAACTCTTCCTTCAGTCTCAAGGACAAGTTACAATACTGTAGCATACTGTACTGGGATAAAGTAACTTTTTTTTTGTAAACGAAACAACTTGCAAAGCCCACACATTACTTAAGTCATGAGTTTATGCCATCTGGTGGACAAACGAAACATTGCAGCCTAGTAAATTCTTCTCGTTATCATTTAACAGATCAGCCGCCCGTCAGCCAGGCATGAACCGTGGCTGGGAAGGCAAGCGCAACGAAGCATGCAAGAGGTGAGCAGTGGCGGATTCCAGGTATCTGCCAGGTACAAACTGGGCATTTGCTCGAATAAAGTGTGTCGGTGCAGTATGGTTCTCCCACCTTTCAGTTCTCTGCTGTGTGGACAATTGCATGTGGCACCGGTATGTCATTCCTCAACAGGTTGTATTCTACTTCTTACCACTAAAATGTTTTCTGTGTACGTGAGTGAATAATGTTTACTAAATCTATATTTTTAGTACATTCTATTTGTGGTTATGCATTAACAAGAAACCTACTATGTTGCTTGCCAATAGCTAGTGCAATATGGTTACATTAAAATGTTCACTTGGAATGTGACATGTGTGTCACAATGATGTGTAGGCTAATGTGTATTTGAGATCACATTGGACGTTTTATATATTTTGTGTAATATCACATACAAAAGGGTTCACGTATGTGTTTTGCTTAACTTAATTAACATGTCATTACAATGATTTATATTAACTTATGTTTTTTTTTCCAGGTATATCACTCCAAGGACTGCTCGTGGTATGTATTTTAATTCACATCTGTACTAAGATGTGCAAACCTTGGTACAGCTATAGTTAGAGGATGTTTAATGAGAACATAATGAACATGTTGTCACAATAGAAATATGTCCTTTGTGTATTCTGTCCGTGCGTTTGTCTAAACTTGTTTGTTATTGTATACTGTGTTCTAAAATCATTACGTACATTACATAACATGTGATTATTATAATGTCACAACATCCATTCATCCACGTGAGCGATGTTATCACTCAATGCATGTTTGTATGAAATGACCAAAATTGGTAAACATCATTATCATGGCAATGTATGTCATTATTTATTCTGTCATTTTATCTTCATGTTCATTAATACATTGTCACATGTGTATGTACTGTATATGTGAAAGATGTGTGATGATTTGAAGCACATGTTAGATTTGGGCAAATGTTAACACCATTCCCAAGTATTGTCATTTGAAATCACATCTTTGGCTGAATTATGCAAAACAATGAGAATGTTCCTAAGAACAATTTTATTTCATGAACGTTACTTATTAATAATGATCATGATCCTTGATAACAACTGTCAACATATGAACATAAATGAAGTACACATTTTTATACACACACATTTCATCAACATTGTGTGTGTGTGTGTGTGTGTTTCTGTGTTTGTGTGATGCATGTATTTCTATGTGAAAGAATATTAAGCTACATATTAATGTATTATTTCTCATAGGTGTCATTTAGCTATGTATGTGTTTAACGTTTAATCATAACACTAAACTATATTTAATCGTGTCAATGAAATGTACACACAAATGGTCATTGTTTAATGATCTATACATAATATTCATTAGCTCATGCATGTTAGGATAGCACTACAAGCTAGATGATAATATAAAATTGACACGGATAAAACATTTCTATCACCTCCCTATTTTGTACATTCAGATACAATGTATTCGAGTTGTGATGTATCATTGACATTCTTTGTCAAGTCACACGTGAGATTACAAGATATAGTAGATTAATGTTTTTTTAGAGTTATAATGTTGGTTGCATATATCACATGACAATACATATAATGTTAGTAGAAAGTAACAAATTCTCAATATAATTGTTAACCTTAGTGCTTAGCAACATCATTATGATAAGGAAGTGCATAGTTAATATTTCCACTATAGGACTCTGTATTGATTCGTAATGTGCACATGAATCATTGCAAGAATTGTTACATATTTATTATAATTTTTGTTTGCTAGGCGTCACAATCATCTAATATTACGATTTGCCCATCTGAAATCATACATTATTCCCATGTTTTCATCCTCGACATCTGTGAAATACAGCAAACAATGATGTTCAAAGATTGCATATATATCTATGTTTAAGCATGACAACGTTTAACACATCTCTATGATTGTGGATCTTCACGCAGAAGTTACGAATATGTTTAAACTGCAAAGATCAAACTAAATATACACAACAATGTAATGTTTCAAATGCCGGTGTTCGCATTCCTACAGATATGTTTGTTACGGTGACTGCATACATAATAATGTGCGCGCACAACATCTGTTGCGCGCGCACGTCACGAATGTTTGGACTAAGTCTTAGCGCATGCGCTAAACGATGTGTACGCTGTGCATACAATACATGTCCCTCCATGGTGCTGCTAGCAGCACGCATATCATGGCGAGAAGTAATGATATGGAAGCGAAACAAATTTACTTCTACACACGTACATATATAAAGTTTCCAAACTGACGTGTGCCCACGCCAAAGCGGAAGAACAGGCAATGAGCGACAACAAGACGTGTGATGTCATGTTAAGGCACCATGAAATGCATGCAAACACCACTCCCACTGAATGAATATTGGTCTCCAGCGCTGTGCACGCACCGCCCCACCGACACACGCGCATGACACACTGCACTGACCATAACAATAAGCTCCGGGCACAGCCAATACTGTTTCATGCGTGCACGTCGGTTGGGGGGGGGAAGGGGTTGCATCGGTAACCTTTTTAAGGACGCCTTGGGACATTACCGTGTACCCACGTCACATGTGGGTGACACTTTGTTTTTATATGTTGAATGCAAAACAATGAGCTGTGTGTGTGTGTTACATTTAGTGTAACATTTTGAAAATGTCGTTGAAAATCTATACTAACGAATGATTTATGACTCCGTCACCAATGTGTACTCATGGTTCTTAATGTAGTCTATTGTTAAAGGAAATAATCTGTTTGTGAACGTTCCATGTTAGGTTTTCTGCAATGTTACACTGTATCCGCTCATTAGCCTAACAAATTGTGCATATATATATTTTTTTTTATTCTTTTTTTCCTTTATTGGAGACACATAAGAAAAAAGAAATACAAACAGTGATTACAGTCAATGGGGTACATTTAGGGATGGGGATAGCGTAACTTGACTGCGATATGAACCTGGGTCTCAATAAATCGTTTTCTTGGTTTTTGAGCAAGAAAAGTAGGGGGTACGCAGGACGGGGCGATAGCTGGGGACGACAGAAGAGAGGGCAAATGGGGTGGGGGGGGGAGGTAGTGGGTTCGCACTCCGCTCTATCCGCCTATTTTGTTGATAGGTCAATTGTTCGGACCTAGTTGGGTGGAAGGGTTCCTGAGCTGATCCAGGGCTCCCATGTGTTATAGAATTGTGGCATTTTTTGTTTTAGCATGGCCGTTAATTTTTCCATGGTCATTACTGTAGTTATCCTATTTACTACAGTCCTCCTTGAGGGCGCTTTTAGTTGCTTCCAGGCCGCCGCGACCGAGCATCTTGCCGCCGTAAGTATGGCGGAGGTCAGCCTGGCCTCGGGGGCTGGGAGATCTTCTATTGGTTTGCCCAGCACGTATGTCAGGGGGTCCAGGGGAACCTCCAGGCCCAGGGTTTCATCCAGGAGTCTTTGAATTCTAGTCCAGAATTGCTGGATCTCAGGACATGTCCACCAAATGTGAGCCATGTCGCCCTTTTGTCCACATCCTCTCCAGCATAGGTCAATTGCGCCGGGGAAGATCTGGCTCAATCTACTCGGGATCAGGTACCATTGAAATAGTATTTTGTATATGTTTTCTTTTGTAACGGAACAAATTGAAGTTCTAGGGGCTGTGTCCCAGATGTCCTCCCAGTCCTCCAGATCTAGTGGTATGCCGAGGTCTGTGCACCATTTTTGCATATAAGAATGGGCGGGTGGGGGGAGAGAGTTCTCTATTATACTGTAGATTGCTGTGATTAGGCCTTTCTGATACTTTCTTACTTGACAGAGGGACTCAAATTTGGTCAGGGGGGGGAATTTTGAGGTTGGGGATAGAGCTCTAAGGAAATGCCTTATCTGTAGAAATGTGAATATGGGGAGATGGGAAGCTGATAATTTATTTTTGAGCTCTTGGAAGGACAGAGCTTCGTCATTCTCTAGCAGATCCGCAACCATGCTAATGTCTAGGTCCTTGAATAGACCGATCTGAGCTTGGGAGCACCCAGGAGGGAATTCAGGGTTCCCAAGTATGGGGGTGAGTTGGGAGGGGGATGAAGTTAGGCCATATTTCCCTCTATTTCTGGACCAAATAGACCATGTGCATTTCATTGCTCCGAGCTCAAGTTTCTGAGGGGGTTTTTCCTTGTGCACTGGGGACCATAGTAAAACTGGGAGAGGGACAGGGGATGCTTGACGTGCCTCTATTTCCAGCCAGCAGGCCGAGCTCGGAGGGTTGTTCCAGACCACTGCTTGTCTGAGTTGGGCCACGTGGTAGTATCTGACCACGTCAGGCACCCCCAGTCCACCCCTTGTCCTTGCGGCCATGAGTACTGTTCTCGGGACTCTGGGTTTTCGTTGTTTCCATATGAAACGTAATATTTGCTTTTGTATATTTCTTAAGTCGGCTAGGGGGATTGCAACTGGGGGGGTTTGGAAGTAATACAACAGGCGGGGGAGGATATTCATTTTGGCGGAGACTATTCTGCCGAACCAGGACATCCGGTATGTGTTCCAAGCTTCTAGGTCTCTCTTAATTTGGCTAAATAGAGGGGGGTAGTTAGTTTTGTAAAGCGAGGAGTACGTTCTGGTAATTTTTATCCCTAGATATTTTATGTGGGTGGAGCTCCATTTATACTTGTAGTTTGCCTGGAGAAGTCTCCACGTGTGCTCGTGGAGGGATATATTCAGAGCTTCGGATTTGTCCATATTTATCTTATAATCCGAGACCTGACTAAATTGATCTAGCAGTTCTGTAGGTTGGGGAGGGAGATGTGTGGGTCAGATAAGGTCAGAATAACGTCGTCCACGAAAAGGGATATTTTATAGTTATTGTCTGCTATGTTTATGCCTTATGTTTACGGGGCAATCTATACACACACAGGGCAGCCTATACACATGGAGCAGCCTATACACACAGGGGGCAGCCTATACACACACGGGGCAGCTTATACAGACACGGGGCAGCCTATACGCACCCAATGGGCAATCTATACACACACGGGACAGCCTATACACACACGGGGCAGCCTATACACACAGGGGGCAGCCAATACACACACGGAGCAGCTTATACACACAGGGGGCAGCCTATACACACACGGGGCGGCCTATACACACACGGGGCAGCCTATACACACACAGGGCAGCCTGTACACACACGGGGCAGTCTAAACACACACAGGGCCATACTTACTAAACAGTACCACTCCACAAAGCTCCATGCAGCACCAGAAGACACATTTTAACACATTTATATAAATAGTGAGTCAAGGGGGTTTCTGGCTCACAAATGTGTCCAGAAAGCAGCACTTAGTAGACATATCTCACAAGTTTCAGTGCGGTGACCCAAGGAATGAGCAGATAGATACAGAGACTAAATGAAACAGGCATCAGGAAATGTCCTGAGGGTTTTACAGTCAACCCCAGGAATAAACAGTCACCCCCAGGATTATACAGTCACCCCCAGGAATATACAGTCACCCCCAGGAATATACAGTCACCCCCAGGATAATACAGTCATCCCCAGGAATATACAGTCACCCCCAGGAATATGCAGTCACCCCCAGGAAAATACAGTCACCCCCAGGAATATACAGTCTCCCCCAGGAATATACAGTCATCCACAGGAATATACAGTCACCCCCAAGAATATACAATCACCGCCAGGTATATGCAGTCATCCCCAGGAATATACAGTCACCCCCAGGAATAAATAGTCACACCCAGGAATATACAGTCACCCCCTGGAATATACAACCACCCCCAGGTATATACAGTCACCCCCAGGAATATACAGTCTCCCCCAGGAATATACAGTCACCCCCAGGAATATACAGTCACTCCCAGGAATATTCAGTCATTCCCAGGAATATACAGTCACCCCAGGAAAATACAGTCACCCCCAGGAATATACAGTCACCCCCAGGAATATACAGTCACTCCCAGGAATATACAGTCTCCCCCAGGAATATACAGTCACCCCCAGGAATATACAGTCACCCCCAGGAATATACAATCACCGTCAGGAATATGCAGTCACCCCCAGGAATATTCAGTCACACCCAGGAATATACAATCACCCCCAGGAATATACAGTCACTCCCAGGAATATACAGTCACCCCCAGGAATATACAGTCACACCCAGGAATATACAGTCACACCCAGGAATATACAGTCCCCCCCAGGATTATACAGTCACACCCAGGATTATACAGTCACCCCCAGGAATATACAATCATTCCCAGGAATATACAGTCACCCCCAAGATTATACAGTCACCCCCAGGATTATACAGTCACCCCCAGGAATATACAGTCACCCCCAGGAATATACAGTCATCCCCAGGATTATACAGTCATCCCCAGGAATATACAGTCACCCCCATGAATATACAGTCACCCCCAGGAAAATACAATCACACCCAGGAATATACAGTCTCCCCCAGGAATATACAGTCACCCCCAGGAATATAGAGTCACTCCCAGGAATATACAATCACCGCCAGGAATATGCATTCACCCCCAGGAATATACAGTCACCCCCAGGAATATTCAGTCACACCCAGGAATATACAATCACCCCCAGGAATATACAGTCACTCCCAGGAATATACAGTCACCCCCAGGAATATACAGTTACACCCAGGAATATACAGTCACACCCAGGAATATACAGTCCCCCCCAGGATTATACAGTCACACCCAGGATTATACAGTCACCCCCAGGAATATACAATCATTCCCAGGAATATACAGTCACCCCCAGGATTATACAGTCACCCCCAGGATTATACAGTCACCCCCAGGAATATACAGTCACCCCCAGGAATATACAGTCATCCCCAGGATTATACAGTCATCCCCAGGAATATACAGTCACCCCCATGAATATACAGTCACCCCCAGGAAAATACAGTCACACCCAGGAATATACAGTCTCCCCCAGGAATATACAGTCACCCCCAGGAATATAGAGTCACTCCCAGGAATATACAATCACCGCCAGGAATATGCATTCACCCCCAGGAATATACAGTCACCCCCAGGAATATACAGTCACACCCAGGAATATACAGTCACACCCAGGAATATACAGTCACACCCAGGAACATACAATCACCCCCAGGAATATACAGTCACCCCCAGGATTATACAGTCACTCCCAGGAATATACAGTCACGCCCAGGAATATACAGTCACCACCAGGAATATACAGTCACCCCCAGGATTATACAGTCACTCCCAGGAATATACAGTCACGCCCAGGAATATACAGTCACCACCAGGAATATACAGTCACTCCCAGGAATATACAGTCACTCCCAGGAATATACAGTCACACCCAGGATTATGCAGTCACCCCCAGGAATATACAGTCCCCCCCAGGATTTTACAGTCACTCCCAGGAATATACAGTCACCCCCAGGATTATACAGCCACCCCCAGGAATATACAGTCACCCCCAGGAATATACAGTTACCTCCAGGAATATACAGTCACTCCCAGGAATATACAGTCACCCCCAGGATTATACAGCCACCCCCAGGAATATACAGTCACTCCCAGGAATATACTGTCACTCCCAGGAATATACAGTCACTCCCAGGAATATACAGTCACCCCCAGGAATATACAGTCACCCCCAGGAATATACAGTCATCCCCAGGATTATACAGTCATCCCCAGGAATATACAGTCACCCCCATGAATATACAGTCACCCCCAGGAAAATACAATCACACCCAGGAATATACAGTCTCCCCCAGGAATATACAGTCACCCCCAGGAATATAGAGTCACTCCCAGGAATATACAATCACCGCCAGGAATATGCATTCACCCCCAGGAATATACAGTCACCCCCAGGAATATTCAGTCACACCCAGGAATATACAATCACCCCCAGGAATATACAGTCACTCCCAGGAATATACAGTCACCCCCAGGAATATACAGTCACACCCAGGAATATACAGTCACACCCAGGAATATACAGTCCCCCCCAGGATTATACAGTCACACCCAGGATTATACAGTCACCCCCAGGAATATACAATCATTCCCAGGAATATACAGTCACCCCCAGGATTATACAGTCACCCCCAGGATTATACAGTCACCCCCAGGAATATACAGTCACCCCCAGGAATATACAGTCATCCCCTGGATTATACAGTCATCCCCAGGAATATACAGTCACCCCCATGAATATACAGTCACCCCCAGGAAAATACAATCACACCCAGGAATATACAGTCTCCCCCAGGAATATACAGTCACCCCCAGGAATATAGAGTCACTCCCAGGAATATACAATCACCGCCAGGAATATGCATTCACCCCCAGGAATATACAGTCACCCCCAGGAATATACAGTCACACCCAGGAATATACAGTCACACCCAGGAATATACAGTCACACCCAGGAACATACAATCACCCCCAGGAATATACAGTCACCCCCAGGATTATACAGTCACTCCCAGGAATATACAGTCACGCCCAGGAATATACAGTCACCACCAGGAATATACAGTCACCCCCAGGATTATACAGTCACTCCCAGGAATATACAGTCACGCCCAGGAATATACAGTCACCACCAGGAATATACAGTCACTCCCAGGAATATACAGTCACTCCCAGGAATATACAGTCACACCCAGGATTATGCAGTCACCCCCAGGAATATACAGTCCCCCCCAGGATTTTACAGTCACTCCCAGGAATATACAGTCACCCCCAGGATTATACAGCCACCCCCAGGAATATACAGTCACCCCCAGGAATATACAGTTACCTCCAGGAATATACAGTCACTCCCAGGAATATACAGTCACCCCCAGGATTATACAGCCACCCCCAGGAATATACAGTCACTCCCAGGAATATACTGTCACTCCCAGGAATATACAGTCACTCCCAGGAATATACAGTCACCCCCAGGAATATACAATCACCCCCAGGAATATACAGTCACTCCCAGGAATATACAGTCACCCCCAGGAATATACAGCCACTCCCAGGAATATACAGTCACTCCCAGGTTTATGCAGTTATCCCCAGGATTATACAGTCACCCCCAAGATTATACAGTCACCCCCAGGAATATACAGTCAACCCCAGGAATATACAGTCACTCCCAGGAATATACAGTCACCCCCAGGAATATGCAGTCACCCCCAGGATTATGCCATCACCCCCAGGATTATACAGTCACCCTCAGGATTCTACAGTCACCTTTAGGATTATACAGTCACCCCCAGGATTATACAGTCACCCCCAGGATTATACAGTCACCCCCAGGATTATGCAGTCACCCCCAGGATTATACAGTCACCCCCATTATTATACAGTCACCCCCAGGGTTATGCAGTCACTCCGAGTATTATAGTCACACCAATGATTTATACAGTCACCCGCAGGATTATGTAGTCACCCCCAGAATTACACTGTCTCCCCGAAACTTCTTGCTGATTTGAATGATTATTTCAGGGGTTCGTTCTGCTGGCGGCGGATGTGTAAGATCTGGGTTTGTGATCTACTGAGATCTTCAGATCATATGAAGGACAACGGGAGACGTCCTTATGAACGGGACAAGACAGCGGTCATCAGCTCTCTGACCGAGCTAAGGAATGTGGGTCATATTAACTAAGTGATGCTATCCCATATGCCATCATTCCCACACCAGAAGATACCTTACAGCACATAAGAAGTCTTCCGGCACCAGGTGGTATTTTATGGAATAGCACTGTTTAGTATATATGGCCCTATAAATTATATGTACACTTGTATTTACATTGCTCATAAGAATCAACATTGCAATTACTGTGCATTGTATTCTATTAAAATATTAAACACACGTTTCTGCCCATATTATTTCTCTGGTTACCTCTAGCAAAGGGCTGTGGTGGGATTCAGGGCTTCTGTATTTTAATAACAAATGTTATTGCGGTTTTTCACATGTAGCAGTAGATAGGTGCGTATTCATGAAAATCACACCTGTCGCACAAATAAAATACATATAGAAATGATAATCAGGATTCAGGGCTTTTATTAATGGAAACTCAGGTAGTTGGGGCGAGTATGGGATATTTTACAGGGAATAGTTCTTCTATTTCATGTTAAAAAATTCCTTTAATTAAAGAGTATTCTTTTAAACAGATCCAAACAAATGTATTTCTTAACACACACAGCCCCAAGGAGAAACGAACAGGGACAATGACTCCTACAGCCCCAGAGAACCTGATACTTCTAATGGTCATTGGTTACATACAGTATGTAGTTACATAGTTACATAGTAGATGAGGTTGAAAAAGCACATCAAGTTCTACCTATGCTAAATGTAGACGACAGATACTTTATCCTATATCCGTACTTACAGTGTATTGATCCAGAGGAAGGCAAACACACAACCCCAGTGACACATTATCTAATGATATCTCATAAGGGGAAAAATAACTTCCTTCCTGACTCCAAGAATTGGCAATCGGTTTATTCTCTGTTATTAAATTGCTTGTTACTGCTGCTCAACACACTGGGAACAGACACAATTACCTCAGAAAATACCTCAATACTGATCTTTACTCAGTATATGCATTTTCCAAATGGTTCTATTAGCACAAACTTAAGGACAAACCAACAGCTTCTCAGAGTTAAACACAGCCGGCTGAAGTTTCTTATAGTATTAGTACAGTATACTAGTAATACTGGATATACACTTCTAGTACCGGCAAGAATTTCACCATATCACACACCCATATAGCTAGTGGTGAAAGTAAGGCAAAATCAACACAAAGTAGCGTCATACACTGACGCCCGAGTACCAGTACTCTGTATGATGCTGCTGGAGTGCCAGTACTCTGCATGATGCTAATGTAGTACCACTAAACAGCATGAATTTGCTAGAGTACCTGTACTCTGTATGATATTGGTGTAGTACCAGTACTCTGTATGATATTGGTGTAGTACCAGTACTCTATATGATATTGTTGTAGAACCAATACTCTGTGTGATATTGGTGTAGTACCAGTACTCTGTTTGATATTGGTGTAGTACCAGTACTCTGTTTGATATTGTTGTAGAACCAGTAGTCTGTATGATATTGGTGTAGTACCAGTACTCTGTATGATATTTGTGTAGTACCAGTACTCTGTATGATATTGGTGTAGTACCAGCACTCTGTACGATATTGGTGTAGTACCAGTACTCTGTATGATATTGTTGTAGGACCAGTACTCTGTATGATATTGGTGTAGTACCAGTACTCTGTATGATATTGTTGTAGAACCAGTACTCTGTAGGATATTGGTGTAGTACCAGTACTCTGTATGATGCTGCTTGAGCACCAGTACTCTGTATGGTGATGCTGTAGTACCAGTAATTTGAATGATGCTGCTAGAGTACCAGTCCTGTGTAAAACGCTGCTGGAATACCACTACTCTGTATGATACTGCTTGAGCACAAGTACTGTGTATAATGCTGCTGGAGTACTATTACTCTGTATGATGTTGCTGTTGTTTTAACTGCCAAACTCCCAGTTCTGGAGTCGGTACAATGCCCTTGTGGTATTTCTTTGTTAACCAGTTGGGTGCTCCCCCTGAGCATGTAATCTATACAGATCCCTTGGACAGTAACTGGATTATCTCTGTGTTTACAAGGTGCCTTCCCTGCCCCTCTATGCAGGTCCGAGAGCAGAGAGCAGAGGTCCTGAGGAAGGTATCACTCCTCACTGTTCTGTTATTACAGGGCTCTTAGGGATACAGTATGGCAAGCCCTCTGGCTGATTTAAAGAGTAAAAGCCAGCTCCCGCAGTGCCAATATTGACCTTGATACCTCTCACAAACTGTAGATTACCTTTGAAGACAAACAGAATAGTTCTGCATGGAGAGGGCCTGCGGGTATTTCTCACTGACTCCCTGGCACCTCTTCTGTGAAACCTTCACACTCACTGCAGGCAGAAACCTTTCCATAGCTACTGTACAGGTTAACACTAGTCAAGTAGAAAGATGTAGTGCTTACATACTGTCACCTAAAGCAGGGGTCGTCAACTCCAGCCCTCAAGACCCCCCAACACGTCAGGTTTTAAGAATATTCCTGGATCAGCATAGGAGGCTCATTCGGCTCAACCCCCTCCCCTCATACTCTATTCCCCCCTCACACTCCACCCCTCTCTCTCACTAAGCCCCCCTCCCTCTCACTCAATCCCCCTCCTCACAGGCAGCCAATTCCACTTCCTCACACTCCATCCCCCCCACACACGCTCGCACAATCACCTACCCTACACAAACACACACGCACTCAGTCACCCCACACACATTCCATTACTCCCTCACACACACAATTACCCCTCCATACCATGACCCCACACATACAACAACCCCCCCCCCCAACACACAGTCACCCATACAAAAACATAATCCTTGCCCCCACACTCAAAAACACCTGCCCATACTCATAATCACCCACTCACACACACAATATCATCCACACATACACACACGCTCATAATCACCCCCACAACCAAACATTTCCACCCACACACACAATCACCCCCCCACCCTCAACTCACTTAATTCTTCCCCCACAGAGCTTAGATGGCCACACAGGTGGACATTACTTCTGGCGCTGACCAGGGGGAGCAGGAGGCCAGGATCCTCTGTGCACCGGTCAAAACTCTGTGTTGGACCGTTGCTGGTCTGCAGACCACCCTGTGGGGACCACAGCTCTAGAGTGTGAGCTCTCAGGGTCAGGGTCCTCATTACCTTATGTGCCTGTTTGTGCTTGTTTGTCCTTATTTGTATGTCATTCTAGGTAATGTAACTCCTGTTCCCCACACTGTACCGCACAAGTCGGTAGGGAGGTGTGTTATTTATTCATTCTCAGACCATTATGCCATTTTTCTACATTTCACTCCACATATCCACCACTTTGCCCCATTTCATATTCTATTTCGTAAAAAAAATTCCGAGGGAGGTAGTGGGGATTGAGCGCCATCCCAGCATTTTTTACGAAATAGAATATGAAATAGTGCAAATTGGTGGATACGTGGAGTGAAATTGAGAAAAAATGACTTAACGGATCTGATCATTTATAAATAACATACCTGCAGTCATACATGACGAGCTATACTGATCGCAATGCTTCTCTTCCACTACTTCCAAGATTGTTGCAACCCCCTAATCCTCCCTCTCACCCGCCTCATCCTCCCTCTCACCCCTTCAATCTCTCACTCCCCCTTATCCTCTCACCCAATCTCTCACTCCCCCTTATCCTCTCAGCCACCTTATCACCCTCCTCTCACACCAACACCACCACTACCCTCCTCCTCCTCATCATCATCTCATTTCCCCCCAGCATTATCATCATCAGCTTGTTCCTCTGCCCCTCCTTGCTACCACATGGTTCGATACCTCTGACATCCTGGGTCTCCTTTGAGCTCAGATGGCTAGGCAGATATCCTGGCTCCTATGCAAATGCTTAGCCTGAAGGCATGGATTTTTATACATACAGTATAACACCCTATAAACCATACTTTAAGAAAGTATAAACCTAGGGGAACCTTAATTACGATTAGGGCACCCACAAACCAAATACATTTTCTGGGACACCTTGGCACTAACTGGGGTACCCCTATGTTACCTAGGGATCCCCGCAGCTGCAGGAACACTTTTCATCCCTGTGCCTCATTTTACCTTTCTGGCTGTTCTAAAGCAGGTAACTCTAGTGGTGAGTCGAGCAAGCGTTTTCAAGGGGAGATATTGCCGGGACAATGTGCCTACATGTATCCAATAATCAGGCACGATTCCCGGGTACATTTTTGGGGTATCCAGCAACACTGGACCCCCGGCTACCTTGGCACATTCTGACAATTCCTCCGCAAACCCCCCCTTGAAACTTATGCCCTACTAATCTCTGCTCTCTAACATGCCCGGAAAGATAAAAACACAAAAATATTACAGTTAATGTGTTTAAAAGATAAACTATATATATATATATAATCCAATGCACAGCCGGCACACCATATGCAAGTAAATACGTTTTGGTGCTTATCCCATAAAGCAATAACAGACCATACGATACCGGTTGCAACACGACATCAAGGGACAGCGCGCAGGTAAGTAACTCATCAAGGGACAGCACGCAGGTAATTAACTCATCAAGGGACAGCACGCAGGTAAGTAACTCATCAAGGGACCGCACGCAGGTAAGTAACTCATCAAGGGACAGCACGCAGGTCAGTAACTCATCAAGGGACAGCACGCAGGTAAGTAACTCATCAAGGGACAGCACGCAAGTAAGTAACTCATCAAGGGACAGCACGCAGGTAAGTAACTCATCAAGGGACAGCACGCAGGTAAGTAACTCATCAAGGGACAGCGCGCAGGTAAGTAACTCATCAAGGGACAGCACGCAGGTAAGTAACTCATCAAGGGACAGCACGCAGGTAAGTAACTCATCAAGGGACAGCACGCAGGTAAGTAACTCATCAAGGGACAGCACGCAGGTAAGTAAATCAAAAATGTCCTATATTTGATAGAAGACACAAAAAACGACGTTTCGGTCCCCCAGTGGGACCTTTCTCAAGGTGGTGATGTCGTGTTGCAACCGGTATCGTATGGTATATACATATATATATATATATATATATATATATATATATATATATATAAATCTTATACTATATTAGTGAAAGCACTGTATGTTTGCCTGCCTGCCTGCCTGCATGCATGCATGCCTGCCGGATGTCCGGTGTCCCTAGCGGCAATCTCATTGGTCCCTTGGCCCGCCCGCCCCCGCACACCTCTCATTGGCCTCACACACTCACACCACCCCCTTGGCCCGCCCCCCACACCTCTCATTGGCCTGAGGCGGAGTGACGGGCCAAAGGTCCAAAAAAATAAATAACACACACACACACACACACACACACACACACACACACACACACACACACACACACACACACACACACACACACACACACACACACACACACACCTCTCTCCCCTCTCCAAATCACCTTTTCCCCCTCCCCAGCGGCATCACCTCTTCCCCCTCCCCAGCGGCATCACCTCTTCCCCCTCCCCAGCGGCATCACCTCTTCCCCCTCCCCAGCGGCATCACCTCTTCCCCCTCCCCAGCGGCATCACCTCTTCGCCCTCCCCAGCGGCATCACCTCTTCGCCCTCCCCAGCGGCATCACCTCTTCCCCCTCCCCAGCGGCATCACCTCTTCCCCCTCCCCAGCGGCATCACCTCTTCCCCCTCCCCAGCGGCATCACCTCTTCCCCCTCCCCAGCGGCATCACCTCTTCCCCCTCCCCAGCGGCATCACCTCTTCCCCCTCCCCAGCGGCATCACCTCTTCCCCCTCCCCAGCGGCATCACCTCTTCCCCCTCCCCAGCGGCATCACCTCTTCCCCCTCCCCAGCGACATCACCTCTTCCCCCTCCCCAGCGGCATCACCTCTCCCCCCTCACCGCTCCAAATCACCTCTCCCCGCTCCAAATCACCTCTCCCCGCTCCAAATCACCTCTCCCCGCTCCAAATCACCTCGCTTCCCGCAGCTGCCACGCGGCGCGTAAGATGGCGGACCCCCTTCCTCCCTCGCGGCGCCGAGTCAGACGGTGGCGGCGCCCGGAAGTACAGGTAGGTGTCGCTCCCCACCTCCGGCGCCAAACGGAACTAAAGAAAGGGCGCATCAACTGAGGTGTGTGTGTGTGTGTGTGTGTGTGTGTGTGTGTGTGTGTGTGTGTGTGTGTGTGTGTGTGTGTGTGTGTGTGTGTGTGTGTCACTGTCCACTGCCCCCCCTCCTATCCACTGCCCCCCCCTCCTATCCACTGCCCCCCCCTCCTGTCCACTGCCCCCCCCTCCTGTCCACTGCGTCCCCCCTCCTGTCCACTGCGTCCCCCCTCCTGTCCCCCCTCCTGTCCACTGCCCCCCCCTCCTGTCCACTGCCCCCCCCCTCCTGTCCACTGCCCCCCCTCCTGTCCACTGCCCCCCCCTCCTGTCCACTGCCCCCCCCTCCTGTCCACTGCCCCCCCCTCCTGTCCACTGCCCCCCCCTCCTGTCCACTGCCCCCCCTCCTGTCCACTGCCCCCCCCTCCTGTCCACTGCGTCCCCCCTCCTGTCCACTGCGTCCCCCCTCCTGTCCCCCCTCCTGTCCACTGCCCCCCTCCTGTCCACTGCCCCCCCTCCTGTCCACTGCCCCCCCCCTCCTGTCCACTGCCCCCCCCCTCCTGTCCACTGCCCCCTCCCTCCTGTCCACTGCCCCCCCCCTCCTGTCCACTGCCCCCCCCCTCCTGTCCACTGCCCCCCCCTCCTGTCCACTGCCCCCCCCTCCTGTCCACTGCCCCCCCCCTCCTGTCCACTGCCCCCCCTCCTGTCCACTGCCCCCCCTCCTGTCCACTGCCCCCCCCCCTCCTGTCCACTGCCCCCCCCCTCCTGTCCACTGCCCCCCCCTCCTGTCCACTGCCCCCCCCTCCTGTCCACTGCCCCCCCCTCCTGTCCACTGCCCCCCCCTCCTGTCCACTGCCCCCCCCCTCCTGTCCACTGCCCCCCCCCTCCTGTCCACTGCCCCCCCCTCCTGTCCACTGCCCCCCCCCTCCTGTCCACTGCCCCCCCCCTCCTGTCCACTGCCCCCTCCCTCCTGTCCACTGCCCCCCCTCCTGTCCACTGCCCCCCCCTCCTGTCCACTGCCCCCCCCCTCCTGTCCACTGCCCCCCCCCCTCCTGTCCACTGCCCCCCCCCTCCTGTCCACTGCAGGAAATGCAGGGGGAGGAATCCATGCCTTTGAGGCGCCCCCCCCTCCCTTTGACGCCCCCCCCCCTCCCTTTGACGCCCCCCCCCCTCCCTTTGACGCCCCCCCTCCCTTTGACGCCCCCCCCTCCCTTTGACGCCCCCCCCTCCCTTTGACGCCCCCCCCCCTCCCTTTGACGCCCCCCCCCCTCCCTTTGACGCCCCCCCCTCTCCCTTTGACGCCCCCCCCTCTCCCTTTGACGCCCCCCCCCCTCTCCCTTTGACGCCCCCCCCCCCCTCTCCCTTTGACGCCCCCCCCCCCCTCTCCCTTTGACGCCCCCCCCCTCCCTTTGACGCCCCCCCCCTCCCTTTGACGCCCCCCCCCTCCCTTTGACGCCCCCCCCCTCCCTTTGACGCCCCCCCTCCCTTTGACGCCCCCCCCTCCCTTTGACGCCCCCCCCCTCCCTTTGACGCCCCCCCCTCCCTTTGACGCCCCCCCCTCCCTTTGACGCCCCCCCCTCCCTTTGACGCCCCCCCCTCCCTTTGACGCCCCCCCCTCCCTTTGACGCCCCCCCCCTCCCTTTGACGCCCCCCCCTCCCTTTGACGCCCCCCCCTCCCTTTGACGCCCCCCCCCTCCCTTTGACGCCCCCCCCCCTCCCTTTGACGCCCCCCCCCTCCCTTTGACGCCCCCCCCCTCCCTTTGACGCCCCCCCCCTCCCTTTGACGCCCCCCCCCTCCCTTTGACGCCCCCCCCCTCCCTTTGACGCCCCCCCCCCCTCCCTTTGACGCCCCCCCCCTCCCTTTGACGCCCCCCCCTGCCTTTGACGCCCCGCGCGCACACACTGACTGACTGCCGCACGCACGCACACACTGACTGACGCGCACACAAAGCCTGACTGACGCACGCACACACTGACTGAGGCACACACTGACTGTGTGTGCGTCAGTCAGTCTGTGTGTGTTTGTGTTTCTGCCTCAGACTCACTGACGCGCGAGCAAACACACAGTGACTGACGCACACACGCTACATGAAGCTGTAAAGGAGGGAGGGAGGGGGGGGACTGGATTGATGTGAATGGGGGACAAACAGAGAGAGAGGGGAGGAGAGAGAGGAACGGGAACATTACATCCCGGGCAACGCCGGGTCTCTCAGCTAGTATATATATAAAAATGAGACAGGGATGGACAGGACAGATAGGGGTCTCAAGACAGGATGGGAGGGAAATGGATTTAATCAGGGAGTCAGCAGGCGACACAGGAGTTCACAGTTCTTGGAAGAACACAATCAGAAGTGCTCAATATACAGCCAAAAGAAAAAAATCCAGCGACCCGCTTCCTCGGTCCCCGCCTCCCCCCATTGGCTATCCTTAGCCCCATCATTGTCTTATGTGTTTGTGTATCAACCGGTATGAAAGTGACAGTTAAAAAAGATATTGCGGGTCACATTATGTATTGTTACCCGTTATGCATGTTGAACAAAAATGACTAAAAATACAAAGTTGGAAAAAAAGGATACACTATTACTGGGTCCAAGAGCTAACTCTCTTGAACCCTTATATATGGATCAGGGATAACCTTTCATAATCTGGACATTTATTGAGAGCCTGGTTACCCTCTACTGTCACAGCCATTAAACTACCTCTCGTTTTTTTTACTGCCCAGTGGCTCAGTGAATAAAAGATGCTGACTGGCACTGAGTGTGAAGCTGGGGAACCTGGTCCAATTCCCAGTGTCGGCTCCTTGTGACTTTGGGCAAGTCACTCTATATATCCCTGTGCCTCGGGCACCAAAATCATAGATTGTAAGCTCCGCGGGGCAGGGACCTGTGCCTGCAAAATGTCTCTGTAAAGCGCTACGTAAAAACTAGCAGTGCCATCCAAGAACAGGCTATTATTATTATACAGGACATTCAGGTTCAATACTGGCAAACCTACTTATCACACCCCTCTCTTTGGGGCTGCACCCTCTGCAGGAGAACATTGTGAAGATTCGACTGACTGAGAGGAGCGGCACACATCTTTCTGGAATTCATTGAAGAGTATATAAAGTAAGAGTATATATACTGTATGTCTACATATTCTGTATATCTATATACTATCTAATCTATAGTAAATATCACTATTTGTATTGAGAGTATGTAATTTGGAGTATTTTCACTCCCACCTAATAAGTTGTATTGGGGTCACTGTTTTTCAAAGTACAATAAACACCTAGGCCTGGAGGCAGAAGGAAATGACAGTGTCCTTGGCCAGCTGCTGTTCCTGTACTCTGGCTTACCCCTGAACTGCTACCCGGAGGCTGTCACTATATTACTGGCACAGCCTGTTTCTGTTACATATCCTCGTCTCGTGTTTACTTTCAGGGAGCCTCGAACAAGGAAGATTAACAGAGGTTCCCAGCCAGGGATCTCTTGGGCCAACCTTATCCACAAGAGATACACAGGGAAAGGGCATCTGAGCCGGGGGGGGGGGGGGGGGGGGTTCTGGGAATGTGAGCAGCAATGCTAACACTGAGAGGGGCAATCCCCCCCAAAGAAGAATGAGACATACAAAGTGCAGACACACACATGAAAAGTTCTTGAGTAATAGCACCAAGTACCCTGATCTTACTCCCTAAATAAGGATTACTGCAGGCAGTCCCCACCCCCCCCCCCCTCTGTCAACGGGCTTACGAGACCCCCATTTCACACCTCCATGTGAGCTTCCTTCTCTATCCCCCTCCCTCTCCCCATGCATTTCTTGGCCCCCTCTCTCACTTTTACCCCCTCTCTTCCTCACTCACTTACTCTCCCCCCATCACTCCCCCGCCCCCTCTCTCTCTCCAAAACCCACACAATAACGTGAGTCCCACTCAGAAGCCAGTTCTAGGGGTGTGAGCATGCCTGTTATAATATGAGGAGAAATAAACTTTCGCTTAGAGCTGCAATAGGCAGGGATGTTCATTTTTCCGGGGGGACTCTGAATGCGGAAAGTATTTCTAAATCAAGTGTTTCCCTTCCCCTAATCCCCCCTCTCCTTATCAGAGACACAATACAGATAACGGTAGGTGGGGACTCTGGCTGTACAAGCACTTACTGATCTCCCAGTGACCTCTTAAAGTGACCTCACACAGTGACATCACACACAGTGACCTCTCACAGTGACCTCACACAGTGACCTCTCACCGTGACCTCACACATTGACATCACACACAGTGACCTCTCACAGGGACCTCTCACAGGGAAAATCTCACAGTGACCTCTCACAGTAACCTCACACAGTGACCTCACCATGACCTCACACAGTGACATCACACACAGTGTCATCACACACAGTGACCTCTCACCGTGACCTCTCACAGTGACCTCACACAGTGACATCACACACAGTGACCTCTAGCCATGACCTCTCCCAGCGACCCCCTCACACAGTGACCTCATTCACATTGACTTCTCACTGTGACCTCACACAGTGACCTCACACAGTGACCACACACAGTGACCTCACACAAAATGGAGCAGTCACAAGATTTGAGACACCTCTGAAGTCTCACTTTCATAAATACATAAAAAATACTTCTAGCTGTCAGATTTGAATAGAACAACGTATCAATCACCCACCAGAGACCCCTTAAACATGTCACAGGAATGAGTTTCCTTTGGGAAACTTGACTTTGGGAGCACTACATGTCATTTCCTTGACGGTCCATGACATCCCACTCCTCACCCCTTTCCATCTCTTCGACCCCTGTCCTACATGTGAAGAGACAGTGCAGAGGCAGGACACACGCTGTCGGGGCATACGCACGGGTAGAGGAACTTTTCCCGATTACACTCCCTAATTACATGCTGAGTATACACTCGTTACTCCTGTGTGGGTTTTCTGATTGCAGCACCATTGTATGTCTTTATTTATATAGCGCTATTAATGTACATAGCGCTATACAGCAGTAATACACGTGGTAATCATATAAATAACAGATAATATAAATAACAGATCATGGGAATAAGTGCTTTAGACATAAAAGTAACATTAAGGAAGAGGAGTCCCTGCCCCGAGGAGCTTAAAGTCTAGTTGGTAGGTAGGGAGAACGTACAGAGACAGTAGGAGAGAGTTCTGGTAAGTGCATCTGCAGGGGGCCAAGCTTTATGTATCATGTGTTCAGAATATCCACAGTGCTATTCATATGCTTCTTTAAGCAAGTATGTCTTAAGGTGGGTCTTAAAGGTGGATACAGAGGGTGCTAGTCAGGTACTGAGGGGAAGTGCATTCCAGAGGTGTGGGGCAGTCAGTGAAAAAGGATTAAGGCGGGAGAGGGCTTTAGATACATAGGGGGTAGAAAGAAGACATCCTTGAGAAGAACGCAAGAGTCTGGATGGTGCATAACGAGAAATTAGGGCTGAGATGTAAGGAGGGGCAGAAGAGTGTAAAGCTTTAAAAGTGAGGAGAAGAATGGAGTGTGAGATGTGGGATTTGATCAGAAGCCAGGAGAGGGATTTCACTATTGCCATGCAGTGCTGAGACATCTCTATTTAATCTGTACACTGAGAATATTCCATGCCTGGTGTTCTGTAGGTAATTATTTAGATACTAACACACTTCTTATATATTGTATGGGGATTATCTATGTATGTACAATGTGGTTATTCTGTATGTACAGCATGTATATCTTTATTTACATAGCGCCATCCATCCAAACAATGGGAAAAGGAGTCCCTGCCTGTAGAGCTTACAATCTATTTATGTGTACCTAACATAGTGTGTTTACTCATTACTTTCTCCGTAGCGAGACTGCAGACACTTGTGTATACACTTAGCCCTGCTTTCCTGTACACATTTCTGGAGGGCGTCCTTCTGATTCACACTCCTGATATATTTTCTCACTTGTCTACACGTAAACATTAATATCTGTCACTTACAGTAGGATTATATGGATTTGGGCGGGTTCGCTGGGGTGACGTGTGTTCCAATTGTTTTGAACTTGTGTGTGTTTTGAGCCCCGTCGGATTAAATGGTTTTGTGTCTCGTGCTACCTTACATGCCCTGCGTCCGTGGGAGTTTCTTACCTCTGTTATAGGGGATTTTCTCCCCCCGAGGTGCACCCCATGCAGATATTTCGGTTGGTTGCTATAATGAATTATTTATAGGTTGTAGTGCAGACACTTCACATACATTAAACATATAAACATGTCAAATAATGTTATCCCCGTGGGGGAGATTCAGAGCGTTAATGAGGACATTAGCACAGCTAACATTACATACTATAGGTACATAGGTACACAGTTACATAGGTGCATATTTACACAGGTACATACTGTTGTTACTTCGTAGATTAGGTTAAAAAAAGACAAACGTCCATCAAGTTCGCCCTATGCTAAATTTAGACGACAGTTACTTTATCCTTTATCCGTACTTAGAGTATATTGATCCATAGGAAGCAAACACACAACCCCAGTGATACATCATCCAGTGATATATCATGAGGGGAAAAACAAATTCCTTCCTGACTCGAAGAATTGGCAATCAGATTACTCCCTTGATCAACATCATTCCCATGTTTACTTATTTGGTATATTCCTGTATACCTTTCCTATTTAAAAAGATGTCCAACCTCTTATTGAACAAATCTATTGTTTCTGCCATCACAGTCTCCATGGGTAATGAATTCCACATTGTACTTGCACTTACTGTAAAGAACCCTTTCCTTTGTTGCTGGTGAAATCTCCTTTCCTCCAACCTTAAGGGATGACACTGTGTCGTCTATACTGTCCTTGGGACGAATAGTTCTTTTAAAAGTCCTTGTGTTGTCCTGAAATATATTTGTATATAGTTATCATATCCCCTCTTAGATGCCTCTTTTCTAATATAAATACATCTAATTTAGCTCTCTCCTCATAAATAAGATTATCCATCCCCTTTATTAATTTGATGGTTCTTCTCTGAATTCAAAAACTTTAAAAAAAAATACCCTTTGCGTTATTCAGTTCTCTGTATGTTACTGTTACAAGAACATGCCCCTAATTTTATTTCACAACCCTCACACATGTGCCTTTCTAAAGAATACGTTAACTCATTTTAATTTTTTATACTACCCAACCCCAGCACCCTGCACACAACACCCAGCACACCCAACATCCAAACACCCAACACCCAGCACACCGAGCACCCAACGCCCAGCACCCAACACCCAACAGAACACTCAACACACCTAGCACCCAACATCCAAACACCCAGCACACAGAGCACCCAACATCCCAACACCAGCACACCCAACACCCAGCAGAACACCCAACATCCAAAGACCCAACACCCAGCACACCGAGCACCCAACACCCAACAGAACACCCAACACACCCAACATCCAAACAATCAACACCCAGAACACCGAGCACCCAACACCCAACAGAACACCCAACACACCCAGCACCCAACACCCAGCACACCGAGCACCCAACACCCAGCACCCAACACCCAAAAGAACACCCAGAACCCAACAAAGCCAACACCCAACAGGACACCAAACACACCCAAAACCCAACAGAAAACACAACACACCCAGCATCAAACACCCACCACCCAACAGACCCAGCACCCAACACCCCCACCTTCATTTCCATTCCTGTCGCCTAATCACAATATTTCTCTTACAGATCTCACAGATTTGATCTACCAGTGCAAGACGTCCTCATCTGTAACCTCCTTCTATGTTGTGGACCTGATCTGCAGGACACACAGTGTCGGATTTTGTGTTATGCTTTATTTGTTGGCAGGGATTTCGACGATCTGGGCGTGTGTGATAATCTTCTATCTCTTATCACCTCCTTTGTCTGCCTTGTTGTATCTAGTCACCGTTCACCATATAAAGCTGGCACCATCTCTTCTCAGTGGAGTGACAGAGTGTGGCAGCGAGAAGAAGGAAGATAAGAACGTCGCAGGAGATACTGAGTACAGGTAATGTGGCTATACATACCTAGGTACAGTTACATGTCTCTCTCTCTCTCCCTCCCTCTCTCTCCCTCTCTCTCTATCTCTCTCTCTCTCCCTCTCTCCATCTCTCCCTCCCAGTATATGCTTTGTGTAGGGTGAATGGAAGTATGAAGACGGTCAGCGCAAAACTCATGGACCTCACGATGTTGATGGATCAGGATAAAGTTGAGTAAAAAATGGAATAAAGCACAGTATTAATGCATAATATCCACATGTGCGGAGGATGGGAGGGGGGGCGAGGGGGGGGTGTGGGTGGAGGATGCGGTGGGAGGGATGAGAGTGGAATTCCACTAAATACAATCAATGAAACATAGACATATAGTTTCAATGACACACACGGGCTTGTGTGAGACTTCGCCCTCAACGCAGACTGTAGTTTGGTAAGTGTAGACTCCTATGATGGAGTCACAGTAAACATAAAACTCACACGGCCTAATGTGAGTTCTTGCCCTCAGAGGGTGATGTCAGCCTGTATAGGTGATGTGGGATCGTCACAGCAAACAATCTCCCATAGGTGTGGTGTGTGAGTTGCTCCTCTCCCCGTTGCCCAAAGACCAAAAATGTGTGCAAAACCAGGGTTAGCAATATAACAAGTCTTTATTGGTAACAGGTGAAATATGAACATAGACAAGCATGGACGTTATAAAAACATAAACGTTATAAAACGAGGTGTACAAAATGAATAAACAGGAAGCACACTCACACTTAAAAGCAACTCTTGTTGCCCAGCATCAGCCGCGCGGCTTGATCCTGCAAGATCTCCTCCTCCGTTGGTGCTCTCACTGGCGCGTCCGGCAGTGGAACAGGAAGAGAGGATCTAACCGGATGTCCTGCGGTCGGCTGGGTCCCTCTCTCAATGAGCTCCGGCAGGGAACAACGCGTTTCGCAGTAAGCTTCGTCAGGTTCCTGCCGGATGCTCATTGTATGCAGTTTATATAGGCGCCGTGTCTTAATTAATTAATAAAACATTTGGTTTCCCGTAAACGTTGTCTACTTCAATTTAAATGCAGTGATGTATGTTGGAATGGAACCCATCTTCCCTAGCCCTTGGAACCAGGGACAATAGAGTGAGTCTATACATTACTAAAAATTCCTTTAGTTGGCACAGTCAATATCAAGACATTTAATATATATATATAATATAAAGTAAACATAAATACGTAGTTTGAAACATTGTGTGGTTAGTGTCATCATTGTTTAGAAAATTTAGCAGACTTTAGTGTACACACACAGCCTGGAATCGTGATTCTATAAATGATTGACAAGTAAAACCTTTTACTGTTATGCTATCAGGGAACTATTCCTCATTTGTTATACAATGCTGCCCTCATGTGGCTGAACTCGGAATCTACATGGACTTATTTGTTCCCTAATGGTGATTCATGTTAATAACAGCTAGCGGTAAGACTGTGAGTAGTAAATCAGTCCCTTTTAATAGTGATGTGGCTACCCAAGTTAGTACACATAGATTGTAGTTAAAATTAAACGTACATATTAGTAATTAAAAATACTGAAAATCTAAATACATTGTTACAGATGATTTGAAAACATTGATAGATACTATTTTATACATCAATATAATTTATAATGGTATTCTTGTTGGTTAATTGCCCCGCTGATATCAGTCAATTTGGTCTGAAAGAGCTGGTTCAAGGTGGATTCCCATTAAAACGTGAAATCCTAAGAGGTGATGCCGCTGGGGAGGGGGAAGAGGTGATGCCGCTGGGGAGGGGGAAGAGGTGATTTGGAGCGGGGAGAGGTGATTTGGAGCGGGGAGAGGTGATTTGGAGCGGGGAGAGGTGATTTGGAGCGGGGAGAGAGGTGATGCCGCTGGGGAGGGGAGAGAGGTGATTTGGAGCGGGGAGAGAGGTGATTTGGAGCGGGGAGAGAGGTGATTTGGAGCGGGGAAAGAGGTGATTTGGAGCGGGGAGAGAGGTGATTTGGAGCGGGGAGAGAGGTGTGTGTGTGTGTGTGTGTGTTTTATTTATTTTTTTGGACCTTTGGCCCGTCACTCCGCCTCAGGCCAATGAGAGGTGTGGGGGGCGGGCCAAGGGGGTGGTGTGAGTGTGTGAGGCCAATGAGAGGTGTGCGGGGGCGGGCGGGCCAAGGGACCAATGAGAGGGACACCGGACATCCAGACAGGCAGGCAAACATACAGTGCTTTCACTAATATAGTATAAGATTAACCTCATATATTTTCTATGTTTTTCAAGGGCGGACAAGTTCATCAAGCAAAAAAGAAATGTGGGACACAATAGTCATTGGTGTCAATGCGTGTGGGAATCGTGTCAGGGACAAGCGGAATTGTCGCAAGAGATTTGACGATATTCGGTCAAAATTAAAACAGAAAATAGAAGACCATCGCGTGCATGCTACTGGCACTGGAGGTGGGCCGACACCACAACGTCTGATATTAACTCCATTGGAGGAGCTGCTTCGGGGAAAATTACTTCCCGTCGTCGTGGAGGGCTTGGCCGGTGACCGTGATATTGGAATTTATCCCTCACAATTTCCACCAGGTGAGAAATATTACTGTACTAGGCGTGTCGTTGCTTACAGTTATTTTGCATATTTCCGCTGCTTTTTATACTGTCTTCACAATATAAGCATACCTGCATCTATATATGTATATGTCTGATTCTGTATATATATATCTCTCAAAATAGACATATATGTTGTAGTCCTACTAAAAGCAGTAACTACTATAGCACGTGCCATTGCATGGTCATTTACATGTGAATTCCCAAAATGCATTGCTGCAGTGGAACCAATTGATGGTGGGCGAAGATGGGGAACAACAGGGTAGTACACATGTGTAACACATGCTAATGAGAAATTATTACTAGCTACAGGTACAGAACATAAATATGTATAATATTATTGTGTATTTTATTTATTTTACTCCTACAAACACGACATTACTGCCTATTTTAAGCATGCATCAAATATATTGCATGCAACGGCCTACAAACATCACTTGCACTAACACATCTATAGTTGTTTATGAAAAGGTCCATTTTTGCTTTATGTCATATACAGTACAGACAGCATAATGAGGCACACGTAGCATATGTTATGTCATTGTGTTCATAACTTAAACACTGCAGACGACTATTTAGCTCCTCTACCATTGTGTTAAAGCAGCTGCAATGAATATGTCATCACAGCATACACGTCAACAGAGGGGGTGGGGTTCAGCACACACACAAATTACAGGGTCATCTTAGGGTCAACTTAGTTCACACCATTTTCACCTGTTTGAAGTAATTGAAAGGTCTGGCTGATTAGGGTTTTTGGGGAAGGGAATACCGTTCTTACAACCTGACTAGCACAACTGAAGTTAATCACACTCATTTGAAAGCTTAACTCTAGCTACTAAATGCCCCAACAAGTCATTAGTTATCAAACCGTACGTCACACATTAGTTCACTCATATCTATAGTTGAACTACTATCAATGACACATTATCACACACTGCATGTGTTGTCTTGTTGAGTGACAGCCACATTCAGGTGTGCCACATCTTCTATTAATGTACCACACATATCCTGTACCAAAAACAAAACTTTTTGCAATATGACCACCTTAATGATAACCATTGTGAATGTTCATCTCATGATAGTTATGTACATTATGATACTGATATGACTACACAACATATGATTTTTATGTACAAATTTAATCAATTTATCCTCACGCATTACTGCAGAAACATAGTATGTTGTATGTTAGGGAACTCAAAAGTTCTAAGTACACAGGCATGTACATTGTTATTACAACTATTTATGTTCACTTTCTCACACACATTTTCGGTTAAGGAACTGATGCTGTTAGGTACTCATAAATACAGAACATACAATAACTGTTTGTTCAATATTTACACATGTAAATGTACAACTAATGTTATTGTTATATATATTTGCCCCTGGAGGACATGTGTCACCTGAGAAGGAACAAGTGTCTTCACCTGGGTCATGCAGCTCAACACACCTAGAAGGTGAGTGTATGAGTTGGTGGCCATATAATATGTGCACTTCTATATGTTATGTTGTCATGTTCATTATTTGTTTTGCACATGTTCTTTAAATAGGATTACTTAGTGTCAGTGAAAATGAAGTGTAAGGCAACATGTATTGTGTTAGTGATGTTAACTATCATGTAGGAGTTGTGAGTTTAGAGCAAGTGTTCATTCATTCATATTTCATACTGAGTCCAAACATTATTCGTCAGTCAAGGTAGATTTTAATGTGAGGTTATGAAACGTATGGAAACATGTTAGGTGTTACTTATGACACAGTATAATGACATAGTAAAACAGCAGAGATTAACATGCCATTTAATAATGTGTACATTTATTTTTAGAACATGATGATGAAGATGATGATGATGCCGCCATAGACACAGAAATACAATCAAGTGAGCATGAAGAGGTTCCAATTGAAACAGTTATACCGCCAAATTGTCCATCAACTAACACATACGATGCAATAGTAGCTTCTGAGGGAAAAATTGTGGAAGCAGAAAATCGTCGCCATTCTGATCTGATGACAGTGCTGGAAAGGATGATTTCACTGCAGGAAGAAACGATATCACAATTGGCACATCTCCACAGAGTCTTCATTGAAGTGCCTAAACAGTTGCAAAAAATCAACACCTCATTCGAAGCATTAGTTGTTCAGCAAACCCAAGCAAATTACTTGAGAATGACTACTGTACCACATTTCAACTTCAACACCTCACAGGCAGGATCTTTACATGCTGGTAATTTTTCACCACATGCATCTGATCTTCATTCCCCAGGTCCGAATGTTACCGGTCAAGTAGCAGACATTGCTGTGCAGGTTCCTGACGACATCCTACCGCTGCCATCTGTAGAAAATCAGGAGCTGACACCTACAAAGGAGGCGACAAAAACAAAACAGCACAATCAGTTACTACTGACCAGTTTTTGGACACAAACAAAAAAAGACACACATGAAACAGACCAACCATCACTTGTGCAGTGTCTACCAACTTGCTCACATGTGTCAGTGGGCACAAGCCCTGTCGGTGAGTCCCTGGCCACAAGCCCTGTCCGTGAACAGTCACTACCCACAAGCCCTGTACGTGAACAGTCACTGCCCACAAGCCCTGTAGGTGAGTCACTGGCCAAAAGCCCTGTCAGTGAACAGTCACTGCCCACAAGCCCTGTAGGTGAGTCACTGGCCAAAAGCCCTGTCGGTGAACAGTCACTGCCAAAAAAAGCCCTGTAGGTGAGTCACTGGCCAAAAGCCCTGTAGGTGAGTCACTGGCCACAAGCCCTGCCTGTGAAGTGCCAGAGGTCACTCAAAGTGGCACTGTTGTGGCTAAAGTTGTTGCAAAACGAAAAAGGAAAATCCAAGAGACAACAAGCAGGCCTGTTACTCGCTCTCAAAAGGAAAAAAAAAAATGTTATAATTCACTAAATATGTCTTTGGCCTTGTTTTGTTGACTTCAGATTATCTAATTAATATTGTATGTATGCTGAAGACTGTGTTGTTTCCAAACTTTCAAGTATGTTCTTGTACACGTGAAGTTTTGGAAATGTTAACAGTCCTAATTAATGAATAGTGTTATTAATATTGATGTATTAATCGTCTGTTCAGTAATGGTCCACCAGGAGCCAGTTGCTATGTTTAGAGAATCTGCCATTGACTTACCTGCAAAACATTGTATTTGGGTGTGTTACTTGATGTAATCATTGCATGTGCATATTATTCACATGCAATTAAAAACACACATCTATTTAACTGCAAACATCTTTCTTGTCCGTGTACAGCAGGATTATGTGTTAAATATTACTTACCTTCGCCTTGCTTGGCCATTGTAATGTTGTCCTTTAATCATTTATGTGTTCTTGTTTCAAGAACATCTCTGAATGTATACTAATATATATGTAGTATGTATGGATATATGTACACACACACACACACACACACAGTGTGTGTGTGTATGTATGTATGTATATATAGTACTATCTAAACTGGTATAGATGTATTTACAAAAAACATACACTTCATGCTTCCTTGTGAAAACACAGTATTTTAATAATACAGGCCTAATGTTTGTGAACTATACTAACTGTGAGCCTATAACAGTATTGGGCTAAAACAAATGTATATTACTTAATTCACTCATGTTTATCACCATTTAAATAGGTTTCATACAAGGCCTACTTACTGGCATCAATATGTTGTGTGTACTCCTGCATTATATATATATTATTGGTTTTAACACTACAGCCCTTCTAAATTAAAAAGAAACCTTTTTTGATGGTAAATCACATTTACCAGACAGGTCAATGCAATAGGCCATAAAAGTTTAAGCCTCTATTATGTTAACCTTTAAATAAATCACACCAATATAAAAATCCCTCTTTACATATAAGCCCTTAAAAGTTTTAATATACACACACAGACATGTAAAGTTTGGTTTTACAGACATATTGTAATATATATAACTATATATATATATTAATATATATATTACTATATATATATATATATAACTATATATATATTACTATATATATATACTACAATATACATATACATATACTACAATATACATATACACATTATATATATATATATATATATATATATATATATATATATATATATATATATATATGAGAGAGATATATATATATATATACATATACACACGTACTTAAACTGATGCAGACAGGGAGTTAACCAGACTTTCAAATACACACAGAAATTTATGAGGAAAAAAAACATTTACTTTTGCAGGTGTGTGTGTATTTCATTATATGGCTGTGTAAGCACTATTTTCAGACAGTGGTCAATGTTATTTTTCCTCAACCCACAATGTTTCTTAATTAAAAGTCTACCAATGTTGTGAGAAAGTAGATAAAATTTGCTACATGTTGGTCAGACAAATGGCTATCACAAACCACAAACGTGAAACCAATTATTTCTACACATCCAATTGGTGCTTCAAACAAGGAGTACAAGTTGAAACTTTTTATGACCTTGAAAAGGAAACACAGCAAATAGTTAGCAATTGAGCCGTTTCATTCTTATGAGCAAAGAACAGAGAACTGCAGACATCTTTTCTGTTAATCTGCAATGGCTGATGAATTATTAAAAAATATGCATCCGCACAGAGGCTATAAATTCATGATAGCAGAAGCGATTTTGTCCGCGTGGGGACACAAAGCCAACACGGGCCAAATCTATGATTTGATTAGAGCCAAGTATCCTTATTACCAAGAACCTGGGCATGCGCGAAATTTTAAATCCTCAGTAAGATTCACTTTATCAACTAATGACTGTTTTGAACGTGTGCAGGATAAGCTACAAGACAGGTATGGTTTTTGGAAGATTGCTAAGGAAAAACATTTCACCGTGGAAGAGGGCACACATATTGTGCTAAATGGCATATTTATTCCTAATGCCAATAGCAATGGATCCGCTACTACTGTTCCGTGTGAATCGATACCTGCTGCAATATCTGCACCCTCCATTCCTGAAACCCACATTGTACAAGAACATAACTACTATGATTATGTACCAAGCCTTTCAGCTGAAAATGCATTGGAATGGGTACCCGAAGAAATGAACCTACCTCCGGACCAATTGTTTGAAGAAAGCTGTGGCGATTCCTATGAGCGCTTCATGGAGGAGATGTGTGTCATACAGGATTCAGCATTTGGGTCAAGCGTGGATGCAAATGCCTTGTTTTTCTGGAGCGACCAGTTGCAGGCAGACGAAGTGTTAATTCTACAAGAATGGTAAATATAACAATCGTTATGCGTTGACTCAGCGTTTAAATTTTTTTTTTTTCTAACCACCATTTTCACTTTAAATGCGTGGATACAGCGTAACATTGCAGACTGCATAACATGTAGCGATCACAAACAAATTGTTTCCTATTACAATATAGTAGAACCTGAAAGAGTAGTACACATTGCTGACGGAATAAATATACGTACTTTCCTATCCCTTTAAACATATTAGCAACATGTTACCATAACTCTAACACATACCTGTTTTGTTATCATGCAACATCTACAAAATAAAAAACCGGGTCCACCACGTATGACGTGGGACCCTTGTCATGTGCCAAGGCGTCCTTAAAAAGGATTACGGATGTAAGTCCCTCCCCCAAGCGACGTGCGCGCGTCAAAGCCTATTGGCTGTGTTGTTTTGTTATAGTTACGGTAACTGCACTGTGTCATGCGTGCGGCTCAGTGTTTGTGGGCGTACACTGGGCGTTAGCCGAATGTTAATTGAGTGGGAGGAGTGTTTGAGTGCGCTTCACGCTGCCTTAACATGACGTCACACGTATTGCATTTGCGCATTGTGTTATCGGCCGTGCTTTCTGTCCACACACGTCTGTTTAAAAAGAATACAGATGTACTCGTTTAGAACGAATGTAGTTTCGCCTTCATAGTATTTGAAATAAATATTTTATGGTTAATGGTATTTTCAACATGTATTGAACGCACAACGTATGCATTGTTTTGCGCATGCGCTAACAGTTAGTCGACCCAAGCGTGAAGTGCGTGCGCACACTAAGATGTGCGCGCACATTTTTCAGTATACAGGCAACGTTCACTTCATATACATAGTTATGCCTGCTACTAATTTAATGAAAGATTACATAATGATGTACACTTGTACTTCTAACATATAAGTGACTGACGTGTGTATCTACACAATCATATAGAGCTGTGTAACGCGTTGTCACGGATACATATATAGTAAGGTGCCATCTTTGACCATCATGTGTTTGCTGTATTTCAGAGATGTCGGGGAAGATACAATCGGATCAATGTATGATTTCAGAAGAGTCTACCTTTATATGAGATGATTGTGAGGAGGAGCCACCGACTACTATACTACATATGGAACTAATTTTATATTGCTTGCAGCGCTTATTAACAAACAATTAAAAATGTGATACCCTTATGCCTATATTGCATAAGCACTTAATTAACATAATGATGTTGCAAAACAGTGCCTCATGAATTTTTCTTGAGTGTTCTTTAATTACTACTAACATTTTATGGCATGGTGTGTTTTATATATAACAACCATTCCCACTCTGCTAACACATTTGTGTATTGTATTGTGTAATGGAACGTATGACTGTCGAAACTATGTAACAATAATAATAATAATAATATGAGCATGTTCATGTATAGCGCTGCTAGTTGTACGCAGCGCTTTACAGACACATTTTTCAGGCTCAGGTCCCTGGCCCGTGGAGCTTACAATTTATTGTTTGCCGCCTGAGGCACAGGGAGATAAAGTGACTTGCCCAAGTTCACAAGGTCACAAGGAGCCGACACCGGGAATTGAACCAGACTCCCCTGCTTCAAACTCTCAGTGCCAGTGTGTGTCTTTACTCACTGAGCCACTCCTTCTCCCAATGTAAAGGACACTTACAACCAAATAGCCATTTATTGTTAAAAATCTCTTGTTACATGGGTATGTTGATAAAATGGTTTGGGACTGTAGCAAATAATGTTATTGGCTAGATGTTGTGGTCCCCTACTGCTGCGGCCGAGTTTATTCGAGCATTTGCCCGTTCTCGGCCGCAGCAGTAGCCAGGCGCGCGCCGGAGGGTGACGGGCGCGCGCCGAAGCAGCGGAAGAGCGCCCTCCGATCGGGGCGCTCTCCCTCCCGCTGCCGGGTCCGCCGGGTCCCCCGGAACCCCCTGCCGCCGTCCCCCACATCGCGGGACACCAGGGCTCCCTCGGGGAGCCCTGGACGCGCGTGCAGGGGGCGCACGCTCCCGATGACGCGTGACCGCACGTCGGTGACGCGCGGCACGCCGAGGGGCGGCCACTAGCAAGCCGGGAAATCTCCCGGCTTGCGGATCTGGCCGCAGTGCAATAAACTGTGTCGCCAGTGTACAATGCATGATGTTCTGAATATTACATCAACATCATGTAATGAAGTACGTTTCTGTGTATATTTCATTTACCTAACTAACTATAGTTTACTGTGTTTATTAAACGTTCTATAAATAAATAGTACAGTCAATATGATAATATAAGCTACCATAATAAACCTGCTGTTATCATTTGTCGATGTTATACATGGATCCTACACAAATTGATACAGACACAAACAGTTGTCTTAAAAAGTGTGCCTATGCTAATGTGCACGTGATTGACGTTTATATTTACAGAATACTTGATAATTATCGTCATGATAATGATGAAGTGACGTGAATGACATTCCAAATATATTACCAACATTGTCATTGTGTGAAATTAGAAATGCAAAATTACAGTAACATTTGGGACAAAATTGTTGTTTTGTTTACACTTTGACACTTGTTACATGTAGGTCACATCCACACACGTGTGACTTATACATACACATGTCACAAATTATAATTAATGTTGACTATTAATTTCTAGCATTAATAATCACCTACATTGCTAAATATAAGATGTACTACGCATTGTTGTGATTACAGGCATTCATGCATGGAGTGTTATGATCAGTCAATTGCATCCGTGATGAATGAGCTCCCGTAAGTAAACAAATAAGTACAGTTATCCCCTTTTCTCCAAACACCTCTATATTACATTAATGGAATTTATAAGGGAACATACATAAAATGTGATGAAATGGGAGTAATCATTTTCTAATACAATGCACATGAAACCTCAATAGTAGTTAAATGCATGTACATGATACAGAAAGTACATATATGTTACATTTTTATTTAAACCAATATGTTGGGTTTTTACTTCAAATACTTATACGAATATTGAGGTAGGCACATCTTATGACAGATGTCAGCAAATATACATACCATGATGAGTCATACTGGAGATATACCTATAATGCAATGGAACAATATATAAATTGCAAACATTGACATGCCATCTTCAGTACCGTAAGCAACACAGCAAAGTGTGTATTTGGTGTTAAATGTGCAACACCATGTATATTTCATGACATTCAAAATGTAAAGCAGCCTGGTGTACACATCATATGGATGTACATGTTACACTGCACCAATAACATTGTATGTAAGCATACTAGAAGAATGAATGACTATGGGCATACTGTGTGTATTGTGTTTGCATAAGGAACAACACAATGCTAAAATATTACTGCTTTGTTACCCCAGTTGTATTCACATACACACAACTAATGTACAATTGAAGAGGAATTATATAACCTGTGCAACAATAACATACCGGTGCCACATCCCTTTGTGCACACAGCAGAGAAAAGAAAGGTGTGCAACCCATATTCATCTGTGTCCTAACAGAAGGCTATATAAAAAAACATTATTGTTAATATAACATAATTTAACTATAAAAGTAGTACTAGGAACATATATGTTTTTACTTACAAGAAAAAAATGAATTGATGAGATTCTGGCGTGTCTGGCCACCACTGGCTGTTTGTTCATTTTCAGCAGCTACATGGGTGGGATGCTCGTCTACCAAAGGCTCAGCTAGGTCTGATTGTACATTGTGCCTGAGTGCAACATTGTGCAAAATGCAACAGGCAAGGATAATATCAGACACTTTTTGAGGCTTGTATAGAAGAGCCCCACCAGTTCTGTCCAGACACCTAAATCTGGTCTTGAGTAGGCCAAATGTCCTCTCTATAACAGATCTTGTAGAGATATGGGCTGCATTATACCTCTCCTCTGCTTCAGTTTGAGGGTTTAGCACCGGAGTCAAGAGCCACGGCCTAATTCCGTATCCTGAGTCACCTATAATGAATGGAGCACACATAAGCTTACATTAGTGATAAGATTTTACAATGCCAACATTCCTAAAGAAAAATGTGTTTTGTGTTAGAACATCTAAATCTGTACTCACCCAGCAGCCAACCATGTTCAAAATGTCCCTCTTCGAACGCATGGAAGACTGAAGAGTTCCTCAGGATAGAGGAATCGTGACTGGAACCAGGGAATTTGGGTACCACATGCATTATCCTCATCGTGGCATCACATACCACCTGTACATTGAGTGAATGGTAGTGCTTACGATTGCGGTAAACATGCTCACTCTGACTAGGTGCAATCAAAGCAACATGTGTGCAATCGATTGCACCCAGCACACATGGTATCCCTGCTATATTATAAAAGGCATTCCTGACTTCCAGCCACTCTGTCGCCTCTGTAGGAAAATGAATATAATTCCTAGCGCGTCTATTGAGTGCATAGAGAAACTGGGTAAAGGCCCGCGAGAATGTAGATTGCGAGACCCCGCCCACTATGCCCACAGTTGTCTGGAATGACGCGGAAGCAAGATAATGTAATGAGCACAGCATTTTAACAAGCCCAGGGACTGCACGACCTCTGGCTGTCAAAAAATCTAAATCTCCCCTTATCTCCTCATAAAGAGATAAGATTGCTGCTGAACTCAAACGATAGCGACTTACTATCTCCTCCTCACTCATCCCATCTAACAGGGTTCTCTCCCTGTACACACGCGGACGAGGCACAACTTGTCTCCTCTGTCTTCTCCTCTGATCTCCTGTCCCTCTACCTGTCCCTCGGCCTGTCCCTCTCCCTGTCCCTATCGTATCCGCGTGCCTGTCCCTGTCACTGTCCCTCGGTCTGTCCCTCCCTTGCCCTATATCATTCTCTTGATCAGCAAGCATGTCATGAAAAAGAATGTTCCTCCGTCTCCTAAACAATCACAACATTTTGAAATGAGTAGCTGTGAATGAGCAGGTAATGGGCGTCCTTTAAATAGGTATGTGATGATGTCAGGTGACATAGTAAAATGCAAGGTGTTACATTAACATAATAAAGTACTTCTGTGCCAAGCTGTGTGCAGTTGATCTTAGAAGTATTTGTTGTGTGTATTCTGCAGGGAATGATGATATTTGCCAATGATGTCACGTGAAGCTTTGTACAAACATTGCTTGAAAATAAATAGTTTAATGTGCAATGCATGTAACACTTCTGAACGCAACCGTCAGTCATGTAATTAGACAAAAAGGCTGAGATTGACGTGGGAAAAGTTTGCTGTAACATGTGTAATTAGCCATGTTATTGTCACATGTTGACAACAATGAATTGTCGTGTGCATATGCATGCATTTCTGTAATGAGGATAGTTGCTATAGAATGAGTTTACAAGGTGTCACAATGATTAATTACTGTACATGTGTGTAGAAGTTAGGTTGAAGTGCTTGTAATGCAACGGTTACAATGTAAACATGCAATGTGATTGAGCGTCCAATAAGTGACGTCATGAAAATAGGGAGGACCAAAACTAGATGTAAACATGAGAAGAAAGATGTACATGAACGTTTAAAGATGCGTCACACATTACAAGCATTGTGTAATGTAAAGGAACATGAATATACGGTGTATGTGTGACATGTGTGACATGTGTAACATCATGTAAATAATTGTCGCTCAGTTCAGTAAAATGTGTGATATGATGTGAGGTTCTCCTTTAAGAGTTAAGTATAGTATTTTCCCTTGACACATCATCACATGATGAGTAATGTGACACGCAAATGATGAAAACATGTAAAAGTACAATGTTATGCAAATAATACACGTCAGCTGTGACACAATGCAGGGAATGCCCCCCACACTGTAATGCAAATGACGTTTGTATTGTGAGCAATGAAACGTAAACAGTACTATACTGTTATACGTCCCCGCTCCATTGACTCCATTGATGTACAGAAGAGTTTTTTTTTCTAAGTGCCGTTCCGGCAGCCTTAGCGATCGTTCTCCCGTCCAAACTGCCAACTTTAGTTGGCGGGAGAAATTGGCCATAACATCTCAATTTCGTACTGCCGATCAGCCCCGATAAGCTGATTTTGGTACTTGAATCCAGCCGATTAAAAAAAGTGGCGATCAGTGGCGAAAACAGGCTTATCGGCAGCCGACTGGCCATAACAAAATTATCGGCTACGAAACCTGCCGAAATCAAGCACTTATCGGCGCTTACTGAATCTCAAACCCAATTTTGGCTATAAAATGCCCAAAAAATCCTTATCAACGCTTACTGCATGAAGCCCACAGTCTTACAGCTAGCTGTTATTAACATGAATCACCATTAGGGAACAAATAAGTCCATGTAGATTCCGAGTTCAGCCACATGAGGGCAGCATTGTATAACAAATGAGGAAAAGTTCCCTGATAGCATAACAGTAAAAGGTTTTACTTGTCAATCATTTATAGAATCACGATTCCAGGCTGTGTGTGTACACTAAAGTCTGCTAAATTTTCTAAACAATGATGACACTAACCACACAATGTTTCAAACTACATATTTATGTTTTCTTTATATTATATATATATATTAAATGTCTTGATATTGACTGTGCCAACAAAAGGAATTTTTAGTAATGTACTAGCTGAGAGCCCCGGCGTTGCCCGGGATGTTTGTGGTGTGGGTGTGGCATTTGGGTGGGGAGTGGTCCACGCGGCCCATGTGCGGTGGTAGTGCTGCTGTGGCTGTACTTATGGTGATTGTATCGGTGTGCTGATTTGGGAGGGTTTGGTGCTGATGTGGGTGTGCCGATGGGGGAGGTGCAAAGGTGGCAATGTGTGAGTGCTGATGGTGTTGATGGGGGCTGGGAATGGCGGGGAGCCGAGAATGCCAGTGTGCTGGGGGGGCATGGGATACCGGTGTGCTGATGTGTTGGTGCTGGGGATAGTGTGTGTGTGTGTGTATACGTGTGTGTGTGTATACATTGTATGTGTGTGTGTGTGTGTGTATACATGTGTGTGTATGTGTACGTGTGTGTGTGTATACATGTGTGTGTGTATACATGTTTGTGTGTATACATTGTATGTGTGTGTGTGTGTATACATGTGTGGGTATGTGTACGTGTGTGTGTGTATACATGTGTGTGTGTATACATGTTTGTGTGTATACATTGTATGTGTGTGTGTGTGTGTATACATGTGTGGGTATGTGTACGTGTGTGTGTGTATACATGTGTGTGTGTATACATGTGTGTGTATACACTGTGTGTGTGTATACATTGTGTGTGTGGGGGGGAGGAGGTGGGAAGGGGGGGAGGAGGTGGGAAGGGGGGGGGAGGAGGTGGGAAGGGGGGGGAGGAGGAGGTGGGAAGGGGGGAGTGAAGGGAAGGTGAAGGGGGGGTGAAGGTGGGGGTGGAGGGGAGGTGAAGGGGGGGTGGAGGGGAGGTGAAGGGGGGGGGTGGAGGGGAGGTGAAGGGGGTGGTGGAGGGGAGGTGAAGGGGGGGGGTGGAGGGGGGGTGAAGGTGGGGGTGGAGGGGAGGTGAAGGGGGGGTGGAGGGGAGGTGAAGGGGGGGGGGGTGGAGGGGAGGTGAAGGGGGTGGTGGAGGGGAGGTGAAGGGAGGGGTGGAGGGGGGGTTAAGGTGGGGGTGGAGGGAGGTGAAGGGGGGTGGAGGGAGGTGAAGGGGGGGTGGAGGGGAGGTGAAGGGGGGGTGGAGGGGAGGTGAAGAGGGGGTGGAGGGGAGGTGAAGGGGGGGGTGGAGGGGAGGTGAAGGGGGGGGTGGAAGGGAGGTGAAGGGGGAAGGGGGGGAGGAGTGGGGAAGGGGGGGAGGAGGGGAGGCAAGAGGGGGAAGGGGGGGAGGTGGTGGGGTGGAGGTGAAGGGGGGGTGGAGGGGAGGTGGGTGGAGGAGAGGTGAAGGGGGGGTGGAGGAGAGGTGAAGGGGGGGGTTGAGGGGAGGTGAAGGGGGGGGGGGGTTGAGGGGAGGTGAAGGGGTGGGGGTGGAGGGGAGGTGAAGGGGGGGTGGAGGGGAGGTGAAGGGGGGGTGGAGGGGAGGTGAAGGGGGGGTGGAGGGGAGGTGAAGGGGGGGTGGGAGGGAGAGTGAAGGGGAGGTGGAGGGGGGGTGAAGGGGAGGTGGAGGGGGGTGAAGGGGAGGTGGAGGGGGGGTGAAGGGGAGGTGGAGGTGGAGGGGAGGGGGGGTGAAGGGGAGGTGGAGGGGGAGGGGAGGGGAGGTGGAGGGGAGGTGGAGGGGAGGTGGAGGGGGGGTGAAGGGGAGGTGGAGGGGGGGGAGGTGGAGGGCGGGGGGAGGTGGAGGGGGGGAGGTGGAGGGGGGGAGGTGGAGGGGGGGGGTGAAGGGGGAGGTGGAGGGGGGGTGAAGGGGAGGTGGAGGGGGGTGAAGGGGAGGTGGAGGGGGGTGACGGGAGGTGGAGGAGGACGGGAGGGGTGGGTGAGGGGAGGTGAAGGGGGGTGCGGGTTAGGTGGTGCAGGCCGCTCAGTCACCCCGTCCGGCCGCTCACTCACACCGTCCGGCAGCTCCCTCACCCGTCCGGCAGCTCACTCACCCGTCCGGCAGCTCCCCTCACCCGTCCGGCCAGCTCCACGTGGATCTGAGGCAGCGTGTTGTGGCCGCTCCCCCGCTGTGTCCCGGGCGCTCGCTCCCCCACTGACTGTAGCGGCGCCGGGGGGGGGGGGGTGGAGGGAGGTGAGGGAGGTGAGGGGAGGTGAAGGGGGGTGAGGGGGGGTGAAGGCCGCTCCCTGAGGCAGGAGGCCCGCGCTTCCCCTCTCCGGTAGCGGCGCACGTGAGGGGGAGAGCAGGAGGCCCGGGCCGCGCTTCCCCTCTCCGGTAGCGGCGCACGTGAGGGGGAGAGCAGGAGGCCCGGGCCGCGCCGCGAGGGAGGAGGCTGGAGTTTGCTCCTCTCCGCGGCGCACGGTGAGGGTGATGGTGCGGCTGGGGATGTTGCGGAGCTTGGGGAGGGGGGGAGAGAGTGAGGGGCACCGGGAGAGGCCAAGGGACCAATGAGATTGCCGCTAGGGACGCAGACATACAGTGTACTCAGAAATATATAGTAGATATACACACCACACATACACACACATATATACATATATACACACACACACACACACACCACACATATATACACACACACACCACACATATATACACACACACACACACACACACCCACACACACACACACACACACACACACACACACACACACACACACACACACACACACACACACCCTGCAGCCCGTTTTTCACACACACACACACACACACACACACACACACACACACACACCACACACACACACACACACACACACACACACACACACACACACACACACACACACACACAACACACACCCTGCAGCCCGTTTTTCACACACACCCTGCAGCCCGTTTTTCACACACACACACACACACACACACACACACACACACACAGCACACACACACACACACACACACACACACACACACACACACACACACACACACACACACACACCTTGGTGCTGTCTGGTGGCTCTGCAGTTGCAATGCCGGGCAGGCTGCAGCCCCCAGAGGTTTTTTTTTTTTTTTTTTAAATGAGCTAGCAGCCCTTGTTTCCCGCTGCTGGGCGCCCTGATCGCGGCGCCCCTCTAGCCAAGCCGGCGCACAGTTTGGGAAACACTGCTGGTACCTGATTCGGCAGTCTGTGGTAGCAGACGTGAAGGTTTTGATAGCTGTGAAGCGTGGCCCCAGAGCAGGTTGAGGATTAGAGGATTAGGTGTTGCAAAAGCAAAGCGTTCCCAAAACTCAGTGAGGGGTGGGACAGTGTGGAAGTATTAGGGCATTGGTGTTGGACGCAGGCCAATGAGAGGTGTGCGGGGGCGGGCATTGGACGCAGGCCAATGAGAGTCAGTGAGGGGTGGGACGCAGGCCAATGAGGTGTGCGGGGGCGGGCATTGGACGCAGGCCAATGAGAGTCAGTGAGGGGTGGGACGCAGGCCAATGAGAGGTGTGCGGGGGCGGGCATTGGACGCAGGGCCAATGAGAGTCAGTGAGGGGTGGGACAGTGTGGCATTGGTGTTGGACGTAGGCCAATGAGAGGGTGTGCGGGGGCGGGGCATGGCCTGAGCAGGAGGTGACAGGCCCAAGGTCCAATGCGATTGACCCTTGGGACGCAGACATACAGTGATTTCACAAATATATAGTAGATAGACTCACTCTATTGTCCCTGGTTCCAAGGGCTAGGGAAGATGGTTCCATTCCAACATACATCACTGCATTTAAATTGAAGTAGACAACGTTACGGGAAACAAATGTTTTATTAATTAATTAAGACACGGCACCTATATAAACTGCATACAATGAGCATCCGGCAGGAACCTGACGAAGCTTACTGCGAAACGCGTTGTTCCCTGCCGTAGCTCATTGAGAGAGGGACCCAGCCCGACCGCAGGACATCCGGTTAGATCCTCTCTTCCTGTTCCACTGCCGGACGCGCCAGTGAGAGCACCAACGGAGGAGGAGATCTTGCAGGATCAAGCCGCGCGGCTGATGCTGGGCAACAAGAGTTGCTTTTAAGTGTGAGTGTGCTTCCTGTTTATTCATTTTGTACACCTCGTTTTATAACGTTTATGTTTTTATAACGTCCATGCTTGTCTATGTTCATATTTCACCTGTTACCAATAAAGACTTGTTATATTGCTAACCCTGGTTTTGCACACATTTTTGGTCTTTGGGCAACGGGGAGAGGAGCAACTCACACACCACACCTATGGGAGATTGTTTGCTGTGACGATCCCACATCACCTATACAGGCTGACATCACCCTCTGAGGGCAAGAACTCACATTAGGCCGTGTGAGTTTTATGTTTAACTGTGACTTCATTATAGGAATCTGCACTTACCAAACTACAGTCTGCGTTTGAGGGCGAGGTCTCACACAAGCCTGTGTGAGTCATTGAAACTCATATGTCTATGTTTCATTGATTGTATTTAGTGGAATTCCACTCTCATCCCTCCCAGACCCATCCTCCACCCACCACCCTCCCTCCCCCCTCCCATCCCCCCACACATGTGGAGTATTATGCATTAATACTGTGCTTTATTCCATTTTTTACTCATTTTTATATCAACTTTATCCTGATCCATCAACATCGTGAGGTCCATGAGTTTTGCGCTGACCGTCTTCATACTTCCATTTGCCACGTTAAGGTTGACACGGGGTTCCCTTCTTCAAGGTCAAGCAGCAGCCAAAAAAAAACAATCAAAGGGCCAGTATATATTTTTATACTCTTTTACACCACAACATAATTTTCACATTTTTTAATATTTTAATACAGTACAGGCATTGTAACATTTTTCAGCCAAACATCCCAGGGAGCGCCCCAGTCCAAACATTCACTGAGCCTTTGTGTAGGGTGGGCAGTGTGACAGTAACCTGTGTTTGGGGGTGTATATTAATGTAAGAGGGTGACCTCCTGCTTTTTTATTTGCCCTCATCTCAATTGTTTCAGAGTTGCAGGAGCCCTCGGTGTCCCTTCCTTGGTCATACTCGTTACTCTCACGCTGTGTGGCCTCCTTCTCAGAGGAAGATGCGTACAGTGTGGTGTCTGGTTGTTGCCCCTGGGGTTCGTGTTCCAGGCTGACACGGTGGGTGTCCCCATGTGTAGGAATAGTGAGATACAGCCGAGGAAGCTATGCAGTCAGTAAGTGTCCTCTCTGTGTATATAGTAACACACGCTCTCTGTGTATAATACAGGTACACACACTGCTTGTGTATAATACAGGTACACACGCTGCTCTGTGTATAATACAGGTACACACGCGGCTCTGCGTATAATACAGGTACTCGCGTCTCTGCGTATAATACAGATACACATGTTGCTCTGCGTATAATACAGTAACACACACTGCTCTGCGTATAATACAGTAACACACACTGCTCTGTGTATAATACAGTAACACACGCTGCTCTGTGTATAATACAGTAACACACACTGCTTTGTGTATAATACAGATACACACGCTTGCTCTGTCTATAATACAGATACACGCTCTGTGTATAATACAAGACCCAACAGGTCTGAGGAAGGGACACATTAGTCCTGAAATGTTATCTGTTCTAAGCTCTGATGCTGTGAAACCTTATTGAAGTTTTTCAAAACTCAAATCAAGTCTCTTATGTTCTCCTCCTTTCCTTCATTATTCTGTGTATAATACAGATACACGCTGCTCTACGTATAATTACAGATACTCACGTTGCTCTGTGTATAATACAGATACGCACGCTGCTCTGCATATAATAAAGATACACGCGCTGCTCTGCATATAATACAGATACACACGCTGCTCTGCATATAATAAAGATATGCGCACTGCTCTGCGTATAATACATACAGCATACACCCGCTGCTCCGCTGCTCTGTGTATAATAAAGAGTCACACGCTGCTCTCGCTGCTCTGTGTATGATGAAGAGACACATGCTGCTCTGCGTATAATACAGATACACACGCTGCTCAAATGACGTAATGACATCACGTTTCCATGGTAATGCGCCGCCGTGCGACATCACGTTGGTGACGTCCGCTGCGTCATTTGTCGCTGGGGTTCCAAAGGAGTTTGGCTATATTCTGGTTCTGCATTGATAAACCTTTTAGGTTCAATACTCATCATGTGAAGGCACAAAAGAAAGTGACCGAGGTCACAACAGTCCCCTTAGTACGCACTCATGGTGAAATCACGAGTATATAAATGAGATAAATTATCCACAGAGAAAGCTAGAGTGTCCAACTCAACCAAATACCTATGGTAAATATTGTTGGCAGGACGGATACACTGCTGAAAGCAAAAACAATACACACTTTAATAATAATCAATAACAACGCAGAAACAAAAGTGATACATTTTTATATTCACTGTTACATACAGCTCAACCCCCTTATAACGCTGTGCTTGGGGGTCCAAAGAATCACATCGCGCTTAAGCTGATCGCGTTAGAAAATAATGTACAATTGCATGCATTGTACAATAAAGTATATAAGATACCAATAATAGTGTTGTAATGTATTCATATATATGAAAATTGGGAGCCACGCTTGCATCGCGCTATAAGCGGATCCGCGTTGTAACGGATCGCGCTACAACGGGGTTGAGCTGTATGTAACAGTGAATATAAAAACGGATAACATAAATTCCCCAGGTAGGGAGGGAGTAATGGAGGCTAAATAGTATTAGGGCAAACAATGTGTATTAATAATATGTATCAACACGTACACATGTCAAACCAAATGCTGCCATATCTCCCAGCTGACTCAGAGTAAAGCTTAAATATGTTTCATCTTCTTTATTTCTGATCTGCAGCTGCCGGTACTCCTTCCGGGCATTGTCCAGTTTCCAGCCGGACCTTATCACGGGCTGTGTGGTCCAATAATTTGGCAGGCATCGCCATTTTGACCTCATAGCGCTGTATCAGGCCAGCCACTTGACAGACGGACACCTTCTCTCTCTCCTCCTTTTTGGCAAGCTGTGTCTTGAGCTCAGCGATCTGTGCCTGCAGCGCTGTGAGTTGCTGAGATGTGTGTTCAGCTGCTAGCTTTAGCTCTTCCTCCAGCGAGGCTCTGGTTATGCTCAGTGTGGCCTTCAGCTCCTCATGCTGTTCTTTGGGGACACACTGGGTACTCGTATAATCTTGCAGCATCTTTATTTGTAGGCAGTCTGGAAACATTTTTCCTGCAGAACTCGCTGCTTTTCCTTCAGCATTCACCCATTTCTCATTGGTGTCCTGCAGATGTGTACGCAGTTCTCGCAGCTGACTCTGCAGCATATTTTCTGCTTGTGTGCACCGCTCCAGGGAGACACATTCTTCTTGCAGCACTCTCTCTGCATGCTGCAGTGATGTCTGCACATCCAACTTTTCCTGGGCCAACTGTTTCTTCTCCTCTCCTAATTTATGGAGTTTCTTATCTCCTTCACTGACTTGGACATAGAAATTCTTGCACTCTTGGGTTACAGTTTCAAAACTGATATTTAACCCTTCGAAGATTCTCTCAATGAACATAGTTCTGTGTTGAAGTGGCAACTCTTCTCCTTAGAGGCTTCCAGCTCTGTAGTAAGCCTGTGAACCTCTTTCTGAGATGCTTCAGTGCTGTGTCAACTTGAGCCATGAAAGTCTGGTACTGGGCAGAATCAGCGTAGGCCTTCTCCAGCTTACTTGACAAGATCAACCTGTCATTCTCCAACTGATATTTTTCTTTTTCCCAGTCACCCTCTGCTTTTTCCAGCGCTAATTGCATCCTTGAATTTTTCTTCTATCAATAGTCTGTTCTCCTCTTCTGATTCATGGAGTCTTTTATCTCCTTCACTGGCTTGGACAGAGAAGTTCTTACTCATTTGGTTATAGTTTCAAACCTACTATTTAACTCTTCGGAGGCGTCTCTCATCGAATGTATCTCTGTTTCACGTAGCATCTCTCCTCCCGATCGACTTCCATCTCTTTTTTGAAGTAACAAATGTCCTCCTGGGAGACTTTAAGCTCTGTATTTAGCCTGTCATTTCCTTCATAGAACTTTCCAGGAATTCGTTACTTTTAGTAGCGAGGCGCCGATTTTCAGCAGTCATCAGCATATGCCTTCTCCAGCTCACCTGACATGACATCCAGGTCACTCTCCAACTGGTGCTTTTTTTTTTCCTGGAGAACACACTTAGCAATTGCTGAGGATAGACAACTCTGTAGTGCAGAATTAGCTTCTTGCTCCTTATCTAAACATCCATAAAGACAATCAATCGCTTTCTGTGCAGCTTTGAAGCATCTGAGTAGGGGCATCTTTCTTCTCTTCCACTATTCTTGGGATCGTCTGTGAGTTGCCTTAAGCTGCAGCATATCTCTTTCATCAAATGCAGACTCTGAGGTTAAATTTTCATTCTTAATTCCTTCTGCAACTTCCACAGTAACGCCTCCCTTCTTTTTCTTCTTCTTCCTTGCTTTGAGATGTTCTGAAGAATCAGTGGTACTGTGTTCACATTTACTGCTCAAGACTGTTTGAGTGGGAACCATAATTTCAGACATGAGGGAAACCACACTTCCAAGAAACCAGTAAAGAGGAAATGTGTTTTTAAAACAGAAGCATTAGAATGAACAACAGGAATATTAGACACAGAGAGACACAAGATAGGAGAGCTGACCCTTTTGAGACTTTAGCATCAGTCACGGAGAATTATAATGCAAGGAAAAAACATAGACAGAGAAACCTGTAGTTATATCTGAAACTTTAGAAATCAGGCGTAGGGATATCATACAGACAGAGAGAACCTGCAGTTACATCTGAATCTTTAGATATCAGGCATAGAAATACCATAGACAGCACAAAACTAATACAGAGAAAACTTGTAGTTAGATCTGAAACCTTTTGACATCGGACATAGGAATATCAGACAGAGAACCCTGCAGTCAAATCTGAAACCTTTGATATCAGGCGTAGGGATATCAGACAGAGAACCCTGCAGTCAAATCTAAAACCTTTGATATCAGGCGTAGGGAATATCGTATGTTGCAGAGAAACAAACTTTAGGGGAACTTGCAGGTAAACTGAAAACTTAGAACCAATCATATGAAAAACTATAGATTGCAGGAAAAATCACAGTATGCAGTAACAAAATAATAGAAGCACTCTTGTCTTTTGAAATGGAAACCCTGTGAACAGCAGTGGTCCAACCAGTGATGCAGAGACAAGCCTTGTTCAGGAATGAAAAGTCAGAGTCTAAAAAGGTGGCAACAGGTACTGCAAGGGTTACCCAGGCACTGCACAAAAGAAAAATCTCAAAGAAAGGTGCACTAGTCTCTGCAGCAACAGTTCTAGTCTCAGCAAAAATTTTTTTTCGTTATGAACGCAATACTTCTTGCAGAACACTTAGCAGCAAAAAAAAACCTTTCAAGATCCAACTTGGATTTCCAAAAATAAACGAAAGTACTTATCTTCAACCATGCGGATGTGGTCTGCTGCAGCAGGCAGGAAAGGGTGCAGGTAGAAGAAGAATCTGTTCCAGCGAGATCCAGAAGTGGCCTTTGCTTTCTGTCACGGGAGACTCCTGTGGCGGGTAGGATCTCGGTGGCCGGAACAGCACAAGCGTAGTACGGGTCACAAGCAGGGTCCGAGGCAGGCGGCAGGTAGCGAAGTCAGGTAACAAGCAGGGGTCCGAGGCAGGCGGCAGGTAGCGAAATCAGGGTAACAAGCAAAGGTCGGCAACAAGGAGACTGGAACAGGAAAGGCGGGGCAGGACAGGGACCGAGAACAGGGAGCAAGGACTGAGGACCGGGGAGCAGGAACAAACAGGGACAACCCAGATTACTAGCAAGGGCTTTTACTGTGAACAGACTCAGGTACAGGTACAGGAACAGATCAGGAATCAAAGACAGAGGCATGTGCACACTGTAGGAGTCTGACTAGAAGCAAAGGCAAAATCAACAGACAGGAAGCAGAGCTATAAAGAACAGAGACAGGAGCAACAAGAAGACAGACAGGCAGACAGAGGAACCCAGAGGAAACAGAAGACAGCAGCACACCCAGTGGACAAAGAAGAACTATGGCTAAGCAGGAGGTCTAGGCTATCCTGACAGTGTGGTTCCCACATTACCTCGCCGTTGTACATTACTCAAATGCATATTAACATATTGCCCACATGTTTCTCAGGTGTTAGGGCTGCTGACAGAGGGGAGGAGAATCAAGACAAGTGTCCTTGGCCCGGCTGCTCTGAAAGGCCTGGCTATCTTATAAAGAAAGTTAGGCACTAACTTCCTCAAGTGTCCCAAGTTCCTGGGTTTGCCACCTCCCTCCAGCTCACTCCTACCCTAGACCCACACCCATCCTACCCACCCCAATACCTCCAAGGCACATACCTATGCCCCTCACCCCCATACCTCCCATGGCACATACCTAATCCCACCACTCACATAACTAATTCCCCCCACTCACCAGGCCAATACTCCCTGAGGGCCTATAACTCCTGCCCCAACCAAAAGGAGTAGGTCTATAGGGTCTTCCATGAGCCTTCTGAGGCCACAGCCAGGCCCACCTGTAGTGTTTTGGGAGGTATATAAATGGATAGATTTCTCTCCTCTCTGTTTGTGTCTCTCTGACTCAGTATGTCAGGGTATATTGTATACATTTCTGGTGAAACACAAACATTGGAGTTTCTCTTCTACATGTCATCCCAGGCTGCACTTTTCCGGCTGAAACATTCCAGCAATTTTTTTGGGGGGAAATTTTCAAAAGTTGGATTCAGTTAAGTTTTCACATCAGGGATCAAGACTAATCAGATATTACATCTTCTCGCTGTGGACTCATGGGCACGACACAAATACAATATCAAGTGATTTGCGCCAAGGTAACATCTCTGTATCCTCTCTGCAGATATTAAAGATGTATCAGCAGGATCTTCCCATCATAATGAGGGTGGGTGTGAGCAAGACTCCACGGGTCACTCTACGGAAGGAGAGGATTATTCTGCACCTGCAGCCCTCGGTAGAGCTCATAGTGATGCAGGCCACTAGAGAGACCCAACGAATCTCTGATGGTGCTGAATACAGTGAGTATCTCTAACTTGTCAAAGACACGAGGATGTGGTCTTCACCTTGTATGAATGTGTTTATTTATATAGCGCCATTAATGTACATAGCGCTTCACAGCCGTAATACACGTGACAATAATATAAATAACAAATAACACATTATGGGAAGAAGTGCTTCATACATACAAGTAACATTTAGGAAGAGTAGTCTCTGCTCCAAAGAGCTTACAATCTAATTGGTAAGTAGGGAGAACATACAGAGACAGTAGGAGGGCGTTCTGGTAAGTGCATCTGCAGGGGGCCAAGGTTTATGTATCATGTGTATAGTATTAGCCATGGTGCTACTCATATGCTTCTTTAAGCAAGTGTGTCTTAAGGTGGGTCTTAAAGGTGGATAGAGAGGGTGCTAGTCGGGTACTGAGGGGAAGGGCATTCCAGAGGTGTGGGGAAATCAGTGAGAAAGGTTTAAGATGGGGGAGAGGGCTTTAGATACAAAAGGGGGTAGAGAGAAGACATCCTTGAGCGGAATGCAAGAGTTGGGATGGTGCATAGCGAGAAATTAGATCTGAGATGTAAGGAGGGGCGGAAGAGTGTAAAGCTTTAAAGGTGAGGAGGAGAATTGAGTGCGAAATGAGTTACACCAACTCATGGAATTACCGCTGTTGTGTCGTTTCCTCAGGAAGTCCAGATGAACGTCCAACTGACAATCAGCGAAAGTAAACTAATGACGGAGTCTGTGGCTCTCGCTCGGTGAGGAACCTTCACATATATACGCATGTCTGACTAACCATTTGGTGTTTGAGGAAAGGATTTACAGAAAGGTAGCTACAGATCAAGAAGCCGTGGGGCTCACAGAGAAGAAAGTAAGGCAGGATCATGATCTTTCAGCTAACACCTTTCTTTCTGTTTCTTGCCCCAGGAAAATGGCATTATCCGTAGAAACATCTGCAGTCGGACCAGTAAATGTAAGTCTGGGAGAAAGGATTATATATATATATCAAATCAAAAACGAATAGACGATACCGTTCTGTGGGTAACTAAATGCTTTTATTTGTGCGAGCTTTCGAGATACACTGATGTCTTCTTCCGGCGATGTTACAATGGATAAAGCAAGAGAGGTTTTTACTTAAAAACAGTGCATCTTGGAATGTTATCTGTGACAAAAGCCTATCCCTCCCCCCTGTGCAGTATGCGATTTATGACTTAAGATGTTAAATTGTCCCTGAATATTAGTGTGTATGTGTATGTGTGTGTGTGTCTGTTTGTGTGTTTGTGTGTATGTGTGTAAATATAAATTTATAAAGTGCCTACAGTCTTTACAGCGCTTTACAAAAGGCGTGGAGTGGGAATGTATACCAATGGTGTGGGTAGGTGTAAAAATGCATGAGGGTGTTGAATGCATAAGGTGAAGTGCATTGAGGTGAAGTGCATTGAGGTGAGGTGAGGTGCAGGGAGGTGAGGTGCAGGAAGGGTGATGTAAGGTGCAGGGGGGGTGATTGGAGGTGCAGGGAGGGTGATTGGAGGTGCAGGGGGGGTGATTGGAGGTGCAGGTGGGTGATTGGAGGTGCAGGGGGGGGTGATTGGAGGTGCACGGGGAGTGATTGGAGGTGCGGGGGGGTGATGGGAGGTGCAGGGGGTGATGTAAGGTGCAGGGGGGGGTGATTGGAGGTGCAGGGAGGGTGATTGGAGGTGCAGGGGTGATGATTGGAGGTGCTGGGGGGTGATTGGAGGTGCAGGGGGGTGATTGGAGGTACAGGGGGGTGATTGGAGGTGCAGCGGGGGGTGCATGAGGGTGTTGCATTACTATTAATGTGTGTAGATATTATGTGGCCCCTAATGGAATATAGGGATGGGATTACATAGAGTATGTGTATGTGTGAGAGACAGCTGTGTGTGTGAGAGACAGCTGTGTGTGCATACATATAGCGCAGTATGTATAGCAGCCCTGCACAACTCGTAAAGCGAGAAGGGCCGAAATGCTCCAAGGGAAAAAAAATTGGGCCCCACGGGTAAAATCATCATCATCATCATCATCATCATCATCATCATCATCATCATCATCATCATCATCATCACCATCATCTCTATTCGAGCACCTCTCATCATCATCCTCATATCTCCCCAAGAACCCCTCACTATCAACCTTTGCGATAATCCCCATCTATCTCTCATACCCCAAATCTCTCCCCCTCACCCACACACATAATACCCCCCTGCACACCACACACATAATACCCCCTGCACACCACACACATTCCACCCCCCCCCCTGCACTTCACATCCTTTTCCCCCCCTGCACCTCACACCACTCTCCCCCCCTGCACCTCACACCACTCTCCCCGCCTGCACCTCACACCACTCTCCCCCCCTGCACCTCACACCACTCTCCCCGCCTGCACCTCACACCACTCTCCCCCCCCTGCACCTCACACCACTCTCCCCCCTTGCACCTCACACCTCTCCCCCCTTGCACCTCCAATCATCCCCCCTGCACCTCCAATCACCCCCCTGCACCTCCAATCACCCCCCTGCACCTCAAATCACCCCTCATGCAACTCCAATCACCCCCCTGCAACTCACATCCTTTTCCCCCACTACACCTCACACCACTCTCCCCCGCCTGCACCTCACATCACTCCCCCCCTGCACCTCACACCACTCTCCCCCCCTGCACCTCAGATCACTCTCCCCCCCTGCACCTCACACCACTCTCCCCCCCTGCACCTCACACCACTCTCCCCGCCTGCACCTCACACCACTCTCCCCCCCTGCACCTCACACCACTCTCCCCCTGCACCTCACACCACTCTCCCCCCCTGCACCTCACACACTCTCCCCCCTGCACCTCACATCACTCTCCCCCCTGCACCTCACACAACTCTCCCCCCTTGCACCTCACATCTCTCCCCCTTTGCACCTCCAATCATCCCCCCTGCACCTCCAATCACCCCCCCCTGCACCTCCAATCACCCCCCTGCACCTCCAATCACCCCTCATGCAACTCCAATCACCCCCCTGCAACTCCAATCACCCCCTGCACCTCCAATCACCCCCTCTGCACCTCCAATCACCCCCCCTGCACCTCCAATCACCCCCCTTGCAACTCCAATCACCCCCTGGCACCTCCAATCACCCCCCTACACCTCCAATCACCCCCCTGCACCTCCAATCACCCCCCCTGCACCTCACACCACTCTCCCCCCTGCACCTCACACCACTCTCCCCCCTTGCACCTCACATCTATCCCCCCTTGCACCTCCAATCACCCCCCCCTGCACCTCCAATCACACCCCCTGCACCTCCAATCACACCCCCTGCACCTCCAATCACCCCCCCCTGCACCTCCAATCACCCCCCTGCACCTCCAATCACCCCCCCTGCACCTCCAATCACCCCCCTGCACCATCAATCACCCCCCCATGCATCTCCAATCACCCCCCTGCACCTCCAATCACCCCCTGCACCACCAATCACCCCCTGCACCTCCAATCACCCCCCTGCAACTCCAATCACCCCCTTGCACCTCCAATCACCCCCCCTGCACCTCCAATCACCCCCCCTGCACCTCCAATCACCCCCCCTGCACCTCCAATCACCCCCCCTGCACCTCCAATCACCCCCCCTGCACCTCCAATCACCCCCCTGCACCTCACACCACTCTCCCCCCTGCACCTCACACCACTCTCCCCCCTTGCACCTCACATCTCTTCCCCCTTGCACCTCCAATCATCCCCCCTGCACCTCCAATCACCCCCTGCACCTCCAATCACCCCCCCTGCACCTCCAATCACCCCCCCTACACCTCCAATCACCCCCTGCACCTCCAATCACCCCTCTGCACCTCCAATCACCCCCCGCACCTCCAATCACCCCCCTGCACCTCCAATAACCCCCCCATTCACCTCCAATCACCCCCCCTTCACCTCCAATCACCCTCCTGCACCTCCAATCACCCCCCTGCACCTCCAATCACCCCCCTGCACCTCCAATCACCCCTCTGCACCTCCAATCACCCCCCCTGCACCTTACATCACCCTTCCTGCACCTCAGCTCCCTGCACCTCACCTCAATGCACTTCACCTCCCTGCACCTCACTTCCCCTGCCCCCCACCTCACCTCAATGCACCTCACCTCAATGCACCTCACCCCCCTGCACCTCTCCCCCCTGCACCTCACCCCCCTGCACCTCACCTCAATGCACTTCAACTCCCTGCACCTCACCTCACCTCACTCCCCTGCACCTCACCTCAATGCAGCTCACATCACCCCTGGGACCGCGGGAAATTGCCGCCATTTTTTTTTTTTTCAAGTTTTTTTTTTTTTTTTCAAGTTTTTTTTTTTTTTTAAATCTCATCGCGGGCCGCACAGAGAGGTGGGCCGTATGTTGTGCAGCCCTGATGTATAGTCATGGCCTTTTGCACTCATGGGAAAAGAGTTCTCTTGTGTCAGGGTAGTGACTCAGTGATATATATATATATATATATATACTAGCTGAGAGCCCCGGCGTTGCCCGGGATGTTTGTGGTGTGGGGGTGGCATTTGGGTGGGGAGTGGTCCACGCGGCCCATGGCAGTGTGCGGTGGTACTGCTGCTGTGGCTGTACTGATGGTGATTGTATCGGTGTGCTGATTTGGGAGGGTTTGTTGCTGATGTGGGGGTGCGGATGTGGGTGTGCCGATGGGGAGGTGCGAAGGTGCCAATGTGTGGGTGCTGATGGTGTTGATGGGGGCTGGGAATGGTGGGGAGCCGAGAATGCCAGTGTGCTGGGGGGGGGGGCATGGGATACCGGTGTGCTGATGTGGTGGTGCTGGGGATAGTGTATGTGTGTGTATACGTGTGTGTGTGTATATATACACACACGTGTGTGTATACATGTGTGTATACATGTTTGTGTGTGTGTGTATACATGTTTGTTTGTATACATTGTGTATGTGTACGTGTGTGTGTGTATACATGTGTGTGTGTATACACGTGTGTGTGTATACATGTGTGTGTGTGTATACACGTGTGTGTGTGTATACACGTGTGTGTGTATACACGTGTGTGTGTACACGTGTGTGTGTGTATACACGTGTGTGTGTATAAACGTGTGTGTGTGTGTGTGTATACACGTGTGTGTGTGTATAGACGTGTGTGTGTATAGACGTGTGTGTGTGTGTATACACGTGTGTGTATACACGTGTGTGTACACGTGTGTGTACACGTGTGTGTGTGTACACGTGTGTGTGTGTGTGTACACGTGTGTGTGTGTGTGTACACGTGTGTGTGTGTGTACACGTGTGTGTGTGTACACGTGTGTGTGTGTACACGTGTGTGTGTGTGTGTACACGTGTGTGTGTGTGTGTACACGTGTGTGTGTGTGTGTACACGTGTGTGTGTGTGTACACGTGTGTGTGTGTGTGTGTGTGTGTACACGTGTGTGTGTGTGTACACGTGTGTGTGTGTACACGTGTGTGTGTGTACACGTGTGTGTGTGTGTGTACATGTGTGTGTGTGTGTACACGTGTGTGTGTGTGTACACGTGTGTGTGTGTGTGTGTGTACACGTGTGTGTGTGTGTACACGTGTGTGTGTGTACACGTGTGTGTGTACACGTGTGTGTGTGTACACGTGTGTGTGTGTGTACACGTGTGTGTGTGTGTACACGTGTGTGTGTACACGTGTGTGTGTGTACACGTGTGTGTGTGTGTGTACACGTGTGTGTGTGTGTGTGTGTGTGTGTACACGTGTGTGTGTACACGTGTGTGTGTGTGTGTGTACACGTGTGTGTGTGTGTGTGTACACGTGTGTGTGTGTGTACACGTGTGTGTGTGTGTGTGTGTACACGTGTGTGTGTGTGTGTGTGTGTGTACACGTGTGTGTGTGTACACGTGTGTGTGTGTGTACACATGTGTGTGTGTGTACACGTGTGTGTGTGTGTGTACACGTGTGTGTGTGTGTGTAAACGTGTGTGTGTGTGTACATGTGTGTGTGTACACGTGTGTGTGTGTGTACACGTGTGTGTGTGTGTGTGTGTACACGTGTGTGTGTGTGTGTGTGTACACGTGTGTGTGTACACGTGTGTGTGTGTGTGTGTGTGTACACGTGTGTGTGTGTACACGTGTGTGTGTGTGTGTGTGTACACGTGTGTGTGTGTGTGTACACGTGTGTGTGTGTGTGTGTACACGTGTGTGTGTGTGTGTGTGTGTACACGTGTGTGTGTGTGTGTGTGTACACGTGTGTGTGTGTGTACACGTGTGTGTGTGTGTGTACACGTGTGTGTGTGTGTGTGTGTACACGTGCGTGTGTGTACGTGTGTGTGTGTGTGTGTACACGTGTGTGTGTGTGTGTGTGTGTGTACACGTGTGTGTGTGTACACGTGTGTGTGTGTGTACACGTGTGTGTGTACACGTGTGTGTGTGTACACGTGTGTGTGTGTGTACACGTGTGTGTGTGTGTACACGTGTGTGTGTACACGTGTGTGTGTACACGTGTGTGTGTGTGTACACAAGTGTGTGTGTGTGTACACGTGTGTGTGTGTGTACACGTGTGTGTGTGTGTACACGTGTGTGTGTGTGTACACGTGTGTGTGTGTGTACACGTGTTGTGTGTGTACATGTGTGTGTGTACACGTGTGTGTGTGTGTGTACACGTGTGTGTGTGTGTGTGTACACGTGTGTGTGTGTACACGTGTGTGTGTGTGTGTACACGTGTGTGTGTGTGTGTGTACATGTGTGTGTGTGTGTGTGTGTACACGGTGTGTGTGTGTGTGTGTACACGTGTGTGTGTGTGTGTGTGTACACGTGTGTGTGTGTGTGTGTACACGTGTGTGTGTGTGTGTGTGTACACGTGTGTGTGTTGTGTGTGTGTGTACACGTGTGTGTGTGTGTACACGTGTGTGTGTGTGTACACGTGTGTGTGTGTGTACACGTGTGTGTGTACACGTGTGTGTGTGTGTACACGTGTGTGTGTGTGTGTACACGTGTGTGTGTACACGTGTGTGTGTGTGTACACGTGTGTTGTGTGTGTGTGTGTGTACACGTGTGTGTGTACACGTGTGTGTGTACACGTGTGTGTGTGTGTGTGTGTACACGTGTGTGTGTACACGTGTGTGTGTACACGTGTGTGTGTGTGTACACGTGTGTGTGTGTGTGTGTGTGTACACGTGTGTGTGTGTGTGTACACGTGTGTGTGTGTGTACACGTGTGTGTACACGTGTGTACACGTGTGTGTGTGTGTACACGTGTGTGTGTGTGTACACGTGTGTGTGTGTGTGTACACGTGTGTGTGTGTGTGTACACGTGTGTGTGTGTGTGTGTGTGTGTACACGTGTGTGTGTGTGTGTACACGTGTGTGTGTGTGTGTGTTTGTACACGTGTGTGTGTGTGTGTACACGTGTGTGTGTGTGTGTGTGCACGTGTGTGTGTGTACACGTGTGTGTGTGTGTGTGTACACGTGTGTGTGTGTGTGTGTACACGTGTGTGTGTACACGTGGTGTGTGTGTGTGTGTACACGTGTGTGTGTACACGTGTGTGTGGTGTACACGTGTGTGTGTGTGTGTGTACACGTGTGTGTGTGTGTACACGTGAGTGTGTGTGTACACGTGTGTGTACACGTGTGTGTACATGTGTGTGTGTGTGTGTGTGTGTACACGTGTGTGTGTGTGTGTGTGTACACGTGTGTGTGTGTCGTGTGTGTACACGTGTCTGTGTGTGTACACGTGAGTGTGTGTCTACGTATACGTGTGTGTACGTGTCTGCGTGTGTCTGCGTGTCTACGTGTGTCTACGTGTGCCTGCGTGTCTACGTGTGCCTGCGTGTCTACATGTGCCTGCGTGTCTACGTGTGCCTGCGTGTCTACGTGTGCCTGCGTGTGCCTGCGTGTCTACGTGTGCCTGCGTGTCTACGTGTGCCTGCGTGTCTACGTGTGCCTGCGTGTGTATGTGTACGTGTGTGTGTCTACGCGTGTGTGTCTACATGTGTGTGTATACATGTGCCTACGTGTGTGTATATACGTGTGTGTATACGTGTGTATACGTGTGTGTACGTGTGTAGGGCAGGGAGGATGGGGGGCGAAGGGCAGGGAGGGTGGGGGGCGAAGGGCAGGGAGGGTGGGGGCGAAGGGCAGGGAGGGTGGGGGCGAAGGACAGGGCCGGGGGGGGGGGGAGGGTGAAGGGCAGGGCCGGGGGGGGGGGGGCAGGGCCGGGGGGGGTGAAGGGCAGGGGGGGGGGTGAAGGGCAGGGCCGGGGGGGGGTGAAGGGCAGGGCCGGGGGGGGGGGGGGGTGAAGGGCAGGGCCGGGGGGGGGCAGGGCCGGGGGGGTGAAGGGCAGGGCCGGGGGGGGGGCAGGGCTGGGGGGGTGAAGGACAGGGCCGGGGGGGGGTGAAGGGCAGGGCTGGGGGGGGTGAAGGGCAGGGGGGGGGGGGGTGAAGGGCAGGGCCGGGTGAAGGGCCAGGGCGGGTGAAGGGCCAGGGGGGGGGGGGGGTGAAGCGCCGGCCCGGGTGAAGCGCCGGGCCGGGTGAAGCGCCGGGCCGGGTGAAGCGCCAGGCCGGGTGGGGTGAAGCGCCGGGTGGGGTGAAGGGCCGGGCCGGGGGTGAAAGATCTCTTCCCGTGCGGTTACTTACCTCGCACCGGGCCGCGCTCCTCCTCGGGTTCCTCGGCGGTTCCCCCCGGCGATGCGGAGCTGAGACGCTCAGAGTGAGGGGGGGTGTGGGCCGCGGCCCGTGCAGCTCCCGACAGAGACAGCTAGGCCTGAGAGCCGGAGCAGCGCGCGCGGGGATGGGGAGCTGGGGGCGCGGCCTCTAGGCCTGAAGGTGAGAGCGGCGACAGCGTGCTCTGGGGGGGGAGCACCGGGAGAGCACCGGGAGAGAGGGTGCTCTGGGGGGGGGGGGGGGAGGGAGGGTGCTCTGGGGGGGAGGGGGGGAGCACCGGGGGAGCGGGGTGAGCACCGGGAGAGAGGGTGCTCTGGGGGGGGGAGGGGGGGAGCACCGGGGGAGAGGGTGCTCCGGGAGAGCGGGTGATGTTGAGGTCCCGCGGAGTGGTGATAGGGGGTAGTTCCGTTGTTGCGGGCCAGCGGCCAGGAAAGGGGGGGGCGGACAGAGGGTGAGGAGGGGGGTGAGGGGCTCCGGAGCAGCATCGTGCTGTGGATGTTCGGGTGAGTGGGGGGGGGGGTGAGGGGCTCCGGAGCAGCATCGTGCGGTGGATGGTGGGGGGGGGGGGGGGGTGAGGGGCTCCGGAGGAGCATCGTGCGGTGGATGTATGGGTGAGGGGGGTGGGGTAGTTTTGGGTGTGCTCCGGGGATGTTCGGGTGAGGGGGGGGGGGTGATGGAGCATCGTGCGTTGTATGTTCAGCAGCGTGCGTTTGCTGTTGGTGTGAGGGGGGGGGGGGGTGATGGAGCATCGTGCGTTGTATGTTTGGGTGAGGGGGGTTGGTGATGGGCTGCAGTAGCGGGAGAGCTGTGGCGTGCGTTTGTAGTGTGCATGAGGTTGGGGGGGGGGGTGATGGTGGAGGGGGGTGCATGAGGTTGAGGGGGGTGGTGGTGGAGGGGGGTGCATGAGGTTGGGGGGGTGGTGGTGGAGGGGGGTGTTTGTAAGAGGCAGTGCGGTGAGTGTTAGGTGCTTAGAAGCATTCCCAAAGGTCACTGAGGGGTGGGACAATGTGGCAGTGGTGTTGGCCCAAAGGCCAATGAGAGTCAGTGAGGGGTGGGACAGTGGGGTGAGGGGTGGGACAGTGTGGCAGTGGTGTTGGCCGAAGGCCAATGAGAGTCAGTGAGGGGTGGGACAGTGTGGTGAGGGGTGGGACCAGTGTTTGAGGTGGAGTGACAGGCCAAAGGTGCAATGCGATTGGCCCTAGGGACACAGGGCATGCAGACAAACATACAGACATTTCAGAAATATATAGTAGCTATACACACCACACATACATATATACACACCACACACATATATATATATATATATATATATATATATATATATATATATATATATATATATATATATATACACACCACACATACACACACATATATACATATATACACACACACACACACCACACATATATACACACACACCACACATATATACACACACACACACACCCTGCAGCCCGTTTTTCACACACACACACACACACACACACACACACACACACACACACACACACACACACACACACACACACACACACACACACACACACACACACACACACCCTGCAGCCCGTTTTTCACACACACACACCCCCCCCCCCCTTGGTGCTGTCTGGTGGCTCTGCAGTTGCAATGCCGGGCAGGCTGCAGCCCCATTGGATGGGAGCGTCACGTGACCGCTCCTCTGCTTCCCCACAGAGGTTTTTTTGTTTTTTTTTAATGAGCTAGCAGCCCTTGTTTCCCGCTGCTGGCGGCCCTGATCGCGGCGCCCCTCTAGCCAAGCCACGGCGCACCAGGGCGCCGCGGCGCACAGTTTGGGAAACACTGCTGTACCTGATTCGGCAGTCTGTGGTAGCAGACGTGAAGGTTTTGATAGCTGTGAAGCGTGGCCCCAGAGCGTTCCCAAAACTCAGTGAGGGGTGGGACAGTGTGGAAGTATTAGGGCATTGGTGTTGGACGCAGGCCAATGAGAGGTGTGCGGGGGCGGGCATTGACGCAGGCCAATGAGAGTCAGTGAGGGGTGGGACGCAGGCCAATGAGAGGTGTGCGGGGGCGGGCATTGGACGCAGGCCAATGAGAGTCAGTGAGGGGTGGGACAGTGTGGCATTGGGTTGGACGTAGGCCAATGAGAGGTGTGCGGGGGCGGGCATGGCCTGAGCAGGAGTGACAGGCCCAAGGTCCAATGCGATTGACCCTTGGGACGCAGACATACAGTGATTTCACAAATATATAGTAGATATATATATATATATATATATATATATATATATATATATATATGCAAATACAACTGTATGCTCATCTGCATGTCTTAGGCAGGTCTGCAACCAGTTAATTACAAGCTTGTCACGGTAGCTTGTGACAGGCTGTAATTTACACCAAAACTATATATATAAATATATATATACCTGGGTTTGAACTGGGACGAGACTTAGATATGATAAAATGTAAATTATTCCTTGATAAAGGTGAACACACAAAAAATGTACAAATAACAGCAAAATATAGACACTTACTTAAAAGATGAAAATAATGAAAACAGTTCCATCTGGACTGGCAGTTTCATACAGCAATCAGCCCAAGACATTGCAGGGCATTTCTTCTCAGCAATCAAGATGGTATAGCACAACAGGCCTGATGACATGTAGGCATGAAGACAATGAACACATGATTCATTGGTGCAACACCTTGACAAAGGTCCCATTCGTGGACCGAAACGTTGGTTTTGTGTTTATTTTTTCAATACACTAGTTTGTTCAATTCTGGAGTGCTGCCTGCTGATTTCGTTTCCAAACGGTATTGTATTGCTTATTCTTCATTATAGGATCTGCACCCACATCAGTGACTGAAAGGAAAATCCGTTATTTCCTCCCCTGGCTTCAGCACCGAGAGGAACCTTTCCCCTGCCAGGTACACTGAAGCCTTGTGACCGGATACACTATCTGCACCTGTTTGCAGCAGACTTCCCAGGAAGCTTCACGCCCTGCAACTGTTATCTCCGGTCTTCGGTGAACTTTTCAGGCCTGGGAGACGAACAAAATGAAACGTAACGCACGCCAGGTTTCAAATCCTTTGTCTCAATTTATTACTAATAGGGTAATGGTTTTTATACAGAATAAAAAAGATATTGGTTAGAGGCGTAACATAGGCGTGTCCTGGGCGTATACTAGGTGTGTCTTGGGCGTAGCTTTGATTAGAGGCGTGATTTAGGGGCAGGACATATTAGTGGCGTGACTTTTGAGACGTGTCCCTTTTCAATACAAGCAATGTTCTGAATACATAGCTTATTCATTGTCTGTTATCAAAAGAGACCTTGAGTCTTAGCAACTTTTATTACATTATTCTTGCTTCTTGCAGAGAACCATTCTATTATATTCTACTAAAACACCAGGAAATTGACCTCACAAAAGTATCTAGTGATATCCTGGCCAGGAAGAATGAAATGCAATTTAGCAGAGAAACTGAGTGCATTTATGAATTATATTTCAGCAAAAAGGCTGACTACAGAATCTTAACTAGTTATGACCATACAAAATGGAAGCTTAACATGACTGCAGACTCTGGCCTGACATACTGGTCCTAACAGTGACTATTATTACGGAGTGCTTTTTGTTCTTTTTCTATGTTATATATATATATATATATATATATATATATATATATCTACTATATATTTGTGAAATCACTGTATGTCTGCGTCCCAAGGGTCAATCGCATTGGACCTTGGGCCTGTCACTCCTGCTCAGGCCATGCCCGCCCCCGCACACCTCTCATTGGCCTACGTCCAACACCAATGCCACACTGTCCCACCCCTCACTGACTCTCATTGGCCTGCGTCCAATGCCCGCCCCCGCACACCTCTCATTGGCCTGCGTCCCGCCCCTCACTGACTCT
>NC_134497.1:17231390-17528890 GCF_040206685.1 Ascaphus truei
ACCTGACCTCCCCCCCCTTCCCACTCCTCCCCCCCTTCCCACCCTCCTCCCCCCCCTCCCCCCCTTCCCCTCCCACCTCCCCCCCCGCTCCCACCTCCCCCCCCCTTCCACTCCTCCTCCCCCCCCCTTCCCACCTCCTCCCCCCTCCTTTCCAGAGTTTCTGGATGTATTTTTGCTTTCCCTAATACACTTTGATTTTCAACATTGAGTGCTGTCTCTTGTTTACCAATCCTTGGAACGGTAACGTATAACTACATTCTCTATATGGGACGTGCACCTGTGGCTTACCAGCACCTATTGGAGTGCCAACTGCCTTATTCTGACTATATATATATATATATAATATATATATATATATATATATATATATATATATATATATATATATATATATGCAAATATAGCTGTATGCTATATATATATATTTGTACAGGTATCAGTACCGTGTTAGCCGAGCTTCAATAATCAAAAAATAAATAGATGATACCGTTCTGTGGCTTAACGAAATGCTTTTATTTGTGCGAGCTTTCGAGATACACTGATCTCTTCTTCCGGCGATGTTACAATGAATGAATATATATATATGTATATACACAAACAAACCTCGCTGACCAATAACGCAATATTAGGCCGAGCTTATAGACGGCTGTCGTGGTTGCACCCACTATGCGACAGACAACATGTACTTGCTACGGCGCTGCTAAACGTCGCAGTCGCCGTAGCCAGAACTATAAACTCGGCCTTAGTGTGGGAGACAACTAGCACTTTCTATAGTAATGATTCACTATAGACGGGAGTACGTTAGCGCTGCTTTAATTTGGCGAGTCCATGTATAATCCGGAGAAAGTGAGCTGACACATGAAGAGAGGACTCATATTCTAGGTTCTTTATTTAATCTTTAACCATAACTCTCTATGTTGATGTCTCCCCCAAACATCCTCCCCTCCCCTAGTCCAGCAATGGCCAACTCCAGTCCTCACGGGCCACCAGCAGGTCAGGTTTTCAGGATATCCCTGCTTCAGCACAGGTGGCTCAATCAGTGGCTCAGTCAATGACTGCACCCCCTGTGCTGAAGCAGGGATATCCTTACAATCTGACCTGTTGGTAGCCCTTGAAGAATGGACGTTGGCCGCCCTGCCCTAGTCTCATCCTCCGGCAGTGATAATGTCGGTACCCACCACTTGCCAATCCTTCCATCTCGCTTCTGGTGCAGATTGAGGAACTCCTAGACGCTATTGCCCCTCTCCTTGAGAATGCTCTGATTTTCCATTATAAAGGTAAGAAATAATTGACTCTTTAATAATCTTCACTGGTCCATTGGGTGTAAATGTTATTGTACTTTGCATCATTTTTATTCCAGGCGCCTTAGGAGTTGGGTGGTCTCTTCCAGCCTCTTCCACCTAAAGATAATACATCCAACTCTGGCTATAAATGAGGTGAGTCCTCTTTGGGTTGAATCACCTTCTCTGATTACGCAAACAATGGCAGAATCTCACAACAAATGTACAGTCTCCCGAAGTAGATTATAATGTGTACATGTAATTGTGAGTCTCCAGCTGAGATATTGTTGTATTACACAATAAAGTCATCAAAACAGATGATACTGAATGACTTCAGGTGTGTAACACACACAGTATTCTTATCTTCACCAGACTGTTTTCAACTGTATGAGGTTCCACATTGGGGTGGAGAGAGAGAGGGGGAACACACACACGCACACACCTTTAGAATGTCTTACCTACACTAATTTCACATGTAGCACCCTTTAATGCAGGGGTGGCCAACTCCGGTCCTCAGTTGCACCACCAGGTCAGGTTTAAAGGATATCCCTGCAATCAGCACACTGATTGAGCCACCTGTGCTGAAGCAGGGATGTCCTTAAAACCTGACCTGTTGTTTACCCTTGAGGACTGGAGTTGGTCATTCTTGTTTTAGTGCATATGGGCCAATGTTCCAAAAAAAAACCATGTAACGTGTTTATACTTAACTTCTGTTATCTCTTTGCTCCAGGGTTTTGCTGTGGTGTCGGGAAACCTTCAATTACCCATGTAATACAGGAGATTGTGTGGGACAAAACAGAGTTTTGTATGAGACCAAACAGGAGTATTGTATGAGACCAAACAGGAGTATTGTACGGGCACCAAGATGATTAACACTTTGATGAAACAAATACAACTTGTCAGAAGGTATACAGGCACTGAGCTATGAAAAGTTATATACACAATAAAGTGATACCAATATCTGTACTTTCTTGTTAGTAGGCGACCATCTGTGATTTGGGGAATCTTTATGACCCTGTAGAACATTGAGATTAATACATATTGTGTCTGTTTTTTGCTTTGTCTGGAACTGCACAAGAATTTTCCCTGGTGGTGTAAAACTCTCTATATCACAGACTCCCATACTTTCAGTTAGCTTTGTGCTCGCATATGCATATGCATGCGCACATCACACACACACACACACACACACACACACACACACACACACACACACACACACAATGTGTGTTGTGTGTGAAGTGGGAAAAAAAAATACTGAACCTATTTCTAAAAAACAACTTTTAACAGAAATAAAAAAATACACAAATTGCAGGTGTGAATTCTGGAAGGGGTTTGAGATTTGGGGATCACTGGTATAAACCTTCACGTGAATAATGCACAGGTAAATCAGACGCGTCACAGATAGGCAATGAATCTCAGTGCAGCTTCCAGAAGCCTGAGAACATGGTACTGAGAAGGCTGGTAGGTGTTCTTACTTAATGTGGCATATACAGTATACACTGTGAGGACCTCTTCAGCTAAAATTCACAGTGATAATGTAGCTCCAGCCTGGTCTCACTGCAGGTCTTATTATCCTCTTCAACGGACCTCAGAGGAGGTAATAACAGCCTGTCACAGCATGGAAGTGGTAGTCATTAGATGAGGGGAAGCTCTGTACCTGCTACCTGCTAATTATGTGACAGTGAAGGGGTTACTTTTCATGGTGCAAAGTCTAATAAGGTTACAGCATCCCACGTCACTTCATTCCAGTATTCCTGTTTGTGCCAAGAAGATGAGTGCTTGCCCACGATGGAGCCTCAACTTAATAATTGTTAACTAATCAAACAATTATGTACAACAAACAGGACAGATGATTATCTAATGGAAGCTTCCAGGAGAGACCGTCAGCACTTGTATTAACTCTTACAGCAAACAGCAAATAACAATCCAACGTTTGAGCACATTCACATGTCTCAGAAAGGTCTACAGCCCTGCCCCTCCCCATTATCCCTTAGCATACAGTGCCTCCACTGCAGCCAGGGATTCTGGGAAATGAAATGCAAATGAGCACACAGTGTCACTCTTAACTGCATGTCCATTTAAACATGACGTAGTTTATCAGCATATCCAGTGAAACCTACTTGCAGACAGCTTCTTTTTTGGGGGTGGGGGGGGGGAGGGTGATACAGTAGGTACATAGGTACATATGGTAGTTACATAGTTACAAGTAGATGAGGTTGTAAAAGGACAAACATCCATCAAATTCAACCTATGATACATTTAGATAAGCGGCGTGCAAACTTTTTTCCTTGCGGCCCTTTGCCGGCAGTTTCTCTCTCTCCTCCCCCCCCCCCCCTTTTACCTCGGCTCTGGCGTCATGATGTCACGTTGCCCCGACAACGTGATGTCACGGGATCTCGCGGCGTCATTTGATGCCGTGCCGCCATGGTGACGCGTCTAAGAAGCCGTCGGAGCCAAGGTAAGTGAGGTTTACAGAGGCCTTCGCCGCTTCCCCGGCACTTAGGCTGAGTCCCCGCTGGCACTGAGCTTGCTGAGCGGGGGGCGCTTGGCGCGGTTACTTGCATGTATATATATGCAAGTTCCTGCTCATGTGATGCGCGGGCACACAAGCTCGGCGCTTTTGTAAATAACATTTTTATACTTTCCTGCTTGCTCAAATAGCCCGCAGTTGCGCCCCCTGCCTCCTCCCCCCGCGCGCACGTGCGCAAGTTGCAGGACACCCGGCGCTCATGCTCTAAGCATGAGCGCGCTCAGCGCCAGCGGGGACTCAGCCTTTCTTTAAGTGCCTTCAGGAAGCCCCGTGCCCCCCGCAGATGGTCTCTCGCGTGTCCCCTGGGGGGCACGTCCTCCAGTTTGCGCACCGCTGATTTAGATGACAGATACTTTATCCTACAGTATATCCGTACTTACAGTATATTGATACAGAGGAAGGCAAACACAAACCCCAGTGGCACATCATCCAATGAAGATATCTCATAAGGGAAAAATAAATTCCTTCATATCTCCAAATAATGGCAATCAGATTACTCACGGGATCAACATCCTTCCCATGTTTACTTATTTGGTATATCCCTGTATACCTTTCCCATCTAAAAAAGATGTCCAACCTTTTTTTGAACATATCTGTTGTTTCTGCCATCACAGTCTCCATTGGTAATGAATCCCACATTGTAACTGCCCGTATTGTACAGAACCTTATCCTTTGTTGCTTGTGAAATCTTATTTTCTCCAACCTTAAGGGATGACCCAGGGTCCTTTACACTGCCCTTGGGATGAATAGTTCTTTTGAAAGCTCCTTGTTTTGTCCCTTCTTTTCATAAGTTAGATTGTCCATCCCCTTTATTAATTTGGTGGCCCTTCTCTGTACTTTCTCTAGTTCCAAAATGTATTTTTATGAAGTGGTGCCCAAAATTGTACTCTACTGTATATTCAAAGTGTGTTCTTTATAAAGGGGCATATTTATGTTTACGTCCCTTCCATCCATTGCCTGTTTAATGCAAGATAATTGCCCTGTGCTCAAACCACCCTGGTGATTTGGGTGCTCCTTGTGATCATCCTCCCAAAGTCAGACAAATCCTGTTACTATCACCAAGTCTCTTCAGCAGGTAGGCCAAGAAGGTTTTGGGGCTGTCATTCCACCTTTTGACCAGGCCAGAGAACCATGGCACAAGCAGAATGGACCCTACACTTGAGCATAGCCAAAAGGCACAGACAGCTGTTTCACTCTTTCACATCTCATCAGTGTGAGGCTGGTTATGCTTATTTTTGCCATATTGGATGTAGCATTGGGCTTCTCTGTCGGCTGCTTATGCTGCCTTTTGCTTCAACCGCACATTATATAAATTATGGTGGGTAAAAAAAAAGTGACAAAAAAACCTCCAAATCAAAATATCACCTGTGAGCACATTCACACGTCTCATTCAGGTCTGCAACCTGACCTTCCCCATTATCTCTTTGCATAGTGTGCTTTCACTGCAGCTAGGGATTCTGGTTAATGACATGCAAATGAGCACACAGTGTCACTTTTTACTTCACGTCCATTTTAACTTGGAACCTTTTGAGTCTGTAACACAGTAGATTTTGGTCCATATCTACTAAGCAGTGTTCTAAGATGGAAGGTGCCTTGCAGGGCTGAACAGTGTCTTATGGGAGAGGAGGGATTAGTAAATATGGGCCTTTAGAGGATTTCCGGTATGGCGCCAATGGAGTAAGACACACTCCAGTGAAGCTCCGGCTGGCTCCCAAGGGAAATTCGAAATATCAGCAAAAAAACTGAAAAACATGACCTAAAAAGACAACCACCTCGAAGGGGAGACTTCCGACTTCCAGTCTATGGAGCAATATCTTGCTAAAAACAGAACCATGGCCCCAAAAAATCAGAGATTGGAGAAAACAGACAAGAAGAAAGATCCTCATAAAATGGCCGACAGCCATGAGGGAGAGAGAAGAAATCTGAGAGAAGAGGACTCTGAAGCTAGCAATTCTCCCCACACTCAGCAAAGCTTGGACTATGACATAATAGCCAAGGCAGTAGCTAAAGAATTATTGCCCAAGCTAAATCTAAACTCTGAGAAAATACAGCAGGCTATTAATGAGCTCAGGGGGGAACTCACATCACATGCATCCAGAGTGGAAGAAACAGAAATCAGAGTAAATGCAGTGGAAGACGCTTTGAGCTCAATGCAGGAAAAAAATTCTGATTTACAAAAAAAAAACATGGATGACCTAGAGAATCGTTCCACGAGAAATAACATCTGTATTATAGGGGTTCCAGAGTCCCTTAAACAAAGTGACTTGCTAAACTTTTGATAATAAAAAAAAGGCGAACTAATCAAAGTTGAGAGAGCCCACAGATTAGGGCAACTCAAAGAACATCAGAATTCCAAACCAAGACCCATTATAGCTAGGGTGACCAAATTTTGAAAATAAAAAACCGGGACATTGTTTTTTTTACATAGTTTATTTATTGTAATACACTTATACTTTACTACCATTAGTCCTTGTTACATAGTTACGCGCGTGTGAGTGTGTGTGGGTGTGTGTGTGTGTGCGTGTGTGCTTGTGTGTGTGTGTGTCGGATGACCTCACTAATCGAAAAAAAAAACCCCAGATGTGAATGATTCTGAACTCATTAACCAGTGTCAGGATGCCCCCTCCACAATTTCTAAAGCAGCAATCCCGCCTGGGATCTTACCTGATCCGCAGTCCCTCAAGGTACAATACTGGCGGGGAGGTGTTCCCTACCTGTCTTCCGATGTCTCCCGCGTGAAACTTGAGTCAGATTTGGAAGAAACCAGGATAGGTTACTTCGGTGTAGGAATACGGCAATTAAGATAAGATATAGAGGGTGAGGGAGACAGGGAGGGCGAGGGAGACAGGGAGGGAGAGGGAGACAGGGAGGGAGAGGGAGACAGAGAGGGAGGGGTAAGGAGGGGGAGGGAGAGAGAGGGAGACGAGGAGGGAGAGAGAGGGAGAAGGAGAGGGAGAGAGAGGGAGACAGGGAGGGAGAGAGAGGGAGACGGGGAGGGAGAGAGAGGGAGACGGGGAGAGAGGGAGACGGGGAGGGAGAGGGAGACGGGGAAGGAGAGAGAGGGAGACGGGGAGGGAGAGAGAGGGAGATGGGGAGGGAGAGAGAGGGAGACAGGGAGGGAGAGGGAGATAGAGAGGGAGACAGAGAGGGAGACAGGGAGACGGAGACACACACACTGATACACACACACTGATACACACACTGATACACACACACTGATACACACACACACACACACACTGATACACACACACACTGATACACACACACACACTGTGAGGAATCAGGGGTCACGTCGGTCGCAGCGTGACCTCCCCTCATCTCTGTCCACTCCCGTGGCTGTGCAACTCCCTCCTCGCCCGGCTTCCCTGCTTACGGGACTCCCCCATCCTCACTGTCGAGCTGCTGCTGCCCCACGCAGGGCTAGTGCTCGGCTGCCTGCCATTGCTTCTGGCTTGCATCCCTTGCTGTTACATAACACATTCCAGCACCAGCTAATTTATTCACTGCTCTTGCAGTGAAGCCACACCTCCCTCCCACATGCTGGTTACTAGTTAACCCTAAACTTTATCACCTGGCAGCCTATTATGGAAACCAATCCTGGACTGCTCCTAGGGCTCCTCCAGGCCTGCCTACGTTAACCATTGGTCAGCCACAGTACTTAATGCCTGTTCTGCCTCTCTCACATCGCTCGACACAGTCTCTGCTACAGACGTCTATTCTGGCATTCCCTTTGTCTTGGTGCATTCAGGTTTTGAACCGGCTTGGCGGACGAACTGGCTACCTCTTGACCCTGCAGCTTCTTCCATCCCTCGACCTCAGCTTGGACCTCGACCTTCCGGATCTCTCTCTCCCCGACTTTTAGCTAACGGCAAACACTTCGCTTCTTCAGTACCGGTACCGGCAAGTATTGCTACACCTGTTCACACCTGGCCTGGCAACGCCAAAACACCACACTCCGGACACGCTCCTTCTGCTGCGGGTGCGTGCACATATACGTCCCCACCTCAGTATAAGGGATGAGTCTGGTCTGCGGGCAGCACCGGCGTAATATTATGTCGAGCCCACAAGACGCAGACCAGACTGACATGGCCTCCATGATGACGGCCATGTATCAACAAGTCCAGGCCCTAACTGACCAAATGGCTCTCCTCACTCAACAGGTACAGGACATTTCTTTTCAGGCACCACATAGGACCGCACCGTCACTCGCCAGAACCGGGTACTGCCGCGACTTCTGACCCGAAGATCCCGGCACCTAAACCGTATGCAGGGGATCCACACGCCTGTCGCGGTTTTCTCAATCAGTGCGAGATCCAGTTTGAGATGGCTCCACAGCAGTACTCCACTGGTCGCAAGAAAGTGGCAAATGTGTACAGCCTGCTTACAGGGAAAGCACTGGCATGGGCCTCCCCAATTTGGGAACTCCGTCCCGATATCACCCGTGATTACGCAGCCTTTAGACGAGACTTTCGACAGGTCTTCGATACCCCCGCACGCCAAGAAACTGCCTCTTACTCTTTGCTTGAACTTTCCCAGGGACGTCGTTCTGTGGCCCAGTACGCCTTGGAGTTCAGGACCATAGCAGCTGAGACACGATGGGGCCAGGAGGCTTTAGTTTCAGTCTTCTGGCGAGGCTTAACGGATTCTGTCAAGGACAAGCTCGCCTCACAACCCAGGCCAGGGATTCTGGAGGAACTCATCTCCCAGGCCAATCGAGTGGATCAGCGCCTTTAGGTACATCGCCTCCAACGCCAGCTTCCCCGATTTACACCCTTCCGTGCTCCTTTTCCGAGATTCTTTCCAACCACAGGACCTGCCGTCACCCCACTACCTGCTTTGGAGGCTCCGGAGCCGATGCAACTTGGAGTCAGGCGTTCCTTGACACCAATACAGCAAGCTCGCCAAGTCGGTGGATTATGTTATTACTGCGGATCCTCCGAGCATCTGATCCGTGAATGTCCACTAAGCCCGGGAAACGACCAAACCCAGTGAGTACAAAGGGGTTCTCCCTGGGTGCTAAATCTCTTTGTCCCCTTTCCAGGAAGGAACTTCCCAAAAAATTGACGATTCCTGTCTATCTCTCGGGTCCTACCTTCCATACCTCCACTGCGGCATTTATCGATTCCGGCACGGGAGGAAATTTCATGGACCAAGCTTTCTCTGAAAAGAACCAGATTCCACTCGTTAGGAAGAAGTCTCCCGTTGCCTTGGTCGGGATTAACGAGCGTCCGCTCACCCCGGCATATATTTCCTTGGAGACTTGCCCCATCAACCTTTCCTCTCATTCAGACAAGGAGACCTTGGCCTTTGATGTAATCCACACCCCTGGTACTCCGGTCACTCTCGGCTTACCCTGGTTACAGAAGCACAATCCTCTCATCAACTGGACATCCCAAGATCCTATTGCTTGGAGGTCGAGGTCAGATGAGCCGTTTCCACCAGCCGTACTTCCGCCTCGACTGCTGGCCAATGCATCCAACCCTAGGGGAGGATTGCCCGCTCCGTATGCTGCTTTTCTGGATGTCTTCTGCAAAACCCAAACCGAACTACTACCTCCTCACAGATCTTACGATTGTCCTATAGACTTGGTACCTGGATACACATTGCCCAAATCCAAATCCTACCCCCTCTCTCTTCCTGAGACGGAAGCCATGAACGAATATATCTGTGAGAACCTTAAACGGGGCTTTATTCAGCACTCCAATTCACCCGCAGGAGCTGGATTCTTCTTCGTCAAGAAAAAGGACGGTACTCTCAGACCGTGTATTGATTACCGGGGACTGAACCGCATCACGGTGAAGAACCGTTACCCACTTCCTCTCATTTCTGAATTATTTGACAAACTTCAAGGTGCTAACGTGTTCTCCAAGCTTGACCTTCGCGGTGCGTATAATCTCATTCGCATCCGGGAGGGCGACGAATGGAAGACTGCCTTCAACACCCGTAGCGGCCACTACGAGTATCTCGTGATGCCTTTCGGATTATGCAACGCTCCGGAGGTTTTTCAGGACTTTATCAACGACGTCTTTCGGGATGTCCTTAATCAGTTTGTAATTGTTTATTTGGATGACATCCTTATCTTTTCCAATAATCTACAGGACCATATCATCCATACCAAGTTTGTACTTGTCCCGTCTCCGAGAGAACCGTTTGTTTGCCAAGATGGAGAAATGTCTCTTTCACCAGTCTACCACCTCTTTTCTGGGATATATTATTTCCAACACGGGATTGGCCATGGATCCTGAGAAACTTAAAGCCGTAATCGATTGGCCACAACCTAACTCCCTCAAGTCTATTCAGCGGTTCCTAGGCCTAGGCTTTTCCAATTATTACCGGAAGTTTATTCGTAACTTCTCCACAATCATCGCCCCGATCACAGCACTGACCCAGAAAGGAGCTGATCCTTCGTCTTGGTCTCCTGAGGCAGTCATAGCTTTTGAAACACTAAAACAAGCTTTTGTCTCAGCTCCCATTCTTCGACACCCGGACACCAATTTTTCTTTCACCCTAGAGGTAGACGCTTCAGACTGCGGGGCCGGCGCTGTCCTATCCCAAAAGTTTTCTCCCCAGGATAAATTTCACCCTTGCGTTTTTTTCTCAAAGAGGTTTTCCCCAGCTGAGAGGAACTATGATGTGGGCAATAGAGAACTTTTGGCCGTCAAGTTGGCACTTCAGGAATGGAGACCTCTGTTGGAGGGGTCAAAAGAGCCGTTCACTATTCTCACGAACCACAAAAATCTATTATACATCGAGAATGCCCGTAGCTTAGGCCCCCGCCAAGCCCGCTGGTCGTTATTTTTCTCCAGGTTTAATTTTATTTTGTCTTACATTCCCGGCACTAAAAACATCAAGGCGGATGCTCTCTCTAGACAATATTCTTCTGATGAGAGACCAGAGAAAACTTCAGAGTCTATCCTTCCCAAACAAAAAATCCTTGCGGTCGCTACATTCAAAAATCTTGAGAGGATCATCAAGTCTCAAAGCCACCTTCCTAGTGATCTTGAGATCCCGAAGGATACCTTATACGTGGAGGCCAAGTTTATTCCGGAGATTCTGGAAGGGGGACATGCTTCCCGTTCGGCAGGACACCCAGGCTACAAGAAGACTTTGGATCTCATCCGTCGTACCTTTTGGTGGCCCAATATGGCCAAATCCATTCTTGAGTTTACCCGGGCCTGTCCGGTATGTGCACGCAACAAGATTCCTTGCCAGAGACCCCATGGTCTTCTTTTGCCCTTTTCCATCCCGGAACGCCCCATGTCCCACATATCCATGGATTTTATTGTTGAATTGCCTAGGTCGAATGGCATGAACACTATTCTAGTAGTCGTGGATCGGTTTTCCAAGATGGCACACTTTATTCCTCGCAAAGGATTACCCTCCTCACCCGCCCTAGCCGATATTTTCTCCAAAGAAATTTTCCGGATCCATGGCATACCCACGTCCATCGTATCGGATCGTGGCTCTCAATTTGTTTCCAGATTCTGGAGAGCCTTCACAAGAAGACTAGGCATTGCTTCTGCCTTCTCTTCGGGTTATCACCCTCAGTCTAATGGACAGACGAGAGGGTCAATCAATCTCTCGAGAAGTATTTAAGGTGCTTCGTCTCTGACTCCCAGGATGATTGGACGGAATTGCTTTCCTGGGCTGAGTATGCCTTTAATTCCACCAGGAATGAATCCACTGGGGAGACACCTTTCTTCATTAATTACGGCTATCACCCGGCTTGCCTACCTATTTCCAAGATCTCCTCTGGAGTTCCAGCTGTGGATGAACACATCTCCCTCCTACAGGACTCTTGGGCCAGAATTCAATCTGCACTTCAAAGGTCCCCCCTGTCTTCTAAAGTTCAGGCTGACCGCCGTCGCCGACCTGCACCCAACTACAAACCAGGGGACAAGGTTTGGTTGTCTACTAGAAATATCCGCCTCAAAACCCCTTCCTCCAAATTGGCTCCTAGGTTTCTGGGGCCATTTCCTATCATGGAGCAGATCAACCCGGTGGCTTTCCATCTTCAACTACCCCCAAGCATGCGAATTCCTAATGTTTTCCATACACTGGCGACACACTTTATCCGAGCTTGGCTAGTCCCACGAATTCGGGTATACCCGGGTGTATTGAGGTTTGTGACTGTTTTCTGCCCGAGTGCATTGAGTTATTTTCCAAGCAGGGATTGAAGCATTTTATTCCCGCTGGCTGCAATACTGCACAGTATATATATATAAACTGCATTACAATTCATGAATTTATGCCATCTGGTAGACACGCAAAGCATTGCAGCCTATTAAATCCTAATCATTATCATTTAACAGATCAGCCGCCCATCAGCCAGGCATGAACCCAGGCTGGGAAGGCAAATGCAACGGGGCTTGTCAGAGGTGAGGAGCGGCGCATTCCAGGTATCTGCCAGGTACATACCGGGTATTTGCTCGAATAAAGTGTGTCGGTGCAGTACATCACTTCTCAAACACACACACACACACACACACACACACACACACACACACACACACACACACACACACACACACACACACACACACACACACACACACACACACACACACACACACACACACACACACACACACACACACACACACACACAGATACACACACACACTGGTACACACACACACACACACACACACACAGGTACACACACACACACACACACACACACACACACTGATATACACACACACACACAGATACACACACACATATACACACACACCCACACACACAGGTACACACACACACACACACAGATACACACACACAGTGGAGTATAGACAGAGGCAGCCATGAGCAGGCAGCTCCCAGCCTCCCTGTGCAACCACCCCCGCGCCCATCTCCCACACCAAGTGGGGGGGGGGAGATGGGAGTGCTGGGACACAAAGGTACAAACTGCCGCCCCCTTCCCCCGGCGGGCAGCCATGTGTTCCCAGAGCAGAATGGGGGGACACTGCGCAACCACCACTACCTGCCCCTGCGCCCATCTCCCACACAAAGGGGACCAGGGGGAAGGGAGCACCAGGACAGGAGGCAAAGGTGGAGGCAAAGGAACAAAAACACACCTCCTATCACCCCGGGCGGGCAGAGGGGGGAGACACCACACAGCCGACAGAGGAGCCAGGAGCGGGAAGAGACACACAAACCACGAGTGCTCTGCAGAAGGAAGCGGAAGCCCCGCCCCCAGGCACCATGGCCCTGCCCGCTGCCCCAAGGCACCCTTGTCCTGCCCCCCCAGGCACCCTAGCCCTGCCCCCCACCCAAAGGCACCCTGGTCCTGCCCCTCCCCCCCTACCCACGGCACCCTTCCTTCCATTCCGTGACATGCCTTGGTGAAGGATGATGTCGGGGGTGGGGCTTAATGGCAGGACGCAGGGGATTGGCCAAGGTAGGAAAATGCCGGGGGGCGGGACTTTTGACAATGCCGGGCAGCATCCTTCAATCAGCAAGACCCAGCATGTTTCTACAGAAGCCCAACCCCTGGCATTAAAATAAAAATCCTTACCAGTCGGGCTTCTGCAGTCTCCTCCGCTCCGCCGCTGACTCGCACACCGCAGCTTTCTCGCGCACCGCCGGCAACGCTAAAAAAAAAAAACGGGAACACATGGAGGAAAAACCGGGACATTTCCGGGACACACAGGAAACCAGGACAGCACTAGAAAAACCGGGACTGTCCCGGCAAAAAGGGGACGTCTGGTCACCCTAATTATAGCCCGCTTCCTGGATTTCAATGATAAAAACAATATTAAAAGTGCTTTCAAAGAAACCGAACAGCTACAGTATGAAGGGAAGAACATTTTAATATCCCAAGATTTCTCTGTCATAATATCCCAAAAAAGAAGATGATTTGGCCAAGTTTGTACAGCGCTGCATAACCAAAAAAGAAAATTTGCCCTAACATACCCTGCCACCCTGAAGATCTTTACTGAATCAGGCGTCAAGTTTTTCACCTCCTACGAAAAAGCAGAGGAATATGTGGGCATAGCTATCAAAGCAGAAAAAGCAAGAAAAGATCAAAGACAAAGATATGGCAACGTTGATGTTTCCCCTCCCCGAGAAGATCAGAGAAAATAAACCAGGAGAGACGAGGGCGCGAAGATTCCAGCTCCAAGTTGAAGATACAAATTCCCAAAACAGCTAGATCCCACCACAGCCAACAACATCCCTTTTACCTTTCCCTACTGGGGGACCTAGATTTGTCGCTTGTTCCTGCTCGGGAGACTGCGGATCGGAGGTGACCTGCAAGGCGGGGGGATCGCCCCTCCCCCATGTCCTCCAAGCTCCGTGCGTTGCTGCCTCTGCTCCCCCCCCCATACCTCTTGCATTTGGGAAGGGGGTATAGTAGTCGTTACATAATTACAGGTAGATGAAGTTGTAAAAAGACAAACGTCCATCAAAGTCAACCTATGATACATTTAGAACAGGAGCGCAAACTTTTTTCCTTGCGCCCCCCCGCCGGCAGTTCCCCTTTCTCCTCAACCCTCCACCCCCCCATTTACCTCGGCTCCAGCGTCATGACATCACGTTCCATGACAACGTGATGTCACAGGACCTCACGGCGTCATTTGACTTTGTGTTGCCATGGTGACGCGTCTAAGAAGCCGTCGGAGCCAAGGTAAGTAAGGTTTACAGAGGTCTTCGCCGCTTCCCCGGCACTTAGGCTGAGTCCCCGCTGACGCTGAGCTCGCTGAGCAGGCGGCGCTTGGTGCGATTACTTGCATATATATATATATATATATATGCAAGTTCCGGCTCACACGATGCGCGGACACACACACTCAGCGTTTTTGTAAATAACATTTTTTACTTTCCCGCTTGCTCCAATAGCCCGCAATTGCGCTGCCCGCCTCCTCCCCCCCCCGTGCACGCATGCGCAGGTTGCAGGACACTTGGCGCTCATGCTCTAAGCATGAGCGTGCTCAGCGCCAGCGGGAAAACAGCCTTTCTTTAAGTGCCTTCAGGAAGCCCCGTGCCCCCCGCAGATGGTCTCTCGCGTGCCCCCTGGGGGGTACGTCCTACAGTTCGCGCACCACTGATTTAGACGACAGATACTTTATCCTACAGTATATCCGTACTTACAGTATATTGATACAGAGGAAGGCAAACACAAACCCCAGTGGCACATCATCCAATGATATCTCATAAGGGGAAAAATAAATTCCTTCATAACTACAAATAATGGCAATCAGATTACTCCCTGGATGAACATCCTTCCAATGTTTACTTATTTGGTATATCCCTGTATACCTTTCCTTTCTAAAAAGATGTTCAACCTTTTTTTGAACATATCTATTGTATCTGCCATCACAGTCTCCATTCGTAATGAATCCCACATTGTAACTGCCCGTACTGTACAGAACCCTTTCCTTTGTTGCTGGTGAAATTTCCTTTTCTCCAAACTGTCCATCCCCTTTATTAATTTGGTGGCCCTTCTCTGCACTTTCTCTAGTTCCAAAATGTCTTTTTATGAAGTGGTGCCTAAAATTGTACTCTACTGTATATTCAAGGTGTGGTCTTTATAAAGGGGCATATTTATGTTTACGTCCCTTCCATCCATTGCCTGTTTAATGCAAGATAAGTGCCCTGTGCTCAAACCACCCTGGTGATTTGGGTGCTCCTTCTTGTTATCATCCTCCCAAAGTCAGACAAATCCTGTTACTATCACCAAGTCTCTTCAGCACGTAGGCCAAGAAGGTTTTAGGGCTGTACACCTTTTGACCAGGCCAGAGAACCAAGAGCCACAAGATGAATGAACCCTACACTTGATCTTAGCCAAAAGGTACAGACAGCTGATTCACTCTTTCACATCTCATCACTGTGAGGCTGGTTATACTGCCATTGCCATGTGATGTTGCAAAGGCTTCAACCGCACATTATATAGATTATGGTGGGTAAAAAAAGGGACAAAACCCTCCCCCTTACAGTGTCCAGCAAATCAAAATAGCACTTGTCAGCACATTCACATGTCTCAGCCAGGTCTGCAACCTTCCCTTCCCCATTATCTCTTCGCATAGTGTGCTTCCACTGCAGCTAGGGATTCTGGGTAATGACATGCAAATGAGCACACAGTGTCACTCTTTACTTCATGTCCATCTTGGAAACTTTTGAGTCTGTAACATTGTAGATGTTGGTCCATATCTACTAAGCAGTGTTACAAGATGGAAGGTGTCTTGCAGGGCTGAGCAGTGTCTTATGGGAGAGGAAGGCTTAGTTAATATGGGCCTTTATGTCATATTTATCATTTGGGATTAAAAAATGTCACCGCGCATAATGATGCAATTGGCACATACATAAAATATCACGTAATAGGAGAATGGTATAAATTACATCATATTCAGCGCTACTGCTAACGGAGGTAAAAAGGTTCCTGTGTGTGAGGAGCTTACAATCTAAAGAGAGGAAACAATAGTGGGAAAGAGAAGCGGAGACATGAGATGTAAGGAGGGAGGGTAAGCAGGAGCTGTGAGTGGTGGCCGTGAGTGGTAACTGTCAGTGTGAGTAGTAGCTATGAATAGTAGCTATGAATGGTACCTGCAGGGCCGCCGGCAGGGGGGGAAAGCCGGGAGAGGTGTCCCGGGCCCAGTGGCTGCAAGTTGTGCCCAACCTCTGGCCTGGCCCACCTGCCGGTAGCGGCCGGGCCCCTGGCTCTCCCTCCGCTGCCTGCAGGCATCTCCCTCACTCTGTCCCACACCGGAAGTATGCTGGGCCTCAGATCCGGTGCACGCCGGCATGAGAGGGAGGCCCGGCGCGCTGACGTTGGAAGCTCAGAGTAGGACAGAGTGAGGGAGACCTGCAGCTGAGGGACAGCCAGGGGCCCAGTCGAGAGAGGACTGGCAGCCAGGCCTTACCAGAGGTCGGGGTCAACTTGCAGCGCTGGCCAGGCCCCCTGCAGCCACTGGGTAAGGTGGCTAAGATAAGCCTATTTTTTAAATATTTATTGGGGGGGGGTATTTTTATATGTATGGGGGTGTCTATATAATATGTATTTTGTCTTTTTAATATGTATTTAGGGGTTGGTTGGGTATCTTTTTAATATGTATTGGGCAGGGGTTGGGTGTCTTTTTAATATGTATTGGGGTGGGAGTTTGTCCTTTTAATATGTATTTGGGGGGTGGGTGTCTTTTTATTATGTTTTCGGGGGTGGGTTTTGTGGTGGGGGATTAAGTGAGATCAAATGAGAGTGGGGTAATTGTCGGAAGGTGGGGACGAGTGGGGGGAGAGAGTGAGTGAGGAAAAGAGGGGGTAAGAGTGAGATTCAGGGGAGATAAATACATGCCAGGCGGGAGGGGGGGAGAGTGAGGAAGAAGGTGTGAGAAAGAGGGGAGAGAAATACATGGGAAGAGGGAAAGGAAATAGAGGAGGCACGTGAGGTGTGAAATGGGGGGGGCTCGCAATACCGTCCACACAGGGGGGAGGGGGGAGGCCCGGACGTAACTCTAGTCCTGGAAACGGGGGAAATCTGTCTGCGGCCCTCGGTACCTGTGAGGAGTATCTATGAGTGGTAACTGTGAGTGCAGTTATGTGTAGTAACTGTGAGTAGTAGCTCTGAGTAATGACTGTGAGCTGCATCTGTATGTGCATGGATTATTGATTTTATTAATAGTTATCTATTAATTTTATACATCCATTCCTCTCTACTTGCATTTGTGACGGAGTGCCACTAGCATAAGGGAACTTTCCCCCTTTTGTTCCCTTAATAAATTACATAACCCCAGAAATGTACAAGTAACATGTTGGAGAGGATGCAGCTTTCAGGCTTGAAGTTGCTGTTCAAATGAACGACAGATGCCAGTTTTCTGCTGGCAAAGCACTAGCTGCCCAAACTGAGTGATCGTCTTTGGCTCTGTAGACCGTTGCCCTTCTGCGAGGCTTTAATTACTTCTCCGAACTTTGATGTCATATTTACATTGTAATATTCCAATTAAACAATGACGTTTGAAGACTGAGAGTTCCTTATTGACTTCAGTCTGTTTCCATCTTCTCAGGTGTATAAAAAGCCAACATCTCTACCTGTTCCTTCACACAACAAGAACCTTCAGATATCAACTCATCACTGAGGCTTGGGTAAGAATAAAGCATTGAAGGATGAAAAGCTCTCACCCTTCCCTTCCAATCTCAATGTCTCTCTCCATAACAGTATCTCTGCAATCTCCTGCAAATACTCCTCTCATTCTCTCCCTATCTCCTCAATATTCTCCCCTCCTTATCTCCCCAATATTCTCCTCTCCCTATCACCCCAATATTCTCCTCTCCCTATCACCCCAATATTCTCTCCTCCCTATCTCCCCAATATTCTCCTCTCCCTATCTCCCCAATATTCTCCTCTCCCTATCTCCCCAATATTCTCTCCTCCCTATCTCCCCAATATTCTCCTCTCCCTATCACCCCAATATTCTCCTCTCCCTATCACCCCAATATTCTCTCCTCCCTATCTCCCCAATATTCTCTCCTCCTTATCTCCCCAATATTCTCTCCTCTTTATCTCACCAATATTCTCTCCTCCTTATCTCCCCAATATTCTCTCCTCTTTATCTCGTCAATATTCTCCCCTACCTATCGCCCCAATATTTTCTCCGCCCTATACTGTCAATATTCTCTCCTCCATATCTCCCAAATATTCTCTCCTCCTTATTGCCTCAATATTCTCTCCTTATATCCTCAGTATTCTCTGCTATCTCCCCAATATTCTCTCCTCCCTATCTCCCCAATATTCTCTCCTCTTTATCTCACCAATATTCCCTCCTCCCTATCTCCCCAATATTCTATCCCCCCTATCTCCCCAATATTCTCTCCTCCCTATCTCCCCAATATTCTCTCCTCCCTATCTCCCCAATATTCTCTCCCCTATCTCCCCAATATTCTATCCCCCCTATCTCCCCAATATTCTATCCTCCCTACCTCCCCAATATTCTATCCCCCCTATCTCCCCAATATTCTATCCCCCCTATCTCCCCAATATTCTCTCCTCCCTATCGCCCCAATATTCTCTCCTCCCTATCTCCCCAATATTCTCTCCCCTATCTCCCCAATATTCTATCCCCCTATCTCCCCAATATTATCTCCTCCCTATCTCCCCAATATTTTATCCTCTCTATCTCCCCAATATTCTCTCCCCTATCTCCCCATTATTCTCTCCTCTCTATCTCCCCAATATTCTATCCCCCCTATCTCCCCAATATTCTATCCCCCCTATCTCCCCAATATTCTCTCCTCCCTATCTCCCCAATATTCTATCCTCCCTATCTCTCCAATATTCTCTCCCCTATCTCCCCAATATTCTATCCCCCCTATCTCCCCAATTTTCTCTCCTCCCTATCTCCCCAATATTCTTTCCTTCCTATCTCCCCAATATTCTATCCTCCCTACCTCCCCAATATTCTCTCGTCCCTATCTCCCCAATATTCTCTCCTCCGATTTTGCCCAATATTCTATCCCCCCTATCTCCCCGATATTCTCTCCTCCCTATCTCCCCAATATTCTCTCCTCCCTTTCGCCCCAATATTCTCTCCTCCCTATCTCCCCACTCTCTGACACTTACCTATTTTCCTGCCACTAGTTGATACTATCAGTATTACTCTGCCGTGGTGTATTTCTCTGTTACTCTTTCTCCAGCTCACACGTCCTCTTTATTCTACATTCAGTTCCCTTCTCTCCGTTCTTATCTCACACTGGCCCATATTCACTAATCAGTCTCCTGTCAAACACCTCCCAGCACATTCAACTCGACGCCCAAAGGTGTCTTTCGGCAGAAGACTGCTCAGTAGATATGGGCCCACAAACTCATCTTGACAAGTTGATTGCTACTTGTCCCCTTTTTCTATCTTCAGTTCCTCTTCGCAATGTTCTCACCAAACGTTGTGGTTTTCCGCCCTTTCATTCACACCTCTCTCTTGTGTTTAATAATATCTATCCCACTGTCACATTACATCCCAATCATTCATTGGCACACTGACATATCTCTCTGGATACCCATACTGTACCTGCATATGTGTCACAGCTCTGCCCCTTATGTTGCCTCTGCATGTTTCTCCCCAGCCTAGAAGTCTGACAAACCCAAGATGTGGAAGTTGGTGTGTTTGGCTCTTGTCTTGGGACTCTCCCTCCCATCGGCAGATGCTGATGCTGATGATGGTGCTAAAGATTTATCTTGCGACTATTGCAAAGTTTACAATGGTAAGTAAAGTGCTCTGTTATTCTAGCTGCTTAATGATAATCTTCTAACACGTACAGTATGTACTGTATTCTATATCCCAAACCTCCCTGCGGGATTACCCACCTGCCCCCAATACTAACAGTATACCATGCAAGCTAACGGGGAGGGGAGGAAGTGGGACTCTATTTACACTTTATGCATTCACAAAGCCTGTGCATGTATTAAAGCAACATTTTATGCAAAATTCTGTATGTTTAAATAATAAATCAGATGTGTAGTATTAGATACTACTTCCTACACTTTACATTTCCTCACTCTTTATGTATTTTTTAAGGATTTGTAATGATTTGTAATGTTCTCAGTAAGGTTACTTGGGTTGCTATAGCAACTATTTATAAATAGGCGGCCATATTGTGCACCCTGGGAAGCAGGATGTTCTTTGATCGATCACAAGAAATCGGATCACTCGGCAGCTTTATTAATTGCATTGCCATAAATGTATCCTCTCCTATAAATTTAATCGATTCCCCTGCAAAAAGCCCATAAACTCACCTTCAAAATGCCCATAAACTCCCCTACAAAAGGAATCAACTCTTATATACCGTAAAATGCTCCCCAATTCCCCTACAAAATGCCTCTCCATTCCCCTCCAAAATGCATCTACAGTGCCAACAAAATTCTTCTACTCTCTTTTAAGTCTATACATTTTTCTGTCCCTCCTTACATCTCACCCTAATATCTCACTGTACCCTCCTCTGCCCTCCTTACATCTCACCCTAATATCTCACTATACCCTCCTCTGCTCTCCTTACATCTCACCCTAATATATCACTATACCCTCCTCTGCCCCTCCTTACATCTCACCCTAATATCCAACTATACCCTCCTCTGCCCCTCCTTACATCTCGCCCTAATATTTCACTATACACTCCACTGCCCCTCCTTACGTCTCACCCTAATACGGTATCTCAATGTCTGAAGCTCTTATTCCCATTGTGTTATAATATTTTGTTGTGTGTTTTCAATAGCGCTATGCACCTGGATCGCACTATATAAAGAAAGATATACACACATTCAAAATGCCCCTCAATTCTCCTACAAAATACATAAATTCTCCCAGAAACCAGAAATGAAGTGTAAACATAACTTGTTACCCGTTACCTGACACCTGATACCTTGTTACGCATTACCTGATACCTGATAGCTGTTACCTCTGATACCTGTTACCTCTGATACCTGATACCTGTTACCTCTGATTCCTGATAACTGATACCTTGTTACCCGTTACCTGATACTTGATACCTGTTACCTCTGATACCTGATAACGGATACCTGATATTGGTCATGATCTATTTTCCAAATCTTTATTCTTTTTTTTTTTGCTGCGTTTTCACCAGTTTGTTACTCAGCAGGGTAGAAACACAGGATGAACCCCGCCACAGCTAAATGGAATAAAGTGAGGTGCTCACTAGGTAAATGCTAAATAAATACACAAGAACAGGAAAACTTGTTTCTGAGCACTCAATTACTAATTATGATTTCTGGATGTTTTCAAATATATTTTAATGTCACAAAAATGAATATAAAATAATGGGCATTAAAAATACAAACAACATACGTTTAGTGACTAGGATCATTGTAAGAGTACTATAGGTGCTCACAATCAGGCACTAATATGTACATTTTTGTGACATTAAAATATATTTTAAAACATCCAGAAATCATAATTAGTGATTGAGTGCTCAGAAACCAGGTTTCCTGTTCTTGTGTATTTGTTATTCAGCAGTATATCAGTTGTTACCATGGCAACCTCTGTGCTTTCAAGAGGGGCGGCCATTTTACTTTCCCCTGGAGACAAATTTTCATAAACAGATATCTGCAGAATTCAACAGCAGAATGCAAAAAGAGTAGGATTGCTAAAAACCCGCAGCGAAATGACTTAGAAATGGTTAAATATAGACATTTTGCATGGGGAGCAGATCCCTGCTATAAAACGTACACTGTGGCTGTTCTGTTGAACCATGTCCATTGTCATAATAATAATTATAGTTGTCATAATTAAGGATTGCCATAATGATAGTTCCGCTAGGTTACGCTAGGTATCTATTCCATGAGGCTGTTATTTTTAGCATAGAGTAGAAAGGACAAACAGTTTTCTCTAAACTTTGGGGTTCAAATTTGGGAAATTCAGAAATCCCCAAATGTTCTTGGCATGATCTCACAAGGAGCTTCCCATCGATGTGTGACAAGACTGGGTAGCAATAAAGGTACTGTATAGTCAGAAAGGTTTTATTCCAAAACGTCTACATTTGGGAAATTCAAACATCGGATCATTGTCCTGTTACAAAGAGTTTGTCAGCGAGCGAATAGTTAAACGGGTGTAAGAGATACAGGGTGAGGGACAGACATTTGGGCAGAGAAGGGAATGCTACCTGGGTGATCACAGGGTATTCAAACTCAGAGCAGTTTGTGATCGCAGCAGGTCACAAACTCACCCCCAAATATAACAAATACACTCAGACATTATAAGCCGCCAAAGACTAATCATTTATCAATGATTTCACAGCTGTAAAAAACAATCAGGGCAACTTCAAAGACTCAGTGCAAAAATTCGTTGCGCTATCACCAATAAGCTTAAGCCTTGACCTAAACGTGGGACTTGTTCGGTGAGTACATGGTTACATGGGAGAGTCAAAATGTCCTCATTTATTGTTATAACCAGCAATCTTTTCTTTAACTGCTCCCTCTTCTGCTCTTCCCCAGATCGCTAACAAGGTCGGTGTAACAGGGGACTTATCCCTGTTCAGTAATGTTACTTTAATCTAGCAGTGTGGTAGTTAATTACTAAACACCACCTGCCTGATTAGATTGTTTAAAAAAAGCCTGCCTTTGAGACAGGAAGTGACTCTCTTTAGCTCTGACTGAGAGCTGACCTTTGGAGAGACAGAGCAGAGGTTCTTGAGTCCCATGAGAGACTGACCAAAGAAACCCAGATCTCTGGAGCTGACCAGTCTTGAGCTCTGCCAGCCACACAGCAGAGCTGATTGCAAGACACCAAATAAGACTTCTAAACCTGGATGCTGAAATTTTTCTGTGCACGCACGGGTGCGGTTCCAGGAGAGCAGAGAAGCTTACTCTACAGCAACTAAACAGATAAGACTTTCCTTATTAAGAGACTGCTTATATCTGCTTATTTTCATGTTATGTGTTTGGGCTGGGAGAAGCTTAACTAATGGAGATGTGAACTAATTGCAAGGATTTCACTAGAAATACTCCCAAGTGAATGGAAGCTTTGTTCCCCCCCTGTGTTTGGATAATTTCCTGATGAAAAGGAAAAGGCACAATAAAGCCTCTTATAATTTCACATTATAAACGTCTCCAAATTGTGTACCTCTGTGAACGTCCGTCTACATTTGGTGTCCTAGGTGGGACAAGAGGTGTCTTTGTAGTTAAAAAGGACAGGAGATTTTTATGTGAATTTTTTTTTATGCTTTTTGCCTACAAACAGTCTGAAAAAAAACAAAAAAAAACTCATGCAGCAGAGATCGGAATTAAAGGGATACACACCACTGATGCTGACAAAAACCCAGAAGAGACTGCTGAAGTAGCTAAACCTTATTTTGCCTATCACAAAGTTTAATATGGTCATTGAAATAAAGGTCTTTGCCTTTCAGCCATAGTCAGGGTTCAAGAAGTGAGTCAGCCCTTGGAAAGGGATAGGTGTTTGTTGTTTTCAAAAGTTTCGCTGAAGCAGTGAATACAGATGGTGACGCACGAGTGGTACTGATTTTGCAGATAAAGGTTGCCACACCGCATAGGACTACCAGCTGTGAATGGAGTATATGCAGAAAAGTGTGAAAAAGTGATTTCTGAACTGTGTAAAAGGTTTTTTCAAAACCAATTGCTGAATGTTGAGTCACCCTGCCGGGAATGAAAGTAATAGTCCACTGCAAAGAATGTTTTTTTTCTGCAAGTAAAAAAGTCTGCCTATATACTGTATATCTTGGGAGCAAAAACAGACATCCAAAGTGTGAAGTGTGAATGCCATAATACCCAAAGATGAGACTGAAAATTACTGAACTCAGGCAGAAAACCAAATTCTGTTGCTGAAGCGGGGAGATTGCACCCTGCAAGAAAATGATGTAAAGCAAATAGACTTTTTTACCTAGCAACTGCACATCTTGTATACCTGATAAAAGAAAATGCATGCACAGCACTGCTGATATTGAAAAAAAAAAAAAAATTATCCAAGAAAGAAAAGTCTACAGAGATGCCTTTGAGAGCTACGACCTCTACAAGCAAAATATGCCCATCTGTAGGACTACCACAATTGGGGGTTCTAGCAAATACAGTGGCAACAGCTTCAATAGCGCCTCCTGAGGTCAGGAAGAAAATTACACCTGATAGCCTAAAAATGGAGGACAAGATGCAGCGTTCCTGTAATGAACCCTACCCCACGGATGAGTGGCCCTTCCAGTCCAATAAAGAGGAAGACATCTCTTACGGGGAAACCGAACCAAGTCACAACCACAAAACACCCCAAGAATGGTGGGGGTGCCTGAACTCGGCACGAACAGAAAAGACCGCTCCCTTTGATGACGAGTATGATCAACAAGAGACAGAGCGGGAGCAGCAGATCACCCAATATTTCTGTCGGCTAAAGCAACTGCAAGAAAAGCCTGGCGTATATAATGAAGCTGCTAAAATTTCAAATTAAGATGGAGACCCCAATATCCCTGAAGGGACGGTGTAATCCAAATCAAAAAGGCGGAAAAAGAAAAGCAGTTCTTCACTTACCGTGGAAGGAACAGACACGTCCGCAGATCCTGTGGAGGAATAGGGGGACCGAGTTGCCCTGCAGCCTAGAGAAAATGGAGAATTCGTCCCACGGTTAACCGAATATCCAGAGGGCCCAAGGCAGAAGTCGTGTACCCCAAAGAAGTGTCTGTTCAGTGCCAACAGTGAGGAACCCTCAACTAGTCATCCCAGGGAAGCGGAGCCGGAACCAGTGAGTGACGATCCCTTGACCAGCCCTGAAGACGCCCTGAAAATTGCCAGGCATGATTGTGATCTGCTCTGTGAAGAATTAGGAAGAGAGAGAAAAAATAATGCTGAGCTACAGAAGACTGTGCTCGCAATTTACTCTGCGGCCAAGACCGAATTGGAGGATCTCAAGAGCTAGATACTGCAAAGGCTACTATCTCCACCATGGATGAACAGCAGAGCCAATCTGATAAAATGGTGGCTATGCTAAAGCGGAAGTATGAGGAGGCACTGAAGCAGATGACAGTCTTCCAGCAACAGTTTCACACTCTTCGTATAGAGCTTGATGCCTCACATCATGAGACCAACTGCTGCCGCACAGATGTGGAAGTTTCCAGAAAGGAACTACACAGTCTCACTGAGGAGCTGGACATTGCTAAAGAAACTATTGGTAATGTTTGTACAGTTCTCAAAGTCTCTCAGAAGGAGCTTCAGACCCTCAACCTAGAGACGGAAGTCTCACGCCAGGAGATTGTCATTCTCAAAGCAGATGTGCGTAAATGGATGGAGGACTGCAAAGAAGCCCTGAAGAATACAGAGACTGAAAAAGGAGAAAGTTCAAGATTAAAAAAAGAGAACTTAAAACTGAAAGAAGAACATTTTCAGTTAACAGAAGAATTCAAGGAAAAGTTTGACACAGAGCACCGACTGCAGAACCAACTTAAAGGTCTGCGTACACACCTCCAGTATGCTGAGGAGAAGCAGCAAACGCAAACAGGAAGAAAAACTGCAGGCTGCTAAAGAGGTACCAGCGCTGCAGGAACTTCTGAATACCCAGTACGTCTCCACAGAGCAGTATGAGGAGCTAAAGGCCACGCTGCATGTCTTCAGAGCATCGTTGGAAGCGGAGCTTTGATACCAGGTGACTCTGAATGAGAGGGAGCATGAGAAGGTTCAGAAATTGGAGCAAGAGCTGGAGAGACAGAGAGACTGTTCCATTCCCTTGAGTCAGTACACCAAGGAGAAAACAGACGCAGCGGCAACCTTGACGACAAAAATTACAGAGCTCCAGAATATGAAGGAGACTCTGATACAGATTCCTCCAATAAGGAAAAAGGTATTGGCTCTGCCCAAGCACCAGTATCTCACAGTAACTAATGCCCGTAAGGACAAGGGTACAGTGAGAGTTGGGGACTCCATGAAACTTCAAAACAAAATTACGAAGTTTGAGCCACCAAAGAAAGCACTAGCCAAACCTACAGCTGCCCAAAAGGCAACAAACAGAGGTAGGAGTGCAGAATCAAAGCCAGAAGAATCCTTAGCTGAAGAAGCTGAACTGGCGACTCCGTGGGGTGGAGAAGCTGCAGAAAGACCACTTCAAGAGCAGAAAACTCTAAGGGCTAGTCCTAACTGCCCTACAACTGTTGCCATACACTTTGTCTACAAAAAGAGGAGTGCCCGACGCAACAGAAATCTCAAGACCGCGCACACAATAAAAATACTTTACGTGGAAAAAGTCCTCCTCGAGCGACTGAGGAGTGCTGATCTCAAGCATCTTTGGGAGGAGACAAAAATAAATTGGAGAAAGGGCTCCAATCCCAGTGGGACAGAGGGTTCTCTTCCTCCATCCACTATCATTCAAGTCACAGAGATATCTAGAATGAGAGTGGAAAGATGGGCTTTGGCCGTGGTAAGCCCGAGCTTCCCACAAACAGGGGAGGTATGTAACAGGGGACTTATCCGTGTTCAGTAATGTTCCTTTAATCTAGCAGTGTGGTAGTTAATTACTAAACACCACCTGCCTGATTAGATTGTTTAAAAAAAGCCTGCCTTTGAGACAGGAAGTGACTCTCTTTAGCTCTGACTGAGAGCTGACCTTTGGAGAGACAGAGCAGAGGTTCTTGAGTCCCATGAGAGACTGACCAAAGAAACCCAGATCTCTGGAGCTGACCAGTCTTGAGCTCTGCCAGCCACACAGCAGAGCTGATTGCAAGACACCAAATAAGACTTCTAAACCTGGATGCTGAATTTTTTCTGTGCACGCACGGGTGCGGTTCCAGGAGAGCAGAGAAGCTTACTCTACAGCAACTAAACAGATAAGACTTTCCTTATTAAGAGACTGCTTATATCTGCTTATTTTCATGTTATGTGTTTGGGCTGGGAGAAGCTTAACTAATGGAGATGTGAACTAATTGCAAGGATTTCACTAGAAATACTCCCAAGTGAATGGAAGCTTTGTTCCCCCCCTGTGTTTGGATAATTTCCTGATGAAAAGAAAAAGGCACAATAAAGACCTATTATAATTTCACATTATAAACGTCTCCAAATTGTGTACCTCTGTGAACGTCCATCTACAGTCGGGTTTCTGCGTGTTGGGTCCTATGTGTAGGGTCCTGTGGGTAGGATCCTGTGGGTAGGGTCCTGTGGGTTGGGTCCTGTGGGTTGGGTCCTGTGGGTTGGGTCCTGTGCGTTGGGTCCTGTGGGTAGGGTCCTGTGGGTAGGGTCATGTGGGTAGGGTCCTGTGAAGAGGGGCCTGTGAGTAGGGTCCTGTGCATACGGGGAGATGGAGTGGCTCAGTGAGTAAAGACACTGACTGGCACTGAGAGTTTTAAGCAGGGGAGCCTGGTTCAATTCCCAGTGTCGTCTCCTTGTGACCTTGGGTAAGTCACTTTATCTCCCTGTGCCTCAGGCACCAAAAACATAGATTGTAAGCTCCACGGGGCAGGGACCTGTGCCTGCAAAAATGTCTCTGTAAAGCGCTACGTTAAACTAGCAGCGCTATACAAGAACATGCTATTATTATTATTATTATTATATGGTCCTGTGCATAGGGCCCTGTGCGTAGGGTCCTGTGGGTAGGGCTTCTGTTGGTGGGATCCTGTGCGTAGGGTCCTGTGCGTAGAGTCCTGTGGGTAGGGCTTCTGTGGTAGGGTCCTGTGTGTAGGGTCCTGTGCATAGGGTCCTGTGCATAGGGTCCTGTGGGTAGGGTCCTGTGGGTATGGTGATTTGGGCAATATACAGGTATGAGTGTAATGCTGCGATTGTAAGAATGGCTGGTAACACTGTACTTACCATTTGTTATTACAGCAGTGTTACCGCTGTCTCCATAATGCTTCAGCATGTCCCCAAAATTCCAGCCACACTCCCCCTCACCCCTCCCTTTCAGCCACACTCCACCTAACCCCTCCCTTTGAGCCGCACACCCCTTAACACCTCGCTTCCAGCCGCCCTCCTTCCCACCCCTCCTCTCCAGCTGCCCACCCCCTCTACACCTCCCTTTCAGCCACACTCCCCCTCAAACCTCCCTTTCAGCCGTACTCCCCCCCACCCTTCCTCTGCAGCCGCACTCCCCCCCACCCCTCCCTTCGAGCCACACTCCCCTTAACACCTCGCTTCCAGCCGCCCTCCCCCTCACCCCTCCTCTCCAGCTGCCCACCCCCTCTACACCTCACTTCCAGCTGCACTCCCTCTCACCCCTTCCTTCCAGCCACACTCCCTGTCACCCCTCCTCTCCAGCCGCTCCCCCCTCACCCCTCCTCTCCAGCCACACTCCCCCCACCCCTCCTCTCCAGCCACACTCCCTCCATCCCTTCCTTCCAGCCGCACTCCCCCCCACCCCTCCTCTCCAGCCGCACTCCCCCCACACCCCTCCTCTCCAGCCGCACTCCCCCCACCCCTCCTCTCCAGCCGCACTACCCCCCACCCCTTCCTTCCAGCCGCTCTCCACCTCACCCCTCCTCTGCAGCCGCACTCCCCCCCACCATTCCTCTCCATCCGCACTCTCTCTCACACCTCCTCTCCAGCCGGTCTCCCCCCCACCCCTCCTCTCCAGCTGCACTCCCCCCCACCCCTCCTCTCCAGCCACACTCCCTCCATCCCTTCCTTCCAGCCGCACTCCCCCCCACCCCTCCTCTCCTCTCCAGCCACACTCCCTCCATCCCTTCCTTCCAGCCGCACTCCCCCCCACCCCTCTTCTCCAGCCGCACTCCCCCCACACCCCTCCTCTCCAGCCGCACTCCCCCCACCCCTCCTCTCCAGCCGCACTACCCCCCACCCCTTCCTTCCAGCCGCTCTCCACCTCACCCCTCCTCTGCAGCCGCACTCCCCCCCACCATTCCTCTCCATCCGCACTCTCTCTCACACCTCCTCCCCAGCCGCACTCCCCCCCACCCCTTCCTTCCAGCCGCTCTCCCCCTCACCCCTCCTCTCCAGCCACACTCCCCCCACCCCTCCTCTCCAGCCACACTCCCTCCATCCCTTCCTTCCAGCCGCACTCCCCCCCACCCCTCCTCTCCAGCCGCACTCCCCCCACACCTCTCCTCTCCAGCCGCACTCCCCCCACCCCTCCTCTCCAGCCGCACTACCCCCCACCCCTTCCTTCCAGCCGCTCTCCACCTCACCCCTCCTCTGCAGCCGCACTCCCCCCCACCATTCCTCTCCATCCGCACTCTCTCTCACACCTCCTCTCCAGCCGGTCTCCCCCCCACCCCTCCTCTCCAGCTGCACTCCCCCCCACCCCTCCTCTTTAGCCGTACTCCCCCCCACCCCTCCTCTCCAGCCGCACTCCCCCCACCCCTCCTCTCCAGCTGCACTTCCCCCCCAGCCCTCCTCGCCAGCCTCACACCCTCTCACCCCTCCTCTCCAGCTGTTCTCCCCCTTACCCTCATCTCTCCAGCCACACCCCCCACTCCAGTAGCACTCCCCCTCATCCATCCTCTCCAGCCGCACTCCTCCACACCCTCCCTTCCAGCCGCACTCCCCCCCACACCTCCTCTCCAGCCTCACTTCTCCTCACCCCTCCTCTCCAACTGCACCAAATCACATGGCGTTAAGCATATGCTAATGAGATATATACCGGCCGTTGTTTTTGTAAGTAATTAGCTTTGTGGATTTGCATTAACCTCAGGGACAAACAATTAATGACTGATTGTGCTACGTGATGTGTGAACAATTAATGACTGATTGTGAGCCAGGTGATATCGGACCTCTGTGTTTCTGAACATGAGTATTGCAGGCCCCTCTGCTAGCAAAACGTGGGGAAGTGGGTTCTAAGGTTCTGCACCATGAAAGTCCAGATTTATGAGCAAGCCGGACAAAATCGATCTGGTTCCTCCCTTTCTCCTTTTCCCCTCTCCATCTCCTTTTCCCCTCCCCATCTCCTTTTCCCCTCCCCATCTCCTTTTCCCCTCCCCATCTCCTTTTCCCCTCCCGTCTCCTTTTACCCTCCCCATCTACTTTTCCCTCCATCCTTCTCTCTCCATCTCCTTTTCTTCTCCCATTCTCCCTCCCCATCTCCTTTTTCCCTCTCCATCACCTTTTTGTCCCTTTCCTTTTCCCTTCCCGTCTCCCTTTTCCCTCCCCATCTCCTATCCCCCGTCTCCCTTTTATCCTCCCATCTCCTATCCCTGTCTCCCTTTTACCCTCCCCATCTCCTATCCCTGTTTCCTTTCCCCCATCTCCTTTCACCCCTGTCTCCTTTGCCCTGTCTCTTTCCCCATCTCTCTCCCCCTTCTCCTTTCCCCATCTCCTTTCACCCCCTGTCTCCTTTCCCCCATCTCTTTCCCCTTGTCTCTTTCCCCCATCTCTTTCCCCCCATCTCTTTTCACATATCTCTTTCCCCCATCTCCTTCCCCTGTCTCTTTTCCTCCCATCACCTTTCCTGCGGTCTCCATTCCCCCTGTCTCCACTCCCCCGTCTCTTTCCCCCTGCCTCCTTTTCCCCTCCCCTTACCCCATTGACCCATCCCTGTCTCCTTTTCTCGTCGATGTCTCCTGCCCCCATTCTCCTTTAATCCTCCCTGTCCCCTTTCCCCCATCTCCTTTAACCCTCCTTGTCTCCTTTTCCTCCTCCCTGTCCCCTTCCCCCCTTCTCCTTTAACCCTTCACATCTTCTTTTACCCTCCCCATGTCCATTCCCCGTCTCCTATCCCCGTCTCCTTTCTCCCCATCTTCCTGTTACCCTCCCCTTCTCCTTTTACCCCTCCCCATCTCTTTTTCCCCTCCCCTTTGCCATTTTCCCTCCCCATCTCCATTCCCCCCTCCCTATCTCCTTTTCTGCCTCCCATCTCCTTTTCAACTCTGTCTCCTTTTCCTCCTCCCATCTCCTATTCCCCTCCCCATCTCCTTTCCAGTCTCCTTTTCTCCTCCCCTTCTCATTTTACCTTCCCCGTCCCTTTTCCCCTCCCTATCCCATTTCCCTCCCCTTCCCCATCCCTCCTCCCCTTACCCCCTCCCTGTCTCTTTTCCCCCCTCCCCGTCTCCATTTCCCCCTTCTTGTCTCTCTTTCCCTGCCCCACTCCCCGTCTCATTTTACCTTCCCCGTCCCCTTTCCCCACCCTGTCCCCTTTCCCCATCCCCTTTCCCCATCCCTCATTCCCATTCCCTCCCCCATTCCCCGCCTCCTTTTCCCTCCCTGTCTCCCCGTCTCCTTTTCCCCTCCTCGTCTCCTATTCCAGTGCCCATCTCCTTTTACTGCTCCACGTCTCCTCTTCACCCCCTATATCCTTTTCCCCTCCCTGTCACCTTTCCCCCTCCACGCCTTCTTTTCCCCCACCTGTCTCTTTTTCCTGTCCTAAATTCCCCTCCCCTTCTCCTTTCCCCTGTCTCCTTTTCCCTTCCCAGTCTCCTTTTCCCCTCCCCATACCTTTTCCCTCCACGTCTCATTTTACCCTCCCCGCCTGCTTTTACCCTCCATGCCTTCTTTTCCCATCCCCGTCTCCTTTTCCCCTCCCCTTCTCCTTTCCCCATCTCCTCTTCACCCCCATCTCCTTTTCCCATCCCTGTCTCCTTTTCCCCTCCATTTCATTTTCCCCATACTCGTCTCCTTTTAACCCTCCCCTTCTCCTTTCCCATCGTCTCCTTTCCCCCATCTCCTTTCACCCTATATCCTTTTCCCCTCCCTGTCCCCTTTCTCCTCCCTGTCTCCCTTTTACCTCCCTGTCTCCCTTTTTCCTCCCCATCTCCTTTTCCCCTCCGGCCTTCTTTCCACCTCCTGTCTTCCTTCCCCTTTCCCTACCCATCTCCTTTTCCCCTCTGGTCTCCTTTCCACCTCCCTTCTTCCTTTTCCCTGTCTCCTTTCCCCCCTCCCCATCTCATTTTCCCCTCCCCCATCTCCTTTTCCCCTCCCAGTCTCCTTTTACATTCCCCATGCACATTCCCATCCCCGTACCATTTCCTCCTGCCCGTCTCCCTTTCCCACTGCCCGTCTCCTTTATACTCCCTCCCCTTCACCCTCCCCGTCTCCTTTTCCCTCACCCCTCTGTCTCCTTTTCACCGTCCCTGTCTCCTTTTCCCCTCCCGTCTCCTTTCCCGTCTTCCTTTTACCCTCCCCATCTCCTTTTACTTCTCACGCCTCCTTTTCACACCCCATCTCCTTTTCACTCTCTCCGTCTCCTTTTCCCATCCCCCTTTTACCCTCCCCACCTTGTTTTACAGCTCCCTTCACCATTTCCCTATCCCCATCTCCTTTTCACATCCCATCTTCATTTTCCCCTCCCCGTCTCCCTTTTCTCCTCCCCGTCTCCCTTTTCATCTCTTTGCCTTCTTGCTAATTTTACCCTCCCCGCCTGCTTTTACCCTCCCCTTCTTCTTTCCCCGTCTCCTCTTCACCCCCATCTCCTTTTCCCATCCCTGTCTCCTTTTCCCCTTCATTTCGTTTTCCCCCTACTCGTCTCCTTTAACCCCTCCCCTTCTCCTTTCCCCCCATCTCCTTTCCCCCCGTCTCCTTTCAGCCCATCTCCTTTTCCCCTCCCTGTCCCCTTTCTCCTCCCTGTCTTCCTTTTTCCTCCCCATCTCCTTTTCCCCTCCGGCCTTCTTTCCACCTCCCGTCTTCCTTCCCTTTTTCCTCCCCATCTCTTTTTCCCCTCTGGTCTCCTTTCCACCTCCCGTCTCCCTTTTCCCCATCTCCTTTCCCCCCTCCCCATCTCATTTTGCCCTCCCCCATCTCCTTTTCCCCTCCTAGTCTCCTTTTACATTCCCCATGCACATTCCCATCCCCGTACCATTTCCTCCTGTCCGTCTCCTATTCCCACTGCCCATCTCCTTTTCACTCCCTCCCCTTCACCCTCCCCGTCTCCTTTTCCCTTCCCCCTCTAAGTCTCCTTTTCCCCGTCGCTGTCTCCTTTTCCCCTCCCCATCTCCTTTCACCGCTCCCGCCACCTTTTCACTCTCCATCTCCTTTTCACCCTCTCCATCTCCTTTTCCCATCCCCTTTCCCCCCATTCCCCTTTTACCGTCTCACCCTGTTTTACAGCTCCCTTCACGGTTTCCCTATCCCCATCTCCTTTTCACCTCCCATCTCCATTTTCCCCTCCCCGTCTCCCTTTTCCCCTCCCCATCTCCCTTTTCCCCTCCCCGTCTCCCTTTTCATCTCTTTGCCTTCTTGCCATGCCCAGTGTTGGTGTGAGTAAATCTATTTGCCCCGCACAGAAGAGCTAAGTCAGGGAGGTGATCTACAGTCTGACTAATCTTTTCTATCATCGTGTTCTTTCCTTTACAGAGTAAACTTAAAGAACCTAGCATTCAACGACTTCTATGTGAGCTTACACTCAAATGCCCAAGGTGCGATTGTAATCAGGACCTACTTTTATGGAAATCTCAGTCTTGACGTTGAGTAAGTAAATTGATTTTGTTTCCTGGTTAAATGAGTGAAGATTGAAGCTAATTGTTTTGTATTAAAGACACTTCCAATAGGTTTCAAATCGAGGCCAAATCTGAGCCCCCAAAAAACAAAACAATAGATCCAGTAGCACGTGCAAACAGAGGTCCATGATTGCTAAGCAGTGCTAATCCATAACACACCTCACAGCTCTTCCAAGTGAAGACTTAGCCTGGGGTGCCGTGCAGCTTAGCACCACGTGGCAAACATGTCTCATAATGCTTTTGTTAACGGCTAATAAATTTGTAACTTGTAAATCAATAAATCAGGATTTGGGAAGTGGCAAATTCCCAATAGTGGGAGGCAGACTATAAATACAACATTTTAACATTCTTAGAAAATGTAGCATAAATATTAGTAATATGTCCATCTTTAGTTGTTTACTTGTTTTGTTATCATTTTTTCGGGTTGAAGAAGAAATATACATTATTCCGCTGGTTATGAGCAGAGAAAGTTGTGCAGAATGACAGAAATATAACAATATTTCTGTAATGTGTCAATAAAATGAACAAGGAAAAGTACAGACTTGGAAAACACAAGATAAAGGTGTAGATAAGGATCTCCGGGTGTTAGCGGACTTGGAATATCCCCAGTGAGTGTCGGACTGACTAATTAATAGGGGAAGGAGAGCTGTGGGCACTCCTGTTTCAGGCCTGTGGTACACTAACTGAGGGGTTAATTCCATCAGATAGTCAGCAAATCCCACTTGTGAGCACATTCACATGTCTCAGTCAGATCTGCAACCCTTCAACTGCAGCCAGGGATTCTGGGTAATGATATGCAAATGAGCACAAAATGTCACTGTCAGAGACATGTGCACAGGTACAGCCAGGAAGACATATTTGGGGAAAATAAACCATGTCTTTTATTCATCCCATCAATTTAAGCAATACATTTTAATGATGCAGAAAAATAAATAAACTCCTATCCCTGTGTCAGGGATAACCTAGTTTCCCAGTCCCTATCTGAGGGGCTGGGAGGATAAGCCTCTTCCCAAACTATAACCCCAAAGTCCAAAAAGATACCTGTAAGCAGAAGGCTCTATATGTCAGTCTCTAGGTTGGTGTCCGTTGGGGGGGAACCCTCTGGCGGGTTCCAGTTACAGAGAGAGTTCCTGATGTCTTGCGAGCAGCACAGTCCCCCTGTGCTCAAGAGATCTCGCTGCAGTACAAGCAGGAGGCTTTTCTACCTGCCGATGAGCCATGTGGAGACTGGTTAATTATCTAGCTGCAATTAACCAGCTCTCTGCTGGCCTCCTCAGACTAATACAGGCTTTCTATTGAAGCATTTTTAGACAGGGGTTAAGGCCCTGTTACAGTCACTTTTTGCTTCTTATCTGTTTTAACATGGACCCCCTATAAGCTTCTGCCTGCCACATTACACAGCTTTTCAGCACAGTCTTTGTAAAAAAAAAAAAAAAAAAAAAGGGCAGAGCCAGTAACCCCACTAACAGACAGCTATTTCCACCTCTTGGGTATCATCAGTGTGAGGCTGGTTATACATCTTTGTAATCAGATATGCAGACAATCATATAATCGATGCAAAACAAACAGCTGTTTGTTGTCAAAATAATTAGACAGACAGACAGGCAAGCAGATAGTTACAGACAGGCAGACAGTTACAGACAGGCAGACAGTTACAGAGAGGCAGATAGTTACAGGCAGGCAGACAGTTACAGAGTGGAGACCGTTACAGAGAGAAGAGAGTTACAGAGAGACAGGCAGACAGGCAGACAGACAGGCAGTTACAGACAGACAACTAGATGACAAACAGAGGGTGAGAAAGATCAGATGTACAGAGATCTGTTTCATGGTCCCTCTTCTTTCTATTTTTTCAGCGTACCTCTTTTAGACGATGTAGTTGGAGTAGCTGGAGTACGTGGACTAGGTGATCTAGTACCCTCCACAGAAACAGTCACTGTTGACGGATATTTGACACTCTCTATTGACATAAAAGTTACCGTGACCTCTTCTGGCCAGTTAGAATATACAAGAGGAGATGCATTGATTCAGGGAAGCGGAGAGCTCGATATTAACGTTTTGCAACAAGTGAAGTAAGTATTGTGACATTTCTAAGTATATTACTTGGGAAACAAGTTCCCCACCAGTGAGAAACAGTATCGCTAGGTGTGTGTGGCGTATTTAACAAAGAAAAGGGTGGGTTTATATTGTAGTAGTACTGTACATCTTCAGCCAATTATCCCATTACATACATGACCTCACAGGACAGCATCATTGGTACAGAACCAGAACGTTCTAGGTTTATAGATTTTTGGGTAATGATTACGAATCAAACTCTGTACATTTACTTCCATTAGAATAAGTGATTTCTAACAATCACACATTTTGGGCAAACTATGCACTTAAGAAGGTTACAGGCAGACCCCCCCCCCCCCCCCCCCACTGTCGCTAATAAGCATCCTTATTCTACCCTAGTACTGCCCCCTAGCTATTCTGATACCACATACATCTCCCAACATGTCTTATTCCATGAAAGGGGAACGAGAGAAGTATCTTGACAATGTACCAAGAATTACAGGCTATCGGGTTACTACTAGCATGTTGCAGGCTATCGGGTTACTACTAGCATGTTACAGGGCATCGGGGTATTACTAGCATGTTACAGGGCATCGGGGTATTACTAGCATGTTACAGGGCATTGAGGTATTACTAGCATGTTATATGGCATTGGGGTACCACTTGTATGTTACAGGGCATCAGGGTCCTATTAGCATGTTACACGCTATCAGGGTACTACTAGCATGTTACAGGCTATTGTGGTACTACAAGCATGTTACAAGGCATCGGAGATATACTAGCATGTTAAAGGCTGCCGGGAAACTTCTAACTTGTTACAGGCTGCCGGGAAACTTCTATCTTGTTACAGGCTGCCGGGAAACTTCTAACTTGTTACAGGCTATCGGGGTACTACTAACATGTTACAGGCTATCGGGGTAGTACTAGCATATTACAGTCCGCTGGTGTACTACTAGCATGTTACAGGATGTGGGAATGGAGGGGAGTAGACAAACATGACCCCTGCATTTTACATGCTTACATTGTATGACCAAATCTGCTTCCCACACTGATCCCATGATGTTTTCTCTCCCAGTGTGAAGCTGAAGGGCGCTATATTTTTCCCAGTTGCGGCCGAGATAAATAAAAAGGTAGAGTATGACATTATTCTGCTAAGTGATCAAACGCTACACAGGGGGAACATGTCCGCACCTCCCCACCTCTATTATACACGGGAACACCGTTATCATGAACTCAGAAACACTGAGAAACAAACTCGTGGGGGGTTCTTATCAATAAAAGTTATATAATGTAGATCCTTATACAAGTGGCAACCACAAATATAGGAGTATTATACTATATATATATAGTTGTGTTAAGACTCCATTAAAAGACAAATATCCCATTGCCATTGGACCCGGTAGTTTTCTTAATGAAAGAATAATGAAAATGATGAAAGTAATAGCCCAGATCCGTGTTTCATCACTAACATGTAATAACCCCTCACATTACTTTGCATTGTTATTTATTTATTTATTTATTTTACACCACCACGTTTAGAATACCTACACAGAAGGGTTACAGGATGACAATGGCTGGAGAGGCCTTGGCCTACACAATGTGGGTTTATCAAACACTTTAATTACTTGTAGACCAGGGGTGGCCAACTCCAGTCCCCAAGTTGTGTCATTGGCTGAGCCATTGATTGAGCCAGCTGTGCTGAAGCAGGGATATCCAGAAAATGTGACCTGTTGGTGAGCCTTGAGGACTGGAGTTGGCCAGGCCTGCATCAGACCATTAATACGTAGCCGGTGTGCACACAAGGCTTTTCTTCACCATTACACAATAACCTTTCTGTCTTTTCACACAGATCACAGAAATGCATGGATGGGTCGAACAATTTTTTAAAAACTTCATTAGCTTCGGAATTGGTAAATTGAGACATCATGTTTTATGAAAGTAATAAGGACAGCTTGCACAGATACAGTATGTGTTCCCCTTGTATTGTGACCCGTTCACGTTACTTGTTTTTCTTCAGGTGTAATTCTATCAAATCTAAAATGTGCCATTTTTTGGCCCCAAATCCTCATTGACTTTTATAGAGATTAAGGCGCTTTGTGCTTTATTTCTCTTTGTTTATTTCACTCACATATGGCGGCTCCGGTAGAGAGACCCATGGGACACGCCAGGGCAGCGCATTTGGCTTTCTGACTGGTTCACGGGGCCCTTCACGGCTGTAACAGAACTTGCAATGATACGTGTGGCAGGACGGCCTGTAGCCGAAGTCAGGGAACAGTCCACACGTATAGTTTCAGGATAATGAAAACGTTCAGTGGCTTTATTTCTCCACAGCATACACAACATGCGGGTACACTGTCCCTTTAAACAAAACAAATCCTGCTCCACATTGGGAGGATTGACTAACACACCAGGCCTATCTAGCAGGCTGGCTGGCTAAACCATAACCAAACCGTATGTGTCTTTTAAGCAGTCAGGAAAAACAAATGAACAAGTCTCTTACTTTGGTTGCAGTAGTTACTGTAGCTTGATGTATCCGTCTGGCTAGCAGCACATATAGCCATGTGCAATGGTCTAAGGCAGTCAGCTACTGCCAGTAACAACATCATCTTATACCTTGCTGATTATCAGGTTTCAGCTTACATTCTGATTACCTAGCTTCCACCTGAGTTAACCCTTATAAGTGCTGGATGAAGCACTCAGACATATGTCTCCCAGGCATAACTGATAGGGGTTGACTTCACCCTGTCACCATACGTTTGAAGTAATGTAATGTTTCTTCTCCTCGCAGAGTTGGGTGGTTTAAATGAAATATACCCAGCATCCTCAACATAACTGCAGAGGAGATGTTCGCTCCGTTATGCGCCAATGGAAACGGAGCAAGAACATATCGGGGAAATCACAGCTTCAGAAACGCAGATGTCCTGAGAGACGCAGATCCATTTTCTTGACCTCTCCGTAGGTCCCATGTGGGTTCTGGGAGGTTGACACTGCATTCTGGGTAGCGGGGCCTATTCTTTATATGTGGAATCACCAGTATCTGATTGTAAAGGCGATTTCACCCTTTCAATAAATGATACACATTGCATTCAGTAACTGCTGCAGGACTACTCATTTCTTTTATGTGATATACCTCAGGCTCAGTCATTGGGGTGGTCTCTGTAATGGTTATTGCGATTGTCTCTCTATTGGTCATTGGGGTGGTCTTTGTATTGGTCAGTGGGGGGTGGTCTCTGTAATTATCATGGGGTGGTCTCTGTATTAGTCAATAAGAGGGGGTCTCTGTATTTGTCAATAAGAGGTGGTATCTGTATTGGTCCTTGGGGATTAGAGATAATTCCTTCTGTATATCTGGAACCAATTTGTCAAGGCTGTTTATCCCCTAACAATTCAAATGTAACTTGAAAGTACTCAGAAACCATTTTACATATGTGACTTGCTTGAGGTTACAAAGACAGCTGGAACTGGCTTCACCCACTTCAAATACAGATTTCTTACCACCAAAAAAGTTTACAACCAGTAAAACATTTTCATGTAATTTTACATACAACAATTTGTTTAATAACTCTACATTCCCGGTCCATACCAGTCCTACATCCTTCCACAATGCATACCAGTCCTGCATCCTTCTCCAGTGCAAACAAGTCCTACATTCTTCCTCTTCCGACATCATTTCCCCTGTGTGCATATCCGTCCTACATCCTTCCCCTGTGTGCATACCAGTCCTACATCCTTCCCTCTGTGTGCATACCAGTCCTAAATCCTTCCCCAGTGCTAACCAGTCCTACATTCTACCTCATCCTACATATTCTCCCAAGTACATACCAGTCCTACATCCTTCCCCAGTGCATACCAGTCCTACATCCTTCCCCTGTGTGCATAGCAGTCCTACATCCTTCACCCATGTGCATACCAGTCCTACATATTTCCCCTGTGTGCATACCAGTCCTACATCTTTCCCCTGTGTGCATACCAGTCCTACATCCTTCCTCTAGGTGCATATCAGTCCTACATCCTTCACCCATGTTCATACCAGACCTACATCCTTCCCCCATGTGCATACCAGTCCTACATCCTATCCCTTTGTGCAAACTAGTCCTACATCCATCCACCATGTGCATCAGTCCTACATCCTTCCCCAGTGTTCATACCAGTCCTATATACTTCCCCATGTGCAAACCAGGCCTACATTGTTCCCCATTGTGCATACCAGTCTTACATCCTTCCCCTGTGTGCACACCAGTCCTACATCCTTCCCCTGTGTGCATACCAGTCCTTCATCCTTCCCATGTGTGCACACCAGTCCTACATCCTTCACCTGTGTGCATACCAGTCCAACTTTCTTTCCCTGTGCGCATACCAGTCCTACATCCTTCCTCTCGGTGCATACCAGTCCTACATCCTTTACCCATGTTAATACCAGACCTACATCCTTCCCCCATGTGCATACCAGTCCTACATCCTATCGCTTTGTGCAAACCGGTGCTACATCCATCCACCATGTGCATCAGTCCTACATACTTCCCCAGTGCATACCAGGCATACATCGTTCCCCATTGTGCATATCAGTCCTACATACTTCCCCTGTGTGCATACAGTCCTACATCCTATCCCTGTGTGCCTACCAGTCCTATCCTTCCCCTGTGTGCATATCAGTCCTACATCCTTCCCCTGTGTGCATACCAGTCCTACATCCTATCCCTTTGTGCAAACCAGTCCTACATCCATCCACCATGTGCATCAGTCCTACATCCTTCCCCAGTGTTCATACCAGTCCTATATACTTCCCCATGTGCAAACCAGGCCTACATTGTTCCCCATTGTGCATACCAGTCTTACATCCTTCCCCTGTGTGCATACCTGTCCTACATCCTTCCCCTGTGTGCATACCAGTCCTTCATCCTTCCCATGTGTGCACACCAGTCCTACATCCTTCCCGTGTGTGCATACCAGTCCAACATTCTTTCCCTGTGCACATACCAGTCCTACATCCTTCCTCTCGGTGCATACCAGTCCTACATCCTTTACCCATGTTCATACCAGACCTACATCCTTCCCCCATGTGCATAACAGTCCTACATCCTATCGCTTTGTGCAAACCGGTCCTACATCCATCCACCATGTGCATCAGTCCTACATACTTCCCCAGTGCATACCAGGCATACATCGTTCCCCATTGTGCATACCAGTCCTACATACTTCCCCTGTGTGCATACAGTCCTACATCCTATCCCTGTGTGCATACCAGTCCTATCCTTCCCCTGTGTGCATACCAGTCCTACATCCTTCCCCTGTGTGCATACCTGTCCTACATCCTTCCCTCATGTGCATACCAATCCTACATCCTTCCCCAGTGCATACCAGGCCTACATCGTTCCCATTTATGCATACCAGTCCTACATCCTTCCCCTGTGTGCATGCAGTCCTACATCTTATCCCTGTGTGCATACCAATCCTACATCCTTCCCCTGTGTGCAAACCAGTTCTACATCCTTCCCCTGTGTGCATACCAGTCCTATATCCTTCCCCTGTGTGCATACCATTCCTACACCCTTCCCCCGTGTGCATACCAGTCCTACATCCTTCCTCTAGGTGCATACCAGTCCTACATCCTTCCTCTAGGTGCATACCAGTCCTACATCCTTCACCCGTGTTCATACAAGACCTACATCCTTCCCCCATGTGCATACCAGTCCTACATCCTATCCCTTTGTGCAAATCGGTCATTCATCCATCCACCATATGCATCAGTTCTACTTACTTCCCCCATGTGCAAACCAGGCCTACATCATTCCCCATTGTACATACCAGTCCTACATCCTTCCCCTGTGTGCATAACAGTCCTACATCCTTCCCCTGTGTGCATAGCAGTCCTACAGCCTTCCCCTGTTTGCATACTAGTCCTACATCTGTCCCCTTAGTGCATACCAGTCCTACATTCTTCAAATGTGTGCATACCACTCCTACATTCTTTCCCTGTGCGCATACCAGTCCTACATCCTTCCTCCTGTGCATAGCAGCCCTACATCCTTCACCCGGATTTCATACCAGACCTACATCCTTCCCCCATGTGCATACCAGTCCTACATCCTATCCCTTTGTGCAAACCGGTCCTACATCCATCCACCATGTGCATCAGTCCTACATACTTCCCCATGTGCAAACCGGGCCTACATCGTTCCCCATTGTGCATACCAGTCCTACATACTTCCCCTGTGTGCATACCAGTCCTACATCCTTCCCCTGTGTGCATATCAGTCCTACATACTTCCCCTGTTTGCATACTAGTCCTACATCTGTCCCCATTGTGCATACCAGTCCTACATCCTTCCCCTGTGTGCATATCAGTCCTACATACTTCCCCTGTTTGCATACTTGTCGTACATCTGTCCCCTGTGTGCATACCAGTCCTACATTCTTCCCCTGTGTCCATACCAGTCCTACATCTTTTCCCCGGGTGCATACCAGTCCTACATCCTTCCCCTGGGTGCATACCAGTCCTACATCCTTCACCCGTGTGCATACCAGTCCTATTAACTTCCCTTGTGTGCATACCAGTCCTACATCCTTCCCCTGTGTGCATACCAGTCCTACATCCTTCCCCTGTGTGCAGAGCAGTCCTACATCATTCCGCTGTGTGCATAGCAGTCCTACATCCTTCCCCTTTTTGCATACTAGTCCTACATCTGTCCCCTTTGTGCATACCAGTCCTACATTCTTCCCCTGTGTGCATACCAGTCCTACATTCTTTCCCTGTGCGCATACCAGTCCTACATCCTTCCTCCAGGTGCATACCAGCCCTACATCCTTCACCCGGGTTTCATACCAGACCTACATCCTTCCCCCATGTGCATACCAGTCCTACATCCTATCCCTTTGTGCAAACCGGTCCTACATCCATCCACCATGTGCATCAGTCCTACATATTTCCCCATGTGCAAACCAGGCCTACATCGTTCCCCATTGTGCATACCAGTCCTACATACTTCCCCTGTGTGCATACCAGTCCTACATCCTTCCCCTGTGTGCATATCAGTCCTACATACTTCCCCTGTTTGCATACTAGTCCTACATCTGTCCCCATTGTGCATACCAGTCCTACATCCTTCCCCTGTGTACATATCAGTCCTACATACTTCCCCTGTTTGCATACTTGTCGTACATCTGTCCCCTGTGTGCATACCAGTCCTACATTCTTCCCCTGTGTCCATACCAGTCCTACATCTTTTCCCCGGGTGCATACCAGTCCTACATCCTTCCCCTGGGTGCATACCAGTCCTACATCCTTCACCCGTGTGCATACCAGTCCTATTAACTTCCCTTGTGTGCATACCAGTCCTACATCCTTCCCCTGTGTGCATACCAGTCCTACATCCTTCCCCTGTGTGCAGAGCAGTCCTACATCATTCCGCTGTGTGCATAGCAGTCCTACATCCTTCCCCTTTTTGCATACTAGTCCTACATCTGTCCCCTTTGTGCATACCAGTCCTACATTCTTCCCCTGTGTGCATACCAGTCCTACATTCTTTCCCTGTGCGCATACCAGTCCTACATCCTTCCTCCAGGTGCATACCAGCCCTACATCCTTCACCCGGGTTTCATACCAGACCTACATCCTTCCCCCATGTGCATACCAGTCCTACATCCTATCCCTTTGTGCAAACCGGTCCTAAATCCATCCACCATGTGCATCAGTCCTACATATTTCCCCATGTGCAAACCAGGCCTACATCGTTCCCCATTGTGCATACCAGTCCTACATACTTCCCCTGTGTGCATACCAGTCCTACATCCTTCCCCTGTGTGCATATCAGTCCTACATACTTCCCCTGTTTGCATACTAGTCCTACATCTGTCCCCATTGTGCAAACCAGTCCTACATCCTTCCCCTGTGTACATATCAGTCCTACATACTTCCCCTGTTTGCATACTTGTCGTACATCTGTCCCCTGTGTGCATACCAGTCCTACATTCTTCCCCTGTGTCCATACCAGTCCTACATCTTTTCCCCGGGTGCATACCAGTCCTACATCCTTCCCCTGGGTGCATACCAGTCCTACATCCTTCACCCGTGTGCATACCAGTCCTATTAACTTCCCTTGTGTGCAAACCAGTCCTACATCCTTCCCCTGTGTGCATACCAGTCCTACATCCTTCCCCTGTGTGCAGAGCAGTCCTACATCATTCCGCTGTGTGCATAGCAGTCCTACATCCTTCCCCTTTTTGCATACTAGTCCTACATCTGTCCCCTTTGTGCATACCAGTCCTACATTCTTCCCCTGTGTGCATACCAGTCCTACATTCTTTCCCTGTGCGCATACCAGTCCTACATCCTTTCCTCCAGGTGCATACCAGCCCTACATCCTTCACCCGGGTTTCATACCAGACCTACATCCTTCCCCCATGTGAGTACCAGTCCTACATCCTATCCCTTTGTGCAAACCGGTCCTACATCCATCCACCATGTGCATCAGTCCTACATATTTCCCCATGTGCAAACCAGGCCTACATCGTTCCCCATTGTGCATACCAGTCCTACATACTTCCCCTGTGTGCATACCAGTCCTACATCCTTCCCCTGTGTGCATATCAGTCCTACATACTTCCCCTGTTTGCATACTAGTCCTACATCTGTCCCCATTGTGCATACCAGTCCTACATCCTTCCCCTGTGTACATATCAGTCCTACATACTTCCCCTGTTTGCATACTTGTCGTACATCTGTCCCCTTTGTGCATACCAGTCCTACATTCTTCCCCTGTGTCCATACCAGTCCTACATCTTTTCCCCGGGTGCATACCAGTCCAACATCCTTCCCCTGTGTGCATACCAGTCCTACATACTTCCCTTGTGTGCAAACCAGTCCTACATTCTTCCCCTGTGTCCATACCAGTCCTACATTTTTTCCCCGGGTGCGTACCAGACCTACATCCTTCCCCTGTGTTCATAGCAGTCCTACATCCTTCCCCTGTGTGCATACCAGTCCTACATTCTTCCCCGTGTGGAAAATAGACCTACATCGTACCCCTTCATACTTCCTCTGTGTACATACCAGTCCTACATCCTTCCCCTGTGTGCATACCAGTCCTACATTCTTCCCCGTGTGGAAAATAGACCTACATCGTACCCCTTCATACTTCCTCTGTGTACATACCAGTCCTACATCCTTCCCATGTGTGCATAACAGTCCTACATTCTTCCCCGTGTGCAAAATAGACCTACATCGTACCCCTTCATACTTCCTCTGTGTACATACCAGTCCTACATCCTTCCCATGTGTGCATACCAGTCCTACATACTTCCCCTATGTGCATACCAGTCATATATCCTTCCCCTGTGTGCATACCAGTCATACATACTTCCCCTGTGTTCATACCAGTCCTACATCCTATCCCTGTATGCATACCGGTACTACATCGTTCCCCAGTGTGCATACCAGTTCTGCATCCTTCCCGGTGTGCATACCAGTCCTACATCCTTCCCCTGTGTGCATATCAGTCCTACATACTTCCCCTGTTTGCATACTTGTCGTAAATCTTTTCCCCGGTTGCATACCAGTCCTACATCCTTCACCCGGGTTTCATACCAGACCTAAATCCTTCCCCCATGTGTGTACACCAGTCCTACATCCTATCCATTTGTGCAAACCGGTCCTACATCCATCCACCATGTGCATCAGTCCTACATACTTCCCCATGTGCAAACCAGGCCTACATCGTTCCCCATTGTGCATACCAGTCCTACATACTTCCCCTGTGTGCATACCAGTCCTACATCCTTCCCCTGTGTGCATATCAGTCCTACATTCTTCCCCTGTTTGCATACTAGTCCTACATCTGTCCCCATTGTGCATACCATTCCTACATCCTTCCCCTGTGTGCATATCAGTCCTACATACTTCCCCTGTTTGCATAATTGTCATACATCTGTCCCCTTTGTGCATACGAGTCCTACATTCTTCCCCTGTGTCCATACCAGTCCTACATCATTTCCCCGGGTGCATACCAGTCCTACATCCTTCCCCTGTGTGCATACCAGTCCTACATCCTTCACCCGTGTGCATACCAGTCCTACATACTTCCCTTGTGTGCAAACCAGTCCTGCATCCTTCCCCTGTATGCATACCAGTCCTACATCTTTTCCCCGGGTGCGTACCAGTCCTACATCCTTCCCCTGTGTGCATAGCAGTCCTACATTCTTCCCCGTGTGGAAAATAGACCTACATCGTACCCCTTCATACTTCCTCTGTGTACATACCAGTCCTACATCCTTCCCATGTGTGCATAACAGTCCTACATTCTTCCCCGTGTGGAAAATAGACCTACATCGTACCCCTTCATACTTCCTCTGTGTACATACCAGTCCTACATCCTTCCCATGTGTGCATACCAGTCCTAAATACTTCCCCTATGTGCATACAAGTCATATATCCTTCCCCTGTGTGCATAATAGTCATACATACTTCCCCTGTGTTCAAACCAGTCCTACATCCTATCCCTGTATGCATACCGGTACTACATCGTTCCCCAGTGTGCATACCAGTTCTGCATCCATCCTGGTGTGCATACCAGTCCTACATCCTTCCCATTTTTGCACACAAGTCCTACATCCTAAACCTGTGTGCATACCAGTCCTAAATCCTACTCCTGTGTGCATACCAGTCCTACATCCTTCCCCTGTGTGCACACCAGTCCTACACCCTTCCTCTGTGTGCATACCAGTCCTATATCCATCCCTTGTGTGCATACCAGTCTTACATCCTTCCCCTGTGTACATACCAGTCCTACATCCTTCACCCGTGTGCATACCAGTCCTACATACTTCCCTTGTGTGCATACCAGTCCTACATCCTTCCCCTGTGTGCATACCAGTCCTACATCTTTTCCCCGGGTGTGTACCAGTCCTATATCCATCCCCTGTGTGCATACCAGTCCTGCATCCTTCCCCTATGTGCATACCAGTCCTACATTCTTCCCCATGTGGAAAATAGACCTACATCGTACCCCATCAAACTTCCCCTGTGTACATACCAGTGCTACATCCTTCCCCCGTGTGCATACCAGTCCCACATACTTCCCCTGTGTGCATACCAGTACTACATCTTACACCTGTGTGCATACCAGTCCTACATCTTTCCCCTGTGTGCATACCGTCCTACATCCTTCCTGTTACGCCGATGCTCGCCACAAACCGGGACCGGACCGCGGGGCTGAGGTGGGGTTATATAATCACCGACCTGAGTCCACGCAGACTGATCCAGAGTGCGCAGTTCGTAGTCGTACATCGCAGGGTCAGGATTGGAGAAGGCAGCATCGTCGTTATGGAAGCAGGAGTTCGGCAACAGGTAGTCAGGATTTCCCCGCTTCAGCTTAGGAGCGTGAGCGCGGGGGTGGCTTCTGCGCGAGGAGCGGCCTCGGCCCATGACGCCGATCTCAGCAGGAGGAGACAGCAGGCTGGCCGAAGTTCACCGCAGGGCAGCGTCGGGTAGAACCAACGCTTCAGCGCAGAAGTCCAAGGCAGGTCACTGCAAGAGGATCGCAGCAAGCCGCAGGAAAGGAAGGGTAGCCACTGCTAGGAGGGAATGCAGCAGGTACCGGTGCTGGCAACACGCTTCAGCACAGACGTCCCGGGTAGGCCACTGCAGGAGAATAGCAGCAGGCCAGTGCTGGCATCAACGCTTCAGCACAGACGTCCAGGGCAGGCCACTGCAAGGAGATAGCAGCAGGCCGCAGGAAAGGAAGGGTAGCCACTGCTAGGAGGGAATGCAGCAGTACCAGTGCTGGCATCAACGCTTCAGCACAGACGTCCAGGATAGGCCACTACAGGAGAATAGCGGCAGGCCACAGGACAGGAAGGGTAGCTACTGCTAGGAGGGAATGCAGCAGTACCAGTGCTGGCATCAACGCTTCAGCACAGACGTCCAGGGTAGGCCACTGCAAGGAGATAGCAGCAGGCCAGTGCTGGCAACAACGCTTCAGCACAGACATCCAGGACCAGGCCTCTGGATACTCAGGAACTTGGAAGGTAAGAACGCTAGGAGAGAGGCCTGGGGTGGTTTGTGGCAGAGACAGTAACATAGAGGTAGGAATAGTTATGCTCGGCGCTGGTTCAGAGCCAACGCCTAGAATATAAAGGGCGGAGATCCAATCACAGGAGGAGGGTGTGTGAGAATTCCTCCAATGAAGTAGCACAGGGCAGAAGCTGCAATGAGAGGCAGCACCTGTGCCATAGATTGCCAGAGGAAGCCTGCAACTGCACAGGTCTGCAAGGCAAAAGTCAAAGCCAGTAGTGGATTCCTTACAGTACCCCCCCCTTCAGGTGAGACCTCCGGACGAACAAGATCCATCACAGATTTGGGGGACATGGAATTGTTCCTAAACCTCCTTAGGCGAGAGGTGGCGTTGAAAGCCCATAGTTTGTTGGGATTCCTTACAGTACCCCCACCACTGGGTGAAAAGCCTGGGTGAACAGGACCATTCATAGGTCTGGGAGACATTGAGTTGTTCCTGAAGTGTCTCCGGCGAGAATTAGGTCCACAATCCAGATGTACATTGGCGAGTGCCATGAAAGACAGCGGTGGTACTGCAGTTCTTGGTACATGGACAATGGGACCTGAGGGCTCCGGAATGGGAACATCGGAAGGACGGTAGCCAGGTGTCCGGTGCATAGTAATAGTCCAAGAGTACGGGACACAGGACACAGATTGTCGGACAAAAATGGCAGAGGGACCTTCAGAGAAGGCAATGTCTTTGGTGAAATCAGCACGGAGGAAGTTGCGAGAGTCTTTAGCTTCCAAGGAATTCCGGGTGGTGGTTAGCAAGGGAATGGGGCGGGAGGGTTCACTACACACTATTGCAGCGGTACTTTTGATACCAAGCAGGGTTGCTATCCCAAGCAATTTGCGAGAGTCTGTAGCAGTGTGTATGCAACTCATGGTACTGGCAGTTGAAGAAGGATCCGCTTCCTTTGGTTTGTGATCTTTAGAGAGAATCAAATCCGAAATTGTGGCCTTGGCGAAGGACATAATAAGCATGTCTATACCCATAGTGGACCCATAGAGAACAGGAACGGACGCTTCAGGTAAAGCGACGAGGTCCAGTAAGGGTGTCTTCGTCTTAGGGAGAGGCCAATTGCCATACAGATTGGGCACTTTGGGCACCGCACAGAGACCTGCGAGTAAGGAGTCTGTTTGAAAGGTGAGAAAACAGATTTTATCCAAAAAACAAGGCAGGCGGTTAAGCGGTGCATCAACCTTAGGGAAAAAAGTCTTGGGGTTAAAGCTGGGTGCCTCCAACACAGAGAAAGAAGACAGAGAACTAGAGCTTGGCTCCGGAGTGGAGGTCCCAGGTACCCAGGTCTCACATGATACTGTGGGAGAAGCAATGCAAATTGTTACTGTTTTAAACATAGGGTCTTTAACATCGGTAGCTCCAGGCACCTTTTTGAGAGGTAACCCTAGTTTTGGGACAGGACAGTCAATAGCAAGTACCCCAAGTATTGTGGAAGACACAGAGAAAAATAAGTCCATTTTAAAGACGGGATCTTCTGAAAAAAGGGAACGTTCCAAATGCGATACCCCTGAGTTCGTGGTAGTAGACATACAGTCAGTAGTGGATACCCCGAATACTGTGGGCGAATCAGCGTGAAACAGTATTATTACAGGAATGGGCATCCCAGACTTAAAGTCATTTTTAATCATCCCGGAGGCTGTGGCATGATCCGTGAGAGAAACTGGGGTAAACTCTCCAACAGACACAAGGGACATCTTGCTTGTTACAGAATTGGGTCCCTGAGAATCCCTAGTGAGGGCATCAGACTCCATGGGAGACTTAGTGACAGGGGTTTTGGAACTGATTAAAGGAATGGCAGGTATCACAGATTTACTAGGAGAAATACCTTGCAAAACAGAAATTTTAGTAAAGGTGATAGGCATCACAGATAGGGCAGACAGAAGTAAGCTAGGCAAGGTTGCTTCTATAACAGAAGATTTGGCAGCGGCAAAGCTTAACTCAGCGGCTGCTGGAGAACTTTTAACTACAATGAGAAGGGACTGCAGTTTTACAAAGTCAGGGATAAAGGGAGTCTCAAACTTGAAAGCCTGATCATTCAAAAAGAAGGGCCCTAACTTTAATGGTACTGAGGGAGCAACAGCAGATACGCTGATCTCAGAAGGGGTCACTTGGAAAGGAGAATAATATGTACTGTTCGCTTTAAACCCTAGGATTTGGGAAAAGGAGAACTCAGACAGTGCAAGTGGGGCAACCACGACTGTGCTGGCCTCTGAAGTGGGTATTTGGGAAAGAGTGTCTGGGACTTCAGAAACGACAACAGATTCCACGAAAAGGGGTCTATGCTCAGAAGCAGGGGTCTCAGCTCTCTGAGTGGCAGACGGGGTGAGTGAAATACCTAGGAGTAGGGATTCTGTGAACAGGTTTAGAGAAACAAACGGCTCCAGAATACTTTTTACTGGAGCCAGTATTATTGCCGAAAGTTCAGGGGGCATAGCCCCGAGAATTTTAGCCGAGTCAGAGGACAAAAGGGGTTGATCCTCTGAGGCTAAGGAGGTGTCCCTGACTGACGAACTAAAGGGATCTACCAAGGAAGGTTCACAGGGCTGACCTGCAGGGGTTAACATAGGAAAAACCCCAAGGGTTAAATTACTCTGTACCTGAGAATCAGAGAAATAGAAGCTAGTCTCCGAGAGTGGGGTCATAGGGGGTTCTGCCTCTTGCCCTAGGAACCTATCATTAGACTGCGGAATACTAGGGTTAGTAGTAGGAACCTCACAGAGCAGACTAGCAGGGGTTAATACAGAAAAAACCTCGGAAACAGAGCTTAGAATTTTTGGTTTAGGAAAAGAGGGCAAACAGGATTTATTCTCTGGTGCTAGGGAAGACACACTGACCTGGGTACTGCAGGGATTTACAGTGGGGAACGCATAAGCCTGACTAGCAGGGGTTAAGACCGAAATAACCTCAGGGACAGAACTTAGGGAGGTTAACTCAGGATTAGGGAGCGTGGCAGCTTCTTCCTTAGCGGGCAGCGACAGAGAAATGGTTTGACCATTCTTAGGAGAGAGAGGTAACCCCACAGGTTTAGTAACAGGACTGGTAGCACAGAGAATCTGCCAAGCAGCAGCATAGCTGGCAAGGAGGGGATCCTGTTCTATTATGTGAGTGTCTAGTGTTGAGGAAAATACATGGAGTGTATCTTGAGACTGAGCCAACATGAGGAGGGCGCTCTGTTCTACTAGATGAATGTCCAGTGATGAGGCCAGGGCATAGATTGCCTCTTGGGCGTCGGCCAGTTCCATGGGGTTCACATTATCCCAGGTTAAAGGGGAATCAGGGGAGCGAATACATTCGGCTAGAGATTGTTTTAAGCTCAGGATACAGTAAGCCTTAATAAAGAGATCACAACGGCATTGTCTTTGCAAAGGGGTTAAACCTTCATAGGTAAACATTTCATCCATCAGGGGTATTACTTCACACAAATACTGGCCTTCATAGTGGGACTGATACGCAGGACGGGACATAACTTCAGTTGGAAAATTGCCATCCCCCGCCACGGCGCGGTCCGGTTTTAACGGGCCGAGCATACTGTTACGCCGATGCTCGCCACAAACCGGGACCGGACCGCGGGGCTGAGGTGGGGTTATATAATCACCGACCTGAGTCCACGCAGACTGATCCAGAGTGCGCAGTTCGTAGTCGTACATCGCAGGGTCAGGATTGGAGAAGGCAGCATCGTCGTTATGGAAGCAGGAGTTCGGCAACAGGTAGTCAGGATTTCCCCGCTTCAGCTTAGGAGCGTGAGCGCGGGGGTGGCTTCTGCGCGAGGAGCGGCCTCGGCCCATGACGCCGATCTCAGCAGGAGGAGACAGCAGGCTGGCCGAAGTTCACCGCAGGGCAGCGTCGGGTAGAACCAACGCTTCAGCGCAGAAGTCCAAGGCAGGTCACTGCAAGAGGATCGCAGCAAGCCGCAGGAAAGGAAGGGTAGCCACTGCTAGGAGGGAATGCAGCAGGTACCGGTGCTGGCAACACGCTTCAGCACAGACGTCCCGGGTAGGCCACTGCAGGAGAATAGCAGCAGGCCAGTGCTGGCATCAACGCTTCAGCACAGACGTCCAGGGCAGGCCACTGCAAGGAGATAGCAGCAGGCCGCAGGAAAGGAAGGGTAGCCACTGCTAGGAGGGAATGCAGCAGTACCAGTGCTGGCATCAACGCTTCAGCACAGACGTCCAGGATAGGCCACTACAGGAGAATAGCGGCAGGCCACAGGACAGGAAGGGTAGCTACTGCTAGGAGGGAATGCAGCAGTACCAGTGCTGGCATCAACGCTTCAGCACAGACGTCCAGGGTAGGCCACTGCAAGGAGATAGCAGCAGGCCAGTGCTGGCAACAACGCTTCAGCACAGACATCCAGGACCAGGCCTCTGGATACTCAGGAACTTGGAAGGTAAGAACGCTAGGAGAGAGGCCTGGGGTGGTTTGTGGCAGAGACAGTAACATAGAGGTAGGAATAGTTATGCTCGGCGCTGGTTCAGAGCCAACGCCTAGAATATAAAGGGCGGAGATCCAATCACAGGAGGAGGGTGTGTGAGAATTCCTCCAATGAAGTAGCACAGGGCAGAAGCTGCAATGAGAGGCAGCACCTGTGCCATAGATTGCCAGAGGAAGCCTGCAACTGCACAGGTCTGCAAGGCAAAAGTCAAAGCCAGTAGTGGATTCCTTACACTTCCCCTGTGTGCATACCATTCCTATATCCATCCCCTGTGTGCATTCCAGTCCTACATTCTTCCCCTGTGGTACATACCGGTCCTACATTCTTCCCCTGTGTACATACCATTCCAATATCTTTCCCCTGTGTGCATACCAGTTCTACATTCTTCACCGTGTGGAAAATAGACCTACATCGTACCACTTCATACTTCCCCTGTGTACATACCAGTGCTACATCCTTCCCCCGAGCGCCTACCAGTCCTACATACTTCCCCTGTGTGAATACCAGTCATATATCCTTCCCCTGTGTGCATACCAGTCCTACATACTTCCCCTGTGTGAATACCAGTCATATATCCTTCCCCTGTGTGCATACCAGTCATACATACTTCCCCTGTGTTCATACCAGTCCTACATCCTATCCCTATATGCATACCGGTACTACATCGTTCCCCAGTGTGCATACCAGTTCTGCATCCTTCCCCTGTGTGCATATCAGTCCTACATCCTTCCCCTTTTTGCATACCAGTCCTACATCCTACACCTGTGTGCATACCAGTCCTACATCCTACACCTGTGTGCATACCAGTCTTACATCCTTCCCCTGTGTACATACCAGTCCTACACCCTTCCCCTGTGTGCATACCAGTCCTGTATCCAGCCCCTGTGTGCATACCAGTCCTACATTCTTCCCCTGTGTACATACCGTTCCTACATTCTTCCCCTGTGTACATATCAGTCCAACATTCTTCCCAAGTGTCCATACCAGTCCTACATCTTTTCCCCGGGTGCATACAAGTCCTACATCCTTCCCCTGTGTGCATACCAGTCCTACATCCTTCCCCTGTGTGCATACCAGTCCTACATCCTTCACCCGTGTGCATACCAGTCCTACATCCTTCCCCTGTGTGCATACCAGTCCTACATCCTTCCCCTGTGTGCATACCAGTCCTACATTCTTCCCCGTGTGAAAATAGACCTACATCGTACCCCTTCATACTTCCCCTGTGTACATACCAGTGCTTCATCCTTCCCCCCGTGTGCATACCAGTCCTACATACTTCCCCTGTGTGCATACCAGTCATATATCCTTCCCCTGTTTGCATACCAGTTCTACATCCTATCCCTGTATGCATACCGTCCTACATCCTTCCCCTGTGTGCATACCAGTCCTGCATCCTTCCCGGTGTGCATACCAGTCCTACATCCTTCCCCTTTTTGCATACCAATCCTACATCCTACACCTGTGTGCATACCAGTCCTACATCCTACACCTGTGTGCATACCAGTCCTTCATCCTTCCCCTGTGTGCATACCATCCTACATCCTTCCCCTGTGTGCATACCAGTCCTACATACTTCCCTTGTGTGCAAACCAGTCCTGCATCCTTCCCCTGTATGCATACCAGTCCTACATCTTTTCCCCGGGTGCGTACCAGTCCTACATCCTTCCCCTGTGTGCATAGCAGTCCTACATTCTTCCCCGTGTGGAAAATAGACCTACATCGTACCCCTTCATACTTCCTCTGTGTACATACCAGTCCTACATCCTTCCCATGTGTGCATAACAGTCCTACATTCTTCCCCGTGTGGAAAATAGACCTACATCGTACCCCTTCATACTTCCTCTGTGTACATACCAGTCCTACATCCTTCCCATGTGTGCATACCAGTCCTAAATACTTCCCCTATGTGCATACAAGTCATATATCCTTCCCCTGTGTGCATAATAGTCATACATACTTCCCCTGTGTTCAAACCAGTCCTACATCCTATCCCTGTATGCATACCGGTACTACATCGTTCCCCAGTGTGCATACCAGTTCTGCATCCATCCCGGTGTGCATACCAGTCCTACATCCTTCCCATTTTTGCACACAAGTCCTACATCCTAAACCTGTGTGCATACCAGTCCTAAATCCTACTCCTGTGTGCATACCAGTCCTACATCCTTCCCCTGTGTGCACACCAGTCCTACACCCTTCCTCTGTGTGCATACCAGTCCTATATCCATCCCTTGTGTGCATACCAGTCTTACATCCTTCCCCTATGTACATACCAGTCCTACATCCTTCACCCGTGTGCATACCAGTCCTACATACTTCCCTTGTGTGCATACCAGTCCTACATCCTTCCCCTGTGTGCATACCAGTCCTACATCTTTTCCCCGGGTGTGTACCAGTCCTATATCCATCCCCTGTGTGCATACCAGTCCTGCATCCTTCCCCTATGTGCATACCAGTCCTACATTCTTCCCCATGTGGAAAATAGACCTACATCGTACCCCATCAAACTTCCCCTGTGTACATACCAGTGCTACATCCTTCCCCCGTGTGCATACCAGTCCCACATACTTCCCCTGTGTGCATACCAGTACTACATCTTACACCTGTGTGCATACCAGTCCTACATCGTTCCCCTGTGTGCATACCGTCCTACATCCTTCCCCTGTGTGCATACCATTCCTATATCCATCCCCTGTGTGCATTCCAGTCCTACATTCTTCCCCTGTGGTACATACCGGTCCTACATTCTTCCCCTGTGTACATACCATTCCAATATCTTTCCCCTGTGTGCATACCAGTTCTACATTCTTCACCGTGTGGAAAATAGACCTACATCGTACCACTTCATACTTCCCCTGTGTACATACCAGTGCTACATCCTTCCCCCGAGCGCCTACCAGTCCTACATACTTCCCCTGTGTGAATACCAGTCATATATCCTTCCCCTGTGTGCATACCAGTCATACATACTTCCCCTGTGTTCATACCAGTCCTACATCCTATCCCTGTATGCATACCGGTACTACATCGTTCCCCAGTGTGCATACCAGTTCTGCATCCTTCCCGGTGTGCATACCAGTCCTACATCCTTCCCCTTTTTGCATACCAGTCCTACATCCTACACCTGTGTGCATACCAGTCCTACATCCTACACCTGTGTGCATACCAGTCTTACATCCTTCCCCTGTGTACATACCAGTCCTACACCCTTCCCCTGTGTGCATACCAGTCCTGTATCCAGCCCCTGTGTGCATACCAGTCCTACATTCTTCCCCTGTGTACATACCGTTCCTACATTCTTCCCCTGTGTACATATCAGTCCAACATTCTTCCCAAGTGTCCATACCAGTCCTACATCTTTTCCCCGGGTGCATACAAGTCCTACATCCTTCCCCTGTGTGCATACCAGTCCTACATCCTTCCCCTGTGTGCATACCAGTCCTACATCCTTCACCCGTGTGCATACCAGTCCTACATCCTTCCCCTGTGTGCATACCAGTCCTACATCCTTCCCCTGTGTGCATACCAGTCCTACATTCTTCCCCGTGTGAAAATAGACCTACATCGTACCCCTTCATACTTCCCCTGTGTACATACCAGTGCTTCATCCTTCCCCCCGTGTGCATACCAGTCCTACATACTTCCCCTGTGTGCATACCAGTCATATATCCTTCCCCTGTTTGCATACCAGTTCTACATCCTATCCCTGTATGCATACCGTCCTACATCCTTCCCCTGTGTGCATACCAGTCCTGCATCCTTCCCGGTGTGCATACCAGTCCTACATCCTTCCCCTTTTTGCATACCAATCCTACATCCTACACCTGTGTGCATACCAGTCCTACATCCTACACCTGTGTGCATACCAGTCCTTCATCCTTCCCCTGTGTGCATACCATCCTACATCCTTCCCCTGTGTGCATACAAGTCCTATATCCATCCCCTGTGTGCATACCAGTCCTACATTCTTCCCCTGTGTACATACCGGTCCTACATTTTCCCCCTGTGTACATACCATTCCAATATCCTTCCCCTGTGTGCATACCAGTTCTACATTTTCCCCCATGTCCTACATCCTTACCCTGTGTGGATACCAGTCCTACATACTTCCCCTGTGTGCATACCAGTCATATATCCTTCCCCTGTGTGCATACCAGTCCTACATCCTTCCCCTGTGTGCATACCAGTCCTACATCTTTTCCCCGGGTGTGTACCAGTCTTATATCCATCCCCTGTGTGCATACCAGTCCTGCATCCTTCCCCTATGTGCATATCAGTCCTACATTCTTCCCCATGTGGAAAATAGACCTACATCGTACCCCATCAAACTTCCCCTGTGTACATACCAGTGCTACATCCTTCCCCCGTGTGCATACCAGTCCCACATACTTCCCCTGTGTGCATACCAGTACTACATCTTACACCTGTGTGCATACCAGTCCTACATCTTTCCCCTGTGTGCATACCGTCCTACATCCTTCCCCTGTGTGCATACCATTCCTATATCCATCCCCTGTGTGCATTCCAGTCCTACATTCTTCCCCTGTGGTACATACCGGTCCTACATTCTTCCCCTGTGTACATACCATTCCAATATCTTTCCCCTGTGTGCATACCAGTTCTACATTCTTCACCGTGTGGAAAATAGACCTACATCGTACCACTTCATACTTCCCCTGTGTACATACCAGTGCTACATCCTTCCCCCGAGCGCCTACCAGTCCTACATACTTCCCCTGTGTGAATACCAGTCATATATCCTTCCCCTGTGTGCATACCAGTCATACATACTTCCCCTGTGTTCATACTAGTCCTACAACCTATCCCTATATGCATACCGGTACTACATCGTTCCCCAGTGTGCATACCAGTTCTGCATCCTTCCCGGTGTGCATACCAGTCCTACATCCTTCCCCTTTTTGCATACCAGTCCTACATCCTACACCTGTGTGCATACCAGTCCTACATCCTACACCTGTGTGCATACCAGTCTTACATCCTTCCCCTGTGTACATACCAGTCCTACACCCTTCCCCTGTGTGCATACCAGTCCTGTATCCAGCCCCTTTGTGCATACCAGTCCTACATTCTTCCCCTGTGTACATACCATTCCTACATTCTTCCCCTGTGTACATACCAGTCCAACATTCTTCCCAAGTGTCCATACCAGTCCTACATCTTTTCCCCGGGTGCATACAAGTCCTACATCCTTCCCCTGTGTGCATACCAGTCCTACATCCTTCCCCTGTGTGCATACCAGTCCTACATCCTTCACCCGTGTGCATACCAGTCCTACATCCTTCCCCTGTGTGCATACCAGTCCTACATCCTTCCCCTGTGTGCATACCAGTCCTACATTCTTCCCCGTGTGAAAATAGACCTACATCGTACCCCTTCATACTTCCCCTGTGTACATACCAGTGCTTCATCCTTCCCCCCGTGTGCATACCAGTCCTACATACTTCCCCTGTGAGCATACCAGTCATATATCCTTCCCCTGTTTGCATACCAGTCCTACATCCTATCCCTGTATGCATACCGTCCTACATCCTTCCCCTGTGTGCATACCAGTCCTGCATCCTTCCCGGTGTGCATACCAGTCCTACATCCTTCCCCTTTTTGCATACCAATCCTACATCCTACACCTGTGTGCATACCAGTCCTACATCCTACACCTGTGTGCATACCAGTCCTTCATCCTTCCCCTGTGTGCATACCATCCTACATCCTTCCCCTGTGTGCATACAAGTCCTATATCCATCCCCTGTGTGCATACCAGTCCTACATTCTTCCCCTGTGTACATACCGGTCCTACATTTTCCCCCTGTGTACATACCATTCCAATATCCTTCCCCTGTGTGCATACCAGTTCTACATTTTCCCCCATGTCCTACATCCTTACCCTGTGTGGATACCAGTCCTACATACTTCCCCTGTGTGCATACCAGTCATATATCCTTCCCCTGTGTGCATACCAGTCCTACATCCTTCCCCTGTGTGCATACCAGTCCTACATCTTTTCCCCGGGTGTGTACCAGTCCTATATCCATCCCCTGTGTGCATACCAGTCCTGCATCCTTCCCCTATGTGCATACCAGTCCTACATTCTTCCCCATGTGGAAAATAGACCTACATCGTACCCCATCAAACTTCCCCTGTGTACATACCAGTGCTACATCCTTCCCCCGTGTGCATACCAGTCCCACATACTTCCCCTGTGTGCATACCAGTACTACATCTTACACCTGTGTGCATACCAGTCCTACATCTTTCCCCTGTGTGCATACCGTCCTACATCCTTCCCCTGTGTGCATACCATTCCTATATCCATCCCCTGTGTGCATTCCAGTCCTACATTCTTCCCCTGTGGTACATACCGGTCCTACATTCTTCCCCTGTGTACATACCATTCCAATATCTTTCCCCTGTGTGCATACCAGTTCTACATTCTTCACCGTGTGGAAAATAGACCTACATCGTACCACTTCATACTTCCCCTGTGTACATACCAGTGCTACATCCTTCCCCCGAGCGCCTACCAGTCCTACATACTTCCCCTGTGTGAATACCAGTCATATATCCTTCCCCTGTGTGCATACCAGTCATACATACTTCCCCTGTGTTCATACTAGTCCTACAACCTATCCCTATATGCATACCGGTACTACATCGTTCCCCAGTGTGCATACCAGTTCTGCATCCTTCCCGGTGTGCATACCAGTCCTACATCCTTCCCCTTTTTGCATACCAGTCCTACATCCTACACCTGTGTGCATACCAGTCCTACATCCTACACCTGTGTGCATACCAGTCTTACATCCTTCCCCTGTGTACATACCAGTCCTACACCCTTCCCCTGTGTGCATACCAGTCCTGTATCCAGCCCCTTTGTGCATACCAGTCCTACATTCTTCCCCTGTGTACATACCATTCCTACATTCTTCCCCTGTGTACATACCAGTCCAACATTCTTCCCAAGTGTCCATACCAGTCCTACATCTTTTCCCCGGGTGCATACAAGTCCTACATCCTTCCCCTGTGTGCATACCAGTCCTACATCCTTCCCCTGTGTGCATACCAGTCCTACATCCTTCACCCGTGTGCATACCAGTCCTACATCCTTCCCCTGTGTGCATACCAGTCCTACATCCTTCCCCTGTGTGCATACCAGTCCTACATTCTTCCCCGTGTGAAAATAGACCTACATCGTACCCCTTCATACTTCCCCTGTGTACATACCAGTGCTTCATCCTTCCCCCCGTGTGCATACCAGTCCTACATACTTCCCCTGTGAGCATACCAGTCATATATCCTTCCCCTGTTTGCATACCAGTCCTACATCCTATCCCTGTATGCATACCGTCCTACATCCTTCCCCTGTGTGCATACCAGTCCTGCATCCTTCCCGGTGTGCATACCAGTCCTACATCCTTCCCCTTTTTGCATACCAATCCTACATCCTACACAAGTGTGCATACCAGTCCTACATCCTACACCTGTGTGCATACCAGTCCTTCATCCTTCCCCTGTGTGCATACCATCCTACATCCTTCCCCTGTGTGCATACAAGTCCTATATCCATCCCCTGTGTGCATACCAGTCCTACATTCTTCCCCTGTGTACATACCGGTCCTACATTTTTCCCCTGTGTACATACCATTCCAATATCCTTCCCCTGTGTGCATACCAGTTCTACATTTTCCCCCATGTCCTACATCCTTACCCTGTGTGGATACCAGTCCTACATACTTCCCCTGTGTGCATACCAGTCATATATCCTTCCCCTGTGTGCATACCAGTCCTACATACTTCCCCTGTGTACATACCAGTCCTACATCCTAACCCTGTATGCATACCGGTACTACATCCTTCCCCTGTGTGCATACCAGTCCTACATCCATCCTTCCCTTGTGTGCATACCAGTCCTACATCCTTCCCCTGTGTGCATAGCAGTCCTACATCCTTCCCCTGTTTGCATACTAGTCCTACATCTGTCCCCTTTGTGCATACCAGTCCTACATTCTTCCCCATTGTGCATACCAGTCCTACATTTTTTCCCTGTGCACATACCAGTCCTACATCCTTCCTCCAGGTGCATACCAGTCCTACATCCTTCACCCGGGTTTCATACCAGACCTACATCCTTCCGCAATGTGCATACCAGTCCTACATCCTATCCCGTTGTGCAAACCGGTCCTACATCCATCCACCATGTGCATCAGTCCTACATACTTCCCCAAGTGCAAACCAGGCCTACATCGTTCCCCATTGTGCATTCCAGTCCTGCATACTTCCCCTGTGTGCATACCAGTCCTACATCCTTCCCCTGTGTGCATATCAGTCCTACATACTTCCCCTGTTTGCATACTAGTCCTACATCTGTCCCCTTTGTGCATACCAGTCCTACATTCTTCCCCTGTGTGCATACCAGTTCTACATTCTTACCCTGTGCGCACACCAGTCCTACATCCTTCCTCCAGGTGCATACCAGCCCTATATCCTTCACCCGGGTTTCATACCAGACCTACATCCTTCCCCCATGTGTATACCAGTCCTACATCCTATCCCTTTGTGCAAACCGGTCCTACATCCATCCACCATGTGCATCAGTCCTACATACTTCCCCATGTGCAAACCAGGCCTACATCATTCCCCATTGTGCATACCATTCCTTCATACATCCCCTGTGTACATACCAGTGCTACATCCTTCCCCCGTGTGCATACCAGTCCTACATACTTCCCCTGTGAGCATACCAGTCATATATCCTTCCCCTGTGTGCATACCAGTCATACATACTTCCCCTGTGTTCATACCAGTCCTACATCCTATCCCTGTATGCATACCGGTACTACATCGTTCCCCAGTGTGCATACCAGTCCTACATCCTTCCCCTGTGTGCATATCAGTCCTACATACTTCCCCTGTGTGCATACCAGTCCTACATCCTTCCCCTGTGTGCATATCAGTCCTACATACTTCCCCTGTTTGCATACTAGTCCTACATCTGTCCCCATTGTGCATACCAGTCCTACATCCTTTACCCCTGTGTGCATATCAGTCCTACATACTTCCCCTGTTTGCATACTTGTCGTACATCTGTCCCCTTTGTGCATAGCATTCCTACATTCTTCCCCTGTGTCCATACCAGTCCTACATCTTTTCCCCGGGTGAATACCAGTCCTACATCCTTCCCCTGTGTGCATACCAGTCCTACATCCTTCACCCGTGTGCATACCAGTTCTACATACTTCCATTGTGTGCATACCAGTCCTACATCCTTCCCCTGTGTGCATACAAGTCCTACATCTTTTCCCTGGGTGCGTACCAGTGCTACATCCTTCCCCCGTTTGCATACCAGTCCTACATACTTCCCCTGTGTGCATACCAGTCATATATCCTTCCCCTATGTGCATACCAGTCAAACATTCTTCCCGTGTTCATACCAGTCCTACATTCTATCCCTGTATGCATACCTGTACTACATCATTCCCCAGTGTGCATACCAGTTCTGCATCCTTCCCAGTGTGCATACCAGTCCTACATCCTACACCTGTGTGCATACCAGTCCTACATCCTAAACCTGTGTGCATACCAGTCCTACATCCTACACCTGTGTGCATACCAGTCCTACATCTTATCCCTGTATGCATACTGGTACTACATCGTTCCCCAGTGTGCATACCAGTTCTGCATCCTTCCCGGTGTGCATACATGTCCTACATCCTTTCCCTTTTTGCATACCAGTCCTACATCCTACACCTGTGTGCATACCAGTCCTACATCCTACACGTGTGTTCATACCAGTCCTACATAATTTCCTTGTGTGCATACCAGTCCTACACCCTTCCTCTGTGTGCATACATGTCCTATATCCATCCCCTGTGTGCATACCAGTCCTACATTCTTCCCGTGTGCATACCAGTCCTATATCCATCCCCTGTGTGCATACCAGTCCTACATTCTTCCCCTGTGTACATACCGGACCTACATTCTTCGCCTTTGTACATACAATTCCAATATCCTTCCCCTGTGTGCATACCAGTTCTACATTTTCCCCCGTGTGCAAACCAGGCCTACATCGTTCCCCATTGTGCATTCCAGTCCTGCATACTTCCCCTGTGTGCATACCAGTCCTACATCCTTCCCCTGTGTGCATATCAGTCCTACATACTTCCCCTGTTTGCATACTAGTCCTACATCTGTCCCCTTTGTGCATACCAGTCCTACATTCTTCCCCTGTGTGCATACCAGTTCTACATTCTTACCCTGTGCGCACACCAGTCCTACATCCTTCCTCCAGGTGCATACCAGCCCTATATCCTTCACCCGGGTTTCATACCAGACCTACATCCTTCCCCCATGTGCATACCAGTCCTACATCCTATCCCTTTGTGCAAACCGGTCCTACATCCATCCACCATGTGCATCAGTCCTACATACTTCCCCATGTGCAAACCAGGCCTACATCATTCCCCATTGTGCATACCATTCCTTCATACATCCCCTGTGTACATACCAGTGCTACATCCTTCCCCCGTGTGCATACCAGTCCTACATACTTCCCCTGTGAGCATACCAGTCATATATCCTTCCCCGGTGTGCATACCAGTCATACATACTTCCCCTGTGTTCATACCAGTCCTACATCCTATCCCTGTATGCATACCGGTACTACATCGTTCCCCAGTGTGCATACCAGTCCTACATCCTTCCCCTGTGTGCATATCAGTCCTACATCCTTCCCCTGTGTGCATACCAGTCCTACATCCTTCCCCTGTGTGCATATCAGTCCTACATACAGTACTTCCCCTGTTTGCATACTAGTCCTACATCTGTCCCCATTGTGCATACCAGTCCTACATCCTTTACCCCTGTGTGCATATCAGTCCTACATACTTCCCCTGTTTGCATACTTGTCGTACATCTGTCCCCTTTGTGCATAGCATTCCTACATTCTTCCCCTGTGTCCATACCAGTCCTACATCTTTTCCCCGGGTGCATACCAGTCCTACATCCTTCCCCTGTGTGCATACCAGTCCTACATCCTTCACCCGTGTGCATACCAGTTCTACATACTTCCATTGTGTGCATACCAGTCCTACATCCTTCCCCTGTGTGCATACAAGTCCTACATCTTTTCCCTGGGTGCGTACCAGTCCTACATCCTTCCCCTGTGTGCATACCAGTCCTGCATCCTTCCCGGTGTGCATACCAGTCCTACATCCTTCCCCTTTTTGCATACCAATCCTACATCCTACACCTGTGTGCATACCAGTCCTACATCCTACACCTGTGTGCATACCAGTCCTTCATCCTTCCCCTGTGTGCATACCATCCTACATCCTTCCCCTGTGTGCATACAAGTCCTATATCCATCCCCTGTGTGCATACCAGTCCTACATTCTTCCCCTGTGTACATACCTGTCCTACATTTTTCCCCTGTGTACATACCATTCCAATATCCTTCCCCTGTGTGCATACCAGTTCTACATTTTCCCCCATGTCCTACATCCTTACCCTGTGTGGATACCAGTCCTACATACTTCCCCTGTGTGCATACCAGTCATATATCCTTCCCCTGTGTGCATACCAGTCCTACATACTTCCCCTGTGTACATACCAGTCCTACATCCTAACCCTGTATGCATACCGGTACTACATCCTTCCCCTGTGTGCATACCAGTCCTACATCCATCCTTCCCCTGTGTGCATACCAGTCCTACATCCTTCCCCTGTGTGCATAGCAGTCCTACATCCTTCCCCTGTTTGCATACTAGTCCTACATCTGTCCCCTTTGTGCATACCAGTCCTACATTCTTCCCCATTGTGCATACCAGTCCTACATTTTTTCCCTGTGCACATACCAGTCCTACATCCTTCCTCCAGGTGCATACCAGTCCTACATCCTTCACCCGGGTTTCATACCAGACCTACATCCTTCCGCAATGTGCATACCAGTCCTACATCCTATCCCGTTGTGCAAACCGGTCCTACATCCATCCACCATGTGCATCAGTCCTACATACTTCCCCAAGTGCAAACCAGGCCTACATCGTTCCCCATTGTGCATTCCAGTCCTGCATACTTCCCCTGTGTGCATACCAGTCCTACATCCTTCCCCTGTGTGCATATCAGTCCTACATACTTCCCCTGTTTGCATACTAGTCCTACATCTGTCCCCTTTGTGCATACCAGTCCTACATTCTTCCCCTGTGTGCATACCAGTTCTACATTCTTACCCTGTGCGCACACCAGTCCTACATCCTTCCTCCAGGTGCATACCAGCCCTATATCCTTCACCCGGGTTTCATACCAGACCTACATCCTTCCCCCATGTGCATACCAGTCCTACATCCTATCCCTTTGTGCAAACCGGTCCTACATCCATCCACCATGTGCATCAGTCCTACATACTTCCCCATGTGCAAACCAGGCCTACATCATTCCCCATTGTGCATACCATTCCTTCATACATCCCCTGTGTACATACCAGTGCTACATCCTTCCCCCGTGTGCATACCAGTCCTACATACTTCCCCTGTGAGCATACCAGTCATATATCCTTCCCCTGTGTGCATACCAGTCATACATACTTCCCCTGTGTTCATACCAGTCCTACATCCTATCCCTGTATGCATACCGGTACTACATCATTTCCCCAGTGTGCATACCAGTCCTACATCCTTCCCCTGTGTGCATATCAGTCCTACATCCTTCCCCTGTGTGCATACCAGTCCTACATCCTTCCCCTGTGTGCATATCAGTCCTACATACTTCCCCTGTTTGCATACTAGTCCTACATCTGTCCCCATTGTGCATACGAGTCCTACATCCTTTACCCCTGTGTGCATATCAGTCCTACATACTTCCCCTGTTTGCATACTTGTCGTACATCTGTCCCCTTTGTGCATAGCATTCCTACATTCTTCCCCTGTGTCCATGCCAGTCCTACATCTTTTCCTCGGGTGCATACCAGTCCTACATCCTTCCCCTGTGTGCATACCAGTCCTACATCCTTCACCCGTGTGCATACCAGTTCTACATACTTCCATTGTGTGCATACCAGTCCTACATCCTTCCCCTGTGTGCATACAAGTCCTACATCTTTTCCCTGGGTGCGTACCAGTCCTACATCCTTCCCCTGTGTGCATACCAGTGCTACATCCTTCCCCCGTTTGCATACCAGTCCTACATACTTCCCCTGTGTGCATACCAGTCATATATCCTTCCCCTATGTGCATACCAGTCAAACATTCTTCCCGTGTTCATACCAGTCCTACATTCTATCCCTGTATGCATACCGGTACTACATCATTCCCCAGTGTGCATACCAGTTCTGCATCCTTCCCAGTGTGCATACCAGTCCTACATCCTACACCTGTGTGCATACCAGTCCTACATCCTAAACCTGTGTGCATACCAGTCCTACATCCTACACCTGTGTGCATACCAGTCCTACATCTTATCCCTGTATGCATACTGGTACTACATCGTTCCCCAGTGTACATACCAGTTCTGCATCCTTCCCGGTGTGCATACATGTCCTACATCCTTTGCCTTTTTGCATACCAGTCCTACATCCTACACCTGTGTGCATACCAGTCCTACATCCTACACGTGTGTTCATACCAGTCCTACATAATTTCCTTGTGTGCATACCAGTCCTACACCCTTCCTCTGTGTGCATACATGTCCTATATCCATCCCCTGTGTGCATACCAGTCCTACATTCTTCCCGTGTGCATACCAGTCCTATATCCATCCCCTGTGTGCATACCAGTCCTACATTCTTCCCCTGTGTACATACCGGACCTACATTCTTCGCCTTTGTACATACAATTCCAATATCCTTCCCCTGTGTGCATACCAGTTCTACATTTTCCCCCGTGTGCATACCAGTCCTACATCCTTACCCTGTGTGGATACCAGTCCTACATTCTTCCCCTGTGTGCATACCAGTCATATATCATTCCCCTGTGTGCATACCAGTCCTACATACTTCCCCTGAGTACATACCAGTCCTACATCCTATCCCTGTATGCATACTGGTACTACATCGTTCCCCAGTGTGCATAACAGTTCTGCAACCTTCCCGGTGTGCATACTAGTCCTTCATCCTTCCTTTTTTTGCATACCAGTCCTACATCCTACACCTGTGTGCAAACCAGTCCTACATCCTTCCCCTGTGTGCATACCAGTCCTACATCCTACACCTGTGTGCATACCAGTCCTATATCCATCCCGTGTGCATACCAGTTCTACATTCTTCCCCTGTGTGCATACCAGTTCTACATTTTCCCCCATGTGCATACCAGTCCTACATCCTTACCCCGTGTTGATACTGTACCAGTCCTACAGCTTCCCCATGTGAATACCAGTCCTACATCCTTCCCCTTTGTGCTTTCCAGTCCTACATCCTTCCCCGGGGTGCATACCAGTCCTACATCCTTCCCCGGGGTGCATACCAGTCCTACATCCTTCCCCTGTGAACATACCAATCCTACATACTTTCCCCGTGGTCATACCAGTCCTATATCCTTCCCCTGTTTACATACAGGTCCTAAATCCTAACCCTGTGTACATATCAGTCCTACATCCTTCCCACGTGCGCATACCATTCCAACAGTTGTAAATTCCATTTCTGAGCCGCTCTCCAGGGACGCTCCATGGGTAATTCTCTTGCTGTCCGCGGTAGAATTTTTGCCTCCCCGCGTTATGTTGTTCCTGCTCTGCCCGAATTAATGTAGTTGTCAGATGGAATTTTTATTTGTGTGGTTACAGTTCAGGGTGTGTCCGGCTGATTGCAAAGTGAATGACTTTGCCTATAGGGGACAATGAACGGAGCCTTATTCCAAAGGTATAAATGCTGCAGATAGGAATAACAGCAAACAAATCCTACGACCTGCATCAGCAATGTTCTTCGTCAGCGATCTATAATGCCCAGAAGAGGCATAAGTCTGCTCGTAGTCCAGTCAGTGAGCGGTGCCTTGTTCCGGAGGCATAAGTGCAGCAACTGGGAAAAACAGCAAAAATTGCACAACCGGCATCAGCAATTACATTGTTACATAGCTACATAGTATATGAGGTTGAAAAGGGACATACGTCCATCAAGTTCACCCTATGGCTAACATTTGATGACAGATACTTTATCCTATATCCGTACTTACAGTATATATTAATGCATAGGAAGATATCTCATAAAGGGGAAAATAAATTCCTTCCTGACTCCAATAATTGGCAATCAGATTACTCCCTGGATCAACATCCTTCCCATGCTTAGATATTTGGTATATCCCTGTATAACTTTCCTTTCTAAAAAGATGTCCAACCTTTTTTTGAACAAATCTATCGTATCTGCCATTACTGTCTCCATCGGTAATGAATTCCACGTTTTAACCACCCTTACTGTAAAGAACCCATTCCTTTGTTGCCAGTGAAATCTCCTTTCTTCCAACCTTAAGGGATGGCCCCGAGTCCTTTGTACTGCCTGTGGGATGAATAGTTATTTTGAAAGCTCCTTGTATTGTCCCTGAATATTTGTATATAGTTAGCATATCCCCTCTTAGACCCCTCTTTTCTTATGTAAATAAATGTAATTTAGCTAGCCTCGCCTCAGAAGTTAGATTATCCATCCCCTTTATTAATTCTCTGCATTCTCTCTTGTTCCATAATGTCTTTTCTAAGGAGTGGTGCCAAAAATTATGCTCCATATTCAAAATGTGGTCTTACTAATGTTTTTTAAAGAGACATAATTAAGTTTACTTTCCATCCATCAATTGCCCGTTTAATGCAAGATAAGATCTTGTTTGCCTTTGCAGCATCTGCATGACATTGGGCACTATTACTGTAACGCCTGTATGCCCGCAGACCTGACCAGTCCCCAGTACTGAGGTGGGTAAGGGTATAACATGCACCCACAGCAGTGAGAGTGTGCCTGGAGTGTGGTAAGGTGTGTGAAGATTGAGATAATGTGTGTTGCTATCATCACCTCCATTTTGGCCTAACCGTATGCTTTTATGTATGCCAATTTGTTTCATTCGTGAATGAACTATGAATGTTTGATTCTGCAGAGTATCGCTTCTGGATTTAACCCACCCTTGTATAATTACTACAAGGCAGGCAAGAATTGAAATAGCATTCGTAAGCGATTTCTCCTATCTTTAGATATTTCTGCTAACTGTAGGATCTGTTATCTGACAACTACAGTACACATACAGGGCTGAACACAGTAACTCCCTTATGTCACAAGGCTAAGAGGCCCACATTATGGTAAATTATCGATAAGAATATAGCGTATGCAGCATATTTAGGTATCAACCAATATATATTTTTGCATGTCATCATATCATCATTTATCTCTAAGCCAGCCCCCTTAAGGGGTGTATTACTCATTTTGAAATGTATAAAAATGTGATCCAAGCAATATGTTTTCAGAGGCCTGAGTTCCTTGTTTGAATTCTTTTCTCTCAATGGTGCCTTGGTACAGATAAACTCACCTGTTACTTTGAACCCTTGACTCATTGATTTTATTTTTACGCTTTGACAGGTACGTTGCCGGGCCTGGTAATAAAGGGTTAACGTGATACTTGCTGAGTCCGGGGTTCCAGAAGTCCGAGGGTCAATATCCAAGAGCCGTGGGTCAGGGGCAGGTGAAAGCAGCGTAGTTAGATCCAAAGCCGAGTCCAGGGGTTGCGAGGTACAGTACAGGTAGTCAAACAGGAGCTGAGATCAAATCCAAAAGGTATCCAGCAGGGGCAGAAACAAAAGCTGTAACAGAGAACAGAGCTTGGCATAGACAGCTGCACACAGGAGTCACAGAAGAACCATGCAGAGCAAGGAAGGAGAGGGCAGACTGGGGTTATAAATGCAGGAGGACCAATGGTAGCAAGGGGTGGAGCGGAGGCCTGTCTGAGCGATCCCAGGGATAGGTCCAGGTGAGCAGGGAGGGAGTCAGAGAGGTGAGTTATTGAAATCGCCTGCAGCCGATGGTGGGCGGAGCCAGCGGCACGGGAGGACGAGTAAGAGGATCGGGTGCACGTGCACTCTGTAAGCTTGCCGTGCGCGCGCCCCGGCCGCGTGCGGGAGGATGTGGCGTGCGCCGCGGAGGAGTGGCATGGCGTGGGGGCAAGAGAGGCAAGGAGCCGAGGGAGCGGGGAACCGGAGAAGACAGCCGCACTGGGAGCTGAGGTGACGGGGACCCGCTGATCCCTTACAATTACTAAGCCTGCTGTCTACAAGCACTCCTAAATCCTTCTCCATCAAGGATTCCCCTAATTTATCCCCATTTAATTTGTAAATCGCCTGTTTATTCGTGTTTCCCAAATGCATAACCTTACATGTATCTGTATTAAACCTCATCTGCCATTTACCTGCCCAAGTTTGCAGTCTCTCCAAGTCCTTCTCGAGAGAAATTACATCCTGCTCTGATTCTACTACCTTACGCAATTTAGTGTCATCAGCAAAGATGGAGACTTTGCTCTTTATGCCAACCTCAAGGTCATTAAAAACAAGTTAAAATGCAGGGGTCCCAATACCGCCCCTAAGGTACTCCACTCAAAACTTTAGCCAAAAATGAAAATGTTCTATTTGCTGTATGTCAACTCTCTGTTATTTATCCTTCAACCACTTTTCAATCCAGATGCAAATATTTTGACTGAGTTCAATATCCTTCATTTTGTTCACTAACCTCTTGTGTGGAACTGTATCGAAAGCCTTTGCAACATCTAAGTAGACCACATCAACTGCATTACCCTGATCCAAATTCCTATTTATCTCCTCAAAGAAACAAATAAGGTTAGTTTGGCATGATTAATCCTTCATAAATCAATGCTGACTATTACTAACAATTTTGTTTTCTATTACTGTAGGTATTCCTCAATATTATTTCGTATTAAACCGTCATAGTTCTCCGTCAGAATACTTTTGATTGGAATTAGGAATTGCCCATAGGGTATAGTCCTAAATCATCTGTATAATGGTTTAAGAATGTACCCTAAGGGCAATCCCTAAGGGTGCGTAGAAACTGTTCAGATTTGATGGATTTTGAGACACAATCAAAAGTATCGGAACTATGTGCGTATAGGTGAACATGTGAACGGCATAAGGAATGCCTGTGACGGTGAAGGGGTACCCAGGCCATTAATAGAGGTATTTGGCCCGGCTGGCTGCTCCTGAGCCGTATTCGGGAATTGTGACTGTCAGCTCTTGGCATGTAACTGTATGTATAATAAAGATGTGTGTGTGTGTTTTTATTGTTCCAGGAGAGCCAAACAGCGTAGTTGTGCAGGACGTGAGTTTCAGGGGTGAATTTACGGTAACATGTTGTCAGGGTGTGTTGGGGAAGCAGGGGGCCAGTGTGCGGGTTACCTCAAAACATGTACTCAGGAATCCCCCCAGACCTGAGGACATGAGGAACACAGACCACCGGATAAAATCCTCCCTAGAAAGCAGTTTGCAGCTCACCGCCAAGTCTCCCAGCACAGACCAGGACATTAAGACCTAGCATGGAACTGGGTTATATTACAGGTCTCGGAATATGCCCAACCCCAGAACCCAGTGGGGAGTTCCGTACATCTCTCACCAGGTATAAGGTGAAGAGAGTTATAGGGGTTGTAAGTTAAAGTGTAGAGTGTCAAACTGTCTGTGTGTCTCCCACCAGGGATAAAGGTGGCGAGAATCATATCATATTTTAAATGTATGAGTTATTGCAACGGTGGTTCTTTGTAAACCGTGCAAAGGAAAAAAAGGTATTAAAAGCTAGCAGCCGCAGCCCAGCAAATAGCTTGTAGCTAACTTCTGCTAGGAATGTCCTAGCAAGCTGAATTTTGCTGTGAGTGCTGCTGAGGTAAAACCATTAAAAAAAGGCTATCACGCAATTTTTATAAAACATTATAAAAATTGATGAATAAAAGTCCCCCAAGATTTATATGTTTAAAGTAATGTCAGAGGAAGTCATTCAGTGTGGATGAAACTCCCTTTGCATGGTATCCTGAGTGTCTACTCTCCCATCCCCCCTCCAAGATATAAAAGATGGCGGTGTTGAACCTTTTTGTTAGCAACGAGGGGTGAAGGAAGAGAACTTCAATAAGCCATCTGGTAAATTGTCCCTCTTCCCAGACTGGACAGCGTCAGGTAAGAGGGGCAGGGTCCCATATGCTAAGTGACAAGTGGAGGAAGATGGCATTTGTCACACATGCCCAGTTGCTATACTGAAGTTCCGTCTGCCATACTACAGAGGACTGGCAAAACTTCAGGATAGGTGGGATAATTTATTCTCACACAGAGATTGGCTGGCCAGGTTAGATATAGGGAGTTTTAACCCTATAATAATCTGTGCAGCCCATCAGGTAAGAGTTCCATCTAAGTTCCATCTAAGCTCCATCTAAGTTCCATCCGGCACCTCATAAAGGGGGCTGTATCTCGGGAAGCAGGGGGTCCCCGGATCTGAAACCAACGCGGTTCAGCTCCGGAGACCCCCTGCACATGTACACTATGAATAAAAAAGTATTTTAAATAAGTTTTAATGTGCCGATGTTTGCGCAGAGAGAGCAGCGGATCTCTCTCTGCTGCAAACACATCTCGCCCCCGCCGGCCCATAGTATCATTGATGTGCATATACAGTACTGTATGTGTACAGTACTGTATGTTAGGGGTTATAGGGGCTGTTGTTATACAGTATATATATAGTATATATACTGCATTACAATTCATTATAGGGGACGGCTTCAAAGAGAACAGCTCGCAAGCGCCCCCATGTGTTTTTACACGGCATTGCAGTATTGCAGCCAGCCGGAATAAAATGCTTAAATCACAGCCGAGAAAATAACGCAATACACTCCGGGCGAAAACGACACAAAACCGCACATCACCGGGATATCATGAAATTCGCGGAACTAGCCGAGTTAGAATAAAGTTGGTCGCCTCTGTACACCTTTACTTAAACAGGGCCGTGTGAGAATATGATTATTATCACATCTTGTCTCCCATCTCCCTAAGAGGCTTTATTGCCCCCTGTTTGAGTTTTCTACACCAACTTCCACCGTGTGTATGTTTTAACCCCTTGCTCCCCCTATTTTTTTCTGTTTTAAGATCCTACTACGCCTACAACTATCACCACAACTTTACCTAAAACTACAGCAGCCACAGACGATACGGGCTGTTGTTAACCAACTATGATTGCTGCTATCAACCACTCCCTTACCTTTCCCGTACATGTACTCGTGGAAAAACTAGGCTGTTTCTTTGAGGTTGAGCAGTTGATACAGTTTTTATATATTTATTTTTATGTATATTTGTATGTATATATATATATATATATATATATATATATATATATATATAAATATATATATATATATATATATATATATATATATACATACAGGCATACCCAGCATTAACGTACGCAATGGGTCCAGAGCATGCATGTAAAGCGAAAATGTCCTTAAAGTGAAGAACTACCTTTTTCCCACTTTTTTTTAAGCAATAATACCATTGGTCATATATTTGTTTTAGTTTGGCCACTAGGTGGTGCTGCTGCACTAGTATTTGTGTATTAGTGAGCGCCTATTAATCTTGTTTCTGAAGATCCTCACTTACCAGGAACTTCAAAATAAATACGAAACTCGAAACCTTCACCTGTTTAAATTTCTCTAAATTAGTTACTTCCTCACGAAAATCTCCCAGAATTCGTTTTTTTCCCAATATATCAATTTTTTAAACCTGCTGTTAGAGAGGCACCTACCAGAGAGGTCTGATCTCAAGGATATATTTGGGAATGGAGTCATCAGTAAACAAACCGGACCATAATTATATGGGGAAAGGGGCTGAAGACCTTAACGTAGAGATAGATAGGGACGACTGGGAGAATATCTGGGAATCGGCAGCTAAAACCTCAATCTGTACAACAACTAAAGAAAATATCAACAAAATCTTATTCCAATGGTAATAGTAAGCTGAGCCAGATCTTCCCGGGAACCCCCGATCTATGTTGGAGAGGATGTAGTCTCAGAGGAGATATGGCCCCCATCTGGTGGACATGCCCAACCATACAAAATTTCTGGTTCATGATCCAAACTATCATCATGGAAGTCACTGAATTAAGAATTCCCCTTTACCCGGTAATCTTTCTTATGGCCAAACCATGTTACTCGGTAATGACCTGGGGCATCTTACTTGTGTATTTACGGTGGAATTGGCTCCGATGCCAGCCAGACAGAGCCAGACGGAGTCACGGCAGTGTACTGACTAAGCTCCCCCTTTACCTGTTCCCCTTGCACCTGACTTAGATACTAGCGGCGGGTGGCCAGAATTAGGGACATAATTTAGGGAAGCGGTACGGTCTGATTCCAGCTTGGAGGGCAGGAGACCCCATGCATCTGAGTCTGCCTTGGACTGGTAGGCGACAGTTAGTGGTACTGAGGGAGTATAGGCAGCAGTTTTTGCAGGAAGCTCACTCCATACCACTAACGGGGCATCAGGGGGTCACTCGCACGAGAGCCTGGCTGTTGCAGCATTACTACTGGCCGGGGGCATCAGGGGCAGTGGCAGAGTTCTGCTGGTCCTGTGATGCCTGCCAGCAGTTAGGTAAGGCAGGTGATCATGTGAAGGCACCCCTGAACCCACTACCGGTAATAGGGGAACCCTTCCAGAAAGTAGCCATGGATTTAGTGGGACCTCTCATGATCCCTAGTTGGTCTGGAAAGCGTTACATACTCCCAGGGTACCCCTGAGGAAGTGACGCTGAGTCACGAAATGCGTAGGGAGGAGGAGCTTAGTATTTTGATCCGATCCGACCACCATAGCCACCTGACGCTGTGAGAGTGCCCTGCATTGCTGACGTCATTGGTTCGCCGGTTGTGGGTGCTTTATTCAGTGAATCTCTCCGTTGGCTAATCAGGCTGGTAACAGGTTGCGGACGGCATTCGTGTGCAACATCACTATCCCTCATACAATGTAAGTGTGGGTAGTTTGTATTTTTTTTTTTTAAACTTTGATTTTATTGGGTGCAATAAAACATACATGTTATCACTTCCCGTTGGCATCAGTAATATCCCCCTTTTTTGTTTTTTAACAATCGTCCAAAGACTAGACATACTAGACTCACAAGACAAACAAGGGGGCCTGGTTACGGGGTAAGCCAGGTAGGGGGGGTGGGGGTTAGGAAGGGGGAGGGGGGGGTGCGTTAAAGGATCTTTCGCAATAGCGGAGAGAGTTTCCGGACTTCCAATCTCCCATCTCTCCCGGTGATTGTGCTCCTCCTCGAGATCCCCGTGGGGTTATATGTATATGCCCCTATGCCCAGCGCTCTGTTGCCCTATTTGTTCCTTCCCTGTTTCTTTGGACGGTCGTTGACTGGCGCTTTCCCGCCCGCTCCCCCTGTTCTACTGTCTTTCTCCTGTCATGGATCCCTTTCGTTACCGGAGAACGCCTTTCTTAACTATCATTGCAATATTGTGGCACTATCTATTCCCGGGATGTCCGTCTGTTCCAGCCAAGGCGACCAGACTTTTAGAAAATTTTGGCCGGTGTCGTTAACCATACTTGTTAGCTGTTCCATCCGGCAAACAAACCAAATTCTGTTTCTAATCTTGGGGATGCTTGGGAGAATTGGTTCCTTCCATAATGCTGCAATCTCGCACCTGGTGGCAGTTGCCAAATGTGTAATTAGCTTATGCGAGGCGTTAGATAGTCCCTCGACCTGTCTGCCCAGCAGGAACAGCCATGGGTCCAGGGGGATCTCCACCTCCAGTAAACGTTGAAGCCAGTCTCTAATTTCTGCCCAAATCGGCGCCACCCTTGTGCAAGACCACAGCATATGGCATAAGTCCGCTCTGTCTCCGCACTGTTTACGGCAGAGCGGAGAGTAGCCTTTGACAAATTTAGATAATTTAGTGGGAGTGTAGTACCACCGCATCAGGACTTTATAGGCGTTCTCCTTTAACGTGGTACAGATAGAGCTTTTGGCTGCTGCCTGCAGGATCCTATCCCAGTCCTCGTCTTCTAATGTCTCCCCTAGGTCTGTTTCCCACTGTCTCATGTAACTAAGTCTGGGTCGGTCATCTGGCTCCGGATAGACCACCTCCCTGTACATTCTAGAGGTTAGTCCCCTCGTGTCCGTGTCTCTTGAACAGAGCTGCTCAAAATTTGTTCTCCGTGGCCGAATTGGAGCTTCATAATAGAAAGCTCTGATCTGGAGGTACCTGAATAATTCAGCATTAGGAATTGCTTTTTCCTCTTTTATATGATCAAATGTCTTAATATATTGCCTACCCTCCAGATCATTTAGACGGAGATACCCTGCTCGAATCCAATTTGAGAAATTAGAGCTATCCATTCCAGGAGCAAAATCTGGGTTCCCCCAAATCAGGGTAATCAGAGAATTCGGGGATGTAAGAGAGCATTTAAATTTGGTCGCCTCCCACGTTTTCAAGGAGCTGGCTACTGCCTGCAGAGGTGTTCGCATGGCGGACCTGTTTTTTTTGGACAACCAAATTAGATTTTGAATTTCTATTGGTGCGCTGCACACCTTTTCTAACTCTACCCACCTCCGGAGGCTTGGGTCTAAATGCCATTGCACAATCTGGCTCAGCTGGGCTGCTTCGTGATAGGCGAACAAGCATGGCACCCCCAACCCTCCTCTCAAGGTCGGCCTCCTCAAGATTTCTTTTTTAATTCGTGGGCTTTTCTTATCCCAGATAAACTTTGTTATTAGGGACTGTAACGCAAGGATGTCGTCTTTTACTAGGGGGATCGGGAGGGCCTGGAAAAGGTATAGCACCCGCGGGAGGAGATTCATTTTTATGCTATGAATGCGACCTATCCACGAGATGCTACACTCCGCCCACCGCCGGAGATCCTCTCGCAAAGTCCGGAACAACCTGGGATAGTTTGCTTTATACAAAGCTTTGTACTCTTTCGTGATATATACCCCTAGATATTTAAGCATGGAGGGTTGCCACTTAAAGTTGAAATTTAGTCCAATTAATTTTTCCACCGGCTTCGATAAATTGATATTGAGGGCTTCAGATTTGGCCTGATTAATTTTGAACCGTGAGATTTGTTTGAAGGTCCCCAGAATTGAGAAGACATTGGGCAGGGAGGTAAGGGGCTTTGATAATGTCAGGATCACATCATCCGCGTAGAGCGCCACTTTGTGTGACTGCTCCTTTACAGATATTCCCGTAATATCCAGGTTGTTTCTTATATGTGCCGCCAGAGGTTCTACGCACAAGGCGAACAGCAAGGGAGACAGCGGGCAACCCTGACGAGTGCCGCTCTTTATTGGGAACTGATCCGATGGGAACCCTTGGTGCCGTACCCTTGCCGTTGGCCCCTCGTACAGGGCCATGATGGCCTCCAGAAGACGTCCTCTAAAGCCAAATGCTTCAAGCGTTCCTCTCAGACAGGGCCAATCAATCCTATCGAAGGCCTTTTCGGCGTCCAGACTCAATACCATTGACGAGGTGTTCGTTTTTTGTGCCAGATCAATCAGGTCAATGATCCGCCTGGTATTGTCTGCCGCCTGCCTTCCTCCGATGAACCCTACCTGATCTGGATGAACCAACCTGGGAAGGACAATACCCACTCTATTGGCTAACAATTTGGAGAAAATTTTGAGATCCGTGTTTATCAACGAGATGGGCCGGTAGCTCTTACAGTCTGCCGGGTCCTTGCCAGGTTTATGGATCAGGGAGATGGACGCCTGAAGCATCTGTGCGGGAAACGAGGCCCCCTGCATGACCGAATTAAACATTCTTAATAGATGTGGGGCTAGAATTTTTAGGTATTTTTTATAGTATAGATTGGAGAAGCCATCAGGGCCGGGCGCCTTGGCAGGCTTAAGTGACTTTACAACTGTCGTTAACTCTTCTAAAGAGAAGTCCGTCTGTAACGCTTCCCCTTCCGCCCGGGTCAATGTTGGTAGTTTTGTTTCCCTTAAGAAATCCCTGAGATTGTCCCTCGTTTTTTGATTATGTATGACCTTCCCTCCATCGTAGAGCGCCTCGTAGTAGCGTTTAAATTCCGCTACGATCCGCTTAGGATTCGAGGTAAGGTCTCCCCCTTGTGTGCGGATGGCTTGTATGTGATAATTAGGAATTCTGTGGCGGAGTCGATTAGCTAATAGGGTGTCCGGCTTGTTCGCCTTCTCAAAGTACCTGCGCCTAGACCAGCGCATTTCCTTTTCCGCCTGGGAGGTTAGTACGACATTTAACTGCTGCTTGGTGTCTGAAAGTGCTTTTAAGGAGCCATCACTTTTATCTCTCTTATGCTTCTCTGTTTGGGCTGCCAATTTCTCCTGTAAGAGTTTTATCTGGCATTCTTGATCTCTCTTTCGTCTAGCTGCTAGGCTCATGAGCGTACCCCTAAGAGTGGCCTTATGGGCCTCCCATAATGTGGTGTGTGATGACACACTACCTAAATTTTCTGAGAAAAATTCCACTATTTTCGCTCCAATTTCTTTTTGGGTATTTGGGATTTTCAACAGCAGTTCGTTTAATCTCCAGTTTGCTCCTGGCCTGTCTAGTAAATTTAGTGTGCTCCGCAGCTCTATGGATGCGTTGTCTCACCACGAAATATCGTGTATACCCGTATGGGAGACCACTGGGACCAGTCTATTGGATACCAGGAAGTAGTCTAGCCGGCTGTAACGGTTATGGGGATGGGAGAAGAAGGTGTAATCTCTACTCTGTGGGTGCTGCTCCCGCCAGATATCGACCAATTGGCAGTCCTTTAAGCCCTGGGTGATTTGTTGGATGTCTAACTTCGGTGGGAGCCCGACTCAGTGCACCGGTCCAATTTGGAATTTATCGTCCTGTTGAGGTCTCCCGCTACTATCAGCGTTCCCTTGGCCTCTCTATGTAATTTCCGAAAGAAAAGGGTGAAAAGTCCTCTGATATCTCGCAAGGTGCGTATATGGATGCCAGTGTAAGAGGTTTCCCTTGGAGCGAGCCCACTAAGATAAGATATCTACCTTCTCTATCAGCTACTTTTTTCTCTACCATGAAGGCTATTCTGTTGTGAATCGCTATGGCGACCCCCCTCTTCTTTACCTGTGCGGACGCCAAATGTACCGTTCGGAAGTTTTTATCTATGAATTTTGGGTAGCTGTCTCTGGAGAAGTGAGTCTCTTGGAGGAATAGTAAATCAGCTTTGTGTCTTTTATAATCTCTTAGGGCTAGTTTGCGCTTCGCTGGACTATTCAGGACTTTAACATTATGTGAAATGCACCTGACCTCAATACTCATAGTGTTTTAAAATGAACCTGATTCTCTCGGTGTCCTGCTGGGCCATTCTGTTGCCGCCAGGTAGTTGTGGATCCCGCCTTTGTCTTCTCACGTGCTGTCGCCGCCTCTTGCTCTTGCACCTCCAGGGGGGGGGGGACGGGTAGGGGGGGATGGGTAGGGGGGGGTGATACATGGGGAAAGTACACAGGGGGAGACAAAAAAGGAGAAACATGAATACATATAAACAAAAAAGACTGTGTCATCGGCCCTAGGACACCCCAGTCCTATAGCCAAGTCCAATGCCCTTGGTCTGGGGGCTCTCGCGGGTACTCCACCGCACCCCTTACCCCATACCCAAAGGACTTTGCCCGGCGTAGGGGGCCCACCCCCTCCCCCGGCCCAGTCGAGACACATGCCGACCCCGAGGTAGTCCCCTTGGTACCCACCCCGTGTCCGCGCTCTGCGTTCCTCTTGCCTTAACAAAACACTCTCAAACCTCTAACTCAGGCTTATAACTGCCTGTCTTTCCACCCATCTTCTTTTGCTTTGACGTCTCCTGCCGCCTGCCCTGACTGCTGTTTTCCATCGGTGAGTGCTCCTACCCCCTGTGTGCTATCTGCTTCCCTCTACTATCTGCTCCGTGGAGGTCGCTCCTTCTCTTTCCTCATCTGTGCTCATCAACTTTCTCTGGCTTTCCATCTGTTCTACTTTATTAACCCCTTCTCTCACAACCCCCTTCCATCCACTGTGCCTCTACCTGTCTCTTACCCTCTAACTTCCCTTACCCACTTATTTACTCCACATCTTCCTTCCCCTCCTCTGACTGTCTTCTCCCTTCTCCATCCCCTTTCCTGTCGTTCGTCGTCCTTCCCCCTATCCTGCCAACCTATTTCACATACTTTAACTGTCTGTCTTATTCCATCCATTTTCCATCCTATCCTCCTACTCGCCTCATCCCCTCTCCGCCATCTATCATCTTCCTCTCCTACTTCCCCCTACTTTCTAATACCTCTACCTCCCTACTTCTGTTCCTAACTTGCCCAGGCGACCTGTCAGATTCTCTCACCATCCTCTTGAACCTATCCCTTTCCTTGCCGTTGCCCCTTCTTGCGGTCAAAGCCCCCTTTTCCACTCCCGCCCCCATCCTCTCCTAGCTCCTTCTCTGTCTTTTGATCCTCCACCGATGGCCCCTCAAGCCTGCGCGATGATTTGCCCCCCTGTTGCTATCGCTGCCTGTTCTCGCAGCTGTCCGACCCCAGGTGTGTGTTCCGGAGTGACGGAGTAGGCCCCCCAGCAACCACCGGCGCTTTGCGGCGCCCCTCGATGATGTCCGCGCCTGGCTCTTCCGATCCAGTTGCCCCCTCCAAGATGGCGTCGTCTGATGCGTCCCCGCCTGATGACGACTTCCGGTTTCCTGTTTCTGGCAAATCTTGATCCCGTGGGGTCCGGTGGCGGAGCACAGCTGCACAAGCAGAGGGGGCTGCAACCAGTGTGAAGGCTAAAAAAGTTTTATTAGGTGGTCATAGGAAACAAGTAAACTCTAACGCGTTTCGGGACCTGTGTCCCTTTGTCAAAGAGTGAATCCGCGTTCAACAGGCTCCCTCGTTCATACGCCTGACTCCTATACATATACATAGGATTGCTGAGCCCCTCACATAGGGATTACTGCACCGACACACTTTATTCGAGCAAATACCCGGTATGTACCTGGCAGATACCTGGAATGCGCCACTCCTCACCTCTGACAAGCCCCGTTGCATTTGCCTTCCCAGCCTGGGTTCATGCCTGGCTGATGGGCGGCTGATCTGTTAAATGATAATGATTAGGATTTAATAGGCTGCAATGCTTCGCGTGTCTACCAGATGGCATAAATTCATGAATTGTAATGCAGTATATATATATATACTGTGCAGTATTGCAGCCAGCGGGAATAAAATGCTTCAATCCCTGCTTGGAAAATAACTCAATGCACTCGGGCAGAAAACAGTCACAAACCTCAATACACCCGGGTATACCCGAATTCGTGGGACTAGCCAAGCTCGAATAAAGTGTGTCGCCAGTGTATATCCCAGACTTACCTCCTGTTTCTGGCGGCCGCCATTTTGAGAGGTGCTCTGCCACGAGGATGGAGCGCGGTGCTCTGCCACGAGGATGGAGCGCGCGCTCTCTTCCCGCCTTTGGGATGTTTCCGGCATCTGCGCCTCACGCTGGGCCGCTTCTCCCTCCACGATTTCCGCCATCGTCCTCGGACTGAAGATAAGCCTTGGTCTCCTTTTTTTTTTTGCAGGGGTTCTTCGGGATTCAGGACCTCGCCAGGGGATTCACCTCTTTGTGACTGGGGCTCTTTTCGTGGACAGTCCTGTGGGTTGCCACCGCATCGGTCCCATCCATCCTTTATTTATTTAGGGGGTATCTTGTGGTGGCGGGCAGGTAGCGTTCAGTAATTTTAGCGGACAGGCAAAAAGTTCAACCCCGAACCACACACCAAACGGCGCAACAACTCCCAAGCGCAACCGTGCGCCATAGTGGGTAAGTAACAGTGGCTTATCAGCGCCGCTTCCCCTTAGCTTTGGGCGAGCCGTTTCCACCGCTCCATTCTGGCTCCAGCTCCTCGGCCTCCTCCATGGCCTGTGCGGGTGCCTCCCCTAGGCCCAGTTTAGAGAGAAACTCGGGACCCTCCGTGGGCTCCTTCATCGTGATGGCCCTCCCGTTCCTAGCCACCATCAATCCGAACGGGAAGGTCCATCTGTATCTTACATTGCGGTCTCGTAGAACTTTCGTTTTAGGGAGCAAGTTGCGACGTCTGAGCAGCGTAGCCGGGGAGAGATCCTGGAAGATGAGCATTTTAATGCCCTCATATTCCACCGCCAGTAGCGGCCGTGTTTGCCGAAGTATGGCTTCTTTAGTAGTAAAGAAGTGCAGCCTGATGATGATGTCGCGTGGCTGCTCATTTTGTACCGGCCGTGAGCGGAGGGATCTGTGGCAGCGATCTAGAGCCAGGGCTTCTTTGCTGTAGTCAGGGAGTAGGGTCTCCAACCATTTTGTGATATATTGCGTGCAGTCCCCTATCTCCTCCGTGACCCCCCGAATTCGGAGGTTATTCCGCCTGTCGCGGTTCTCCGCATCCTCTTGTCTCTCCCGCAGCTCATCTATTTGTCTCTGCAAGCCCCCTGTTTTTTTGTCCGTTTTTTTAACCACTTTAATTGTCTGATCCATTTTCTTTTCTAAATCATCTGTCCTTGAGCCTAGTTTCACTACGTCCCTTTTCACCTCCTTGATTTCCGCCTGTAGGAGTGATTTCAGGTCGTTGTATAGCCTTTCGAAATCGCATCTCCTGACAGGCAATAATCCCTGGCTACTACGGCTGTCTTCCTCTCCTTCCACTTCGGTGTCCGTATCAGGGTTTGAAACTGGCGCCATTTCCTCCATGCCCCCGCTCGAGCCGGCGCCTCCGAAGTAAGCCCTGACATCGGCTGTTTTGGTCTTTTTGAGGGAGCCTGGCTTTTTTGGAGCCATCCTTGTCTGTTTGTGGAGGATGCCTGCGGTTTTGGGGTCAATTCCGTCGGTTTTCGGGTGTTTTTATTGTGTTTTTTATGAGCGTGGCACGGAGCTAGTAACCTATGCAACCTTCCCCCGTGTCCATCGCGCATGCGCATCGGGTAGTTTGTATTTTAAGTTTTTTATTCAAGTGTATTACGTATGTAACCCATATTCCCTCCCACCCCCCCAGACACAGATGCCATATCTAGGGTGTAGTGAGGGCTGGCTACATGTGCTTTGGTGGTGCGTACCTGCCGGTAACAGGAGGGCCTGAGCTTCCCGCGGTGATGTTGGGGACACAGGACCAGGCTTCTGGGGTAGTTGCCTCCATTCTCCTAGTGATGCAGCACCTCCATCTTCTATAACTTCCCAGGGATGTGGGGTAGGACCCTTATAGAAGAAGAACCCTGGTCCCAGGGTGAATGCTCCAGAATCACACAGTCTTAGGTAAAATCAGCAAGGTCTTTATTGTCTTTCTGGCACACAGCAGCAGCAGCAGTACACGACAGGTTATATGCCAAGGCACTCCAAATGTACACCAGATCTCCTCCTCCTCTCCTCTCCTCCAGACTGTACTCCTGCAGGATGGTCTCTGGGGGGCCTCAAAACCCCCAATGCCCACCACAGAGGGTATCCTCTGGGTGGGGGAAGATTCTCCCCCTCACCTCCTCAGTAGGGTGAGGAGGGGCATTGGTCCACTCTAGCTCTGCTCACTCTACAAACTCATAGGACCGTAGTCTCTCTCCTGGTCCCAGGACAGAACCTCTCTCCTCCAACTCCACATAACAAGCTCAAAAACCCACGTCCTCACAGGAACTGGCCACTAAATAGAGTCAGCCCCACCCCTCATGATGTCAGCAGGACCTACCTTCTGTCTCATGCCTGCAGCAGAGTCAGGGGCCTGCATCTATCACTCAGGGCAGGGCGTGAAGGGGGAAAACCCATGATTACTACTGGTGCCTGCCCTTAACAGGACTTACCACAGTAGGAGAAAAATATATAGCCCGTGCTGTTTACAGGGGGCTACACTCTCCCTCTGGTGGAATCCAATGGTTCCCACTTGGACCTAACTTTAGCAGTACCATCCTGCGGTGAACAAACCTGGGAAACAAAACACATCATGGCAGTTTGTTAAGCCTAACATATACCACATGAGGTAGTCACACAAAAAACCTGGTTACTCCCAACGGGGAGAACACTAATAATAATGCTTCGGATCAGGTTTCCTTACTTTTCTTCCATTGTGGTCCGTAACGGTCACAAGGAAGGACTGTACCAACCCATGCTCTGGTCGATATATTACACTGTGCATGTATATGCACCATCCTATACTCCAGATCCTGACCAACTCACTTATCCGGTCCTCGTTATGGTAACCAGCTTTACCAAAGTTTGTCCTCAAATATTCTTGCACGGCTTCTCGGAGCCAACTGTCTATTTGTTCCTCAATCTCCTGTATTATAGGCTCAGGCACATAGGGGTATTCATACCCATGGGACTGTCGGTACCTAGCCACTATGGCTCTGTCTGCTCGGCTCAACTTTGTGAGTTTCTTATGCCAACCCGCCCTGCCAACCCCGGTTCTGTAGGGGCAATGTCATCATACAATATACTGGGGCCCTTGGGCAGAATTAGCTTCTGTTCTATTTCCCGGTACCTGTGATCTATCTCGTCCGCCACCTCCTGGGGAGTATAGGCACCTGCCGCCCACCAATGATCAACTATGTTGTTTTTAATGAGCAGGAACCACGTTCGGTCCATACCTTAGTATTACCCAGTGAATAAGAGTGCCCACCACTTGTCACGGTGCTCGTACTCTGATAAGGAGCTAGTGTTCTCTACCTCTGACTCTGCTTGGGATGAGACACCTGACGTCCCCGCCTCTGTAGAGCACGAGCAATCTCTCCTCCCTTTGGCGTTGATATACCTTGTAGGGTTCAGTACATACCTTGTGAACCACCTCACTGACAGACCCAGCCTCTGCTGGAGTATGAGACCCTCGGGCCCACCCTCTAGTTGTATGAGAAAAAGGCACAGGGTTAGGCACACGTATCACATTGGCATATGGTATTTCCCCATCAGACCCCTCATCGCTCAATTCCCAGTCCCGCACATCTCTGGAATATTTGGGGTACTTGCTCAATTTATCCCCGCTTGATCCCGGTGACAACACTCGTGACGGGGCAGGGGCAGTGGCCGGGGCGATGGAGCTAGGGGTTGGGGTTGGGGTAATGTTCAAATCAGTGTCCAGCAAGCGGGTAATACCGCGACCAGCGGGCGCTTTCTTGGTCGCTTTCTCCGCCATGCTTCGTGCTTCTCTGGATGGGCCTCGGCTCTTCAGGGTGGCCATTACAGCTGCCATTGCTACTCTCCGTGTGGAGAACAGCGCTCCCAGGCCCCGTTTCCCGTCGGACCCGGAAGTGATGTCATCGCGGTGCCCGCGGAATCTCCATCCGCTCCGTGGTCACGCACCGGAAGTGCGTCGAGGACCAGAAGGGGAGGTGGTGGAGCATCCGGTTCACGGACGGACAAGTAGGCTGCAAGCCTCTCCTTTTCGTCCTCTGCAGGTGCCGTCTTCGCCTGGCGGAAGTAAGGGGGTGGTGTAGTCTCCTTACCGCTCCGCTGACGGCTGCTGTACTCAGGATCCTCTGGAGTCATCTCGGACGTCCTCTCCGCCGCACTGGGAGTCACCACGGCCGTGGGACTGCTACTGGCCTCAGGCCGCACCAGTGCTCGCCGTCGGAAGGTGTCTGGACTCGTCTGCTCCTCTTTATTACCGCTGGGGTGGTTCGCCAGTAGGTGCATCGCCACCGATGGTACGCCAACCTCTTCCTCCGAGGATATTACTATGGATTCTCCGCAAGGGAGTCACCGGGTTCTTCGGCGATACAGCCAGTGGGTATTGGTACGAAACGGGCCCGCTCCGGTACCTCCACTGCGGTCGCGCTCTTCTTCGCCGATGGTTCGCTCGGCTCTGTAGCTGGCTGGGCCTTGGTTCTTCCCGCATGAGTGAAACGGGGAACTAGGACAGCCTTGTCTTTCATCTCCGCCACCTCTGTTAGTGTTCCCGGAGAGGCACCCCGCGGGGTCTTGATCAGTGGCCATGGCTCATTAAGCCACAGGTAGTACGTGCCGCATTGAGGGCATCGTGCCTTAGTGCTTGGGACCGCTCCGGGTATCCCGCAGTGGATGCACATACACCGGAGGTATTCGTGCTCCTCCACCTCCACTACCAGTAAGCCTCCTGGTAGCTGGTAGATCGTGGTGCTCAGTTCAGACATTTTTAGCTCAGGGGTGGAACAGTTCACTGTTTCAGCTCCTTGCTCCTCGAATGTCAGGCAGAAGTGAAGCTCCTCTCGCTTCCTGTCCCTCCCTTTGCTGGGGAAGGCTCTCTTGATTGGCTCTCCTTGTGCCCCCTCCCTCTGGTGGAAACAAGAGGCAGGGCACTCCTTCTTTCAGTGTGACGTGGCCTGGTTTGTTGGCCAGTCACAGCACAGGTGGGTGGGCTCTCGGCTTTCGCGCCGCTCCGCTCCTCTTGCAGGGGATCTGGGTTTGGCGCCAAACCCCTGCACATCTTCCGCCACATTTCTCATACAGTCTCTTTGCACGACTCACGTGCGCGCTCCAGGATTGGTGGGAATTGCCATTTTAGTTTGGCTGATATCTGCTGGGCTGTGGATGGCGCGTTTGTCGCCATTTTGGATTCTTCATTGCTCCGCGGAGCACATGTAGTGACGGCCGCCATATTCTATGAGCCCACCACATGTAAATGTGCTCTATTCTCAGTGTCTACGGTGTAACACGTTCTGAGACACTGACGAACCTCCATTCGCTCCTTAACACTCCCTGATGCTCTCTGCATGCTTTCTGACTGTGCCCACTAGTATGATGTTGGCATACCCCAGGCTAGGCAGAACACCTTCTCTGTGCACCGCACTCTGTGACTGTTCCTGCAAGTGCTCTGTGGTGTGTTTTATGTGGGTGCTGGCTAGTGTACCGGGCATCTCCCTATGTACGGGCATCTCTTACTTTTGGCCACTCATAGTGCGGGCCCTGGGCCATGGTCCCTGGACACGTTAACAGGCTAACCCCCCCAGTTGCCTCACACTACCTGCCTCAAGGGACTAGGACAGCTATAGCTATGCACCCATCTTACGCCACCCGCTTAGGGCACCCAGGGCGTACTGTGCGGGAGCGGAAGTCCACGCTCCCCTGACTACCCCTTGTATGACATGCCCTTCTTTCATCAGCACTTGCATGGAGAGTGCACTCTACTCTTCCCATTCCGCTTCGCTGTAAGCCTGTCCTGTTTCTGATCTCAGCAGCTCGCCTCCAAATGTAACCCATATTCCCACCCCCCCCCCAGAAACAGAGGTCATATCTAGGGTGTAGTGAGGGCTGGCTACATGTGCTTTGGTGGTGCATGCCTGCTGGTAACAGGAGGGCCTGAGCTTCCCGTGGTGATGTTGGGGACACAGGACCAGGCTTCTGGGGTAGTTGCCTCCATTCTCCTAGTGATGCAGCGCCTCCATCTTCTATAACTTCCCAGGGATGTGGGGTAGGACCCTTATAGAAGAAGAACCCTGGTCCCAGGGTGAATGCTCCAGAATCACACAGTCTTAGGTAAAATCAGCAAGATATTTATTGTCTTTCTGGCACACAGCAGCAGCAGTACACGACAGGTTATATGCCAAGGCACTCCAAAGGTACACCAGACCTCCTCTCCAGACTGTACTCCTGCAGGATGGTCTCTGGGGGGCCTCAATACCCTCAATGCCCACCACTGAGGGTATCCTCTGGGTGGGGGGTAGATTTTCCCCCTCACCCCCTCAGTAGGGTGAGGAGGGGCATTGGTTCACTCTAGCTCTGCTCACTCTCCAAACTCATAGGACCGTAGTCTCTCTCTCCTGGTCCCAGGACAGAACCTCTCTCCTCCAACTCCACATAACAAGCTCAAAAAGCCCACGTCCTCAAAGGAACTGGCCACTAAATAGAGTCAGCCCCACCCCTCATGATGTCAGCAGGACCTCCCCTCTGTCTTATGCCTGCAGCAGAGTCAGGGGCCTGCACCTATCACTCAGGGCAGGGCGTGAAAGGGGGAAAACCCATGATTACTACTGGCGCCTGCCCTTAACAGGACTTACCACAGTAGGAGAAAGATATATAGCCCATGCTGTTTACAGGGGGCTACACGTACTACACTATTTGTGTCTATTTCCCTTCACGCATTGGTGTGCTGTATCAGGTCCATCTGCGAGTGCAATTGCCGTCCTAAGGGAAGAAACATCGTGTCAGACCACATGGGGTCCGTGGAAAAACGTGTTGAAGATAGGACAAGTACAGATTCTCTCCCCTGTACCAACAAGAAAATATCTTGTGAGTAGGGCTTCTTTCAGTTCTAGATAAGGACCTGTGCTTTTACATACTGCGCAATTGGTGTGTCCCTATGTTTCTATCATTCCAGAACCATCATGGAGATACCCCTCAGGACACCCCCATCGATCTGGAACTTTTTTCAACACTCCATTTACCATCCAGAGAATTCTCTTATTCAAGACTATCAATTTTGACTACGGTATCTTGGACTTTAATAGCGCCGGGAACTCTTATTTTGTATTTGTATTTTGTGTACAGGTTGGAATCATCTTTTTATGTACAGTAGTTCCCCTTGGCAGCTTTCATTTACTAATCACTAATGATTTTATACACATAATCACTTTTGTTTAGATCACATATTTTTGGATGTAGGTTAGCGCTTGTAGTGGGTTAAATTGTTTGTTGATGAGTGAATTGCTACAGTGTCTCTGGGATTCGTGCTGGGTGAAGCACCAGCGCACAAACCCTTAACACCCCCAGACAAATGGTTTATGTGAAAGGTTGAATGGGACCCTGAAGCAGATGCTTCGAGCTTTTATAGAGGCTGAAGGAAAAGATTGGGAGATTCATTTGGTGCATCCGAGAGGTACCGCAAGAATCTACCGGGTTCTCTCCCTTTGAGCTTCTACATGGTCGCAGGATCCAGGGACCTCTTGACTTATTCCGTGAGGGATGGGAAGAGGAGGCTACCAAGACTGATGCTTCTGTGCTTCAGTATGTGGTAGATCTCAGGGACCGGTTGGAAATGCTTATGGGGTTGGCACAGTCTAACCTCAGGGAGGCTCAGACCAAGCAGAAGACTTTGTATGATCAAAATGCCCGTAGCAAAGAATTCATCCCTGGGCAGCAAGTGCTTGTTCTGAAGCCCACTCGTGAGAACAAATTAATGGCTTCCAGGTCTGGACCGTACACAGTACTCAGGAGGATGAATGAGTGCAACTATGCTGCACAGTTAGATGGAGAGACAGGTAGAAATGGGACTTATCATATTAATATGCTTAAGTAGTATTTTACACAGTATGGCATCAGTGCTGGCTATCTGTAGCACACCGATGGGTGATCCGGCGAGCTATGCTCTATCTGACCTCCTAGGTGAATCTAGGCAGGGGGACACCGTAGAGCAGGTTGAGATAGGGTCCCAGCTCAGCACACAGCAGAGGGTGCATTCAAAGGCTATGCTACTGCAGAATAGGGTCCTGTTCACGGACAAGCCGGGCAGGACACATATTACTGACCATCCAGTGGATACTGGTTATCAGAGACTTCTACATAAGCATGCCTATCGGGTATCAGCAGAGGTGAAAGGTAGTATTGAGAGGGAGGTAGAAGAGATGCTGGCCACAGGGGTAATTGTACTGTCTCAGAGCCCTTAGGATTGTCCGGTAGTCTGGTACCTAAGAAGGACGGAACCACCCAGTTCTGGGAGGACTACCAGCAGCTCAATACTCAGACAGTGTCGGATGCTTGACCCATGCTTCGAATAAATGAGCTCTTAGATGAGCTTGCGGGTGCAAAGTGTCTGAAAACCATGGATTTGTCCAAAGGGTATTGGCAAATCCCTTTTACCCAAGAGGCCAGGGAGAAGTCAACATTTATCACTCCCAGTGACCTATATGAATTTTTGGTTATGCCATTTGGTATGAAAAATGCCCCGGCTACCTTCCAACGCCTGGTCAATAGGTTACTGGAAGGGATGCAGGGTTACACAAGGTCATACCTGGGTGATATTGCTGTGTTCAGTAATTAATGGGAAACTCACTTAGTGCATGTAGTAGCGGTGCTATACAGGTTTGGGGAAGCAAGGCTGACACTGAAATATGCAAAGTGTCTAGTGGGTATGGCAGAGGTGTTATACTTAGTGCACAGAGTGGGTGGAGGGCACCTTAAGCTGGCTAAGGTAGAAGCTATAGTGCAGTGGCCAGTACCTAGGACCAAAAAGCAGGTCATGACATTTTTAGGCACCGCTGGCTATTACAGAAAATTTGTTCCCCAGCACAGTGCCATTGCTAAACCCCTGACTGACAACTCAGAAACGACTCTCGGTTCTGGTAGCCTGGTCTCCTGCCTGTGAAGAAGCTTTTCAGGCAATGAAGACAGCATTGGCTAGTGCTCCCATCCTGGCTGCACCAGATTACATGAAGAAGTTTCTTTTCAGACCAATGCTTCCAACTATGGTATCAGTGTTGTACTCGGCCAGGTGGGCGAGGAAGGGGGTGAACATTCTATTGTGTACCTGAGTAGGTACAACAAAACAACAGAGTATAAGTGCGCTACTACAATTTAAACACTATTATAAGCCACCCCAGTGAAAGTGATGTGATCAAGGAAATAGGATAATTATAAAATACTTAGTGAAAATCACTAGAGCGTCTGCAGCTGTAGAGCGGGGGTGGTTCAGACACCCCCCGAACTAATACAGAAAAAAACACAAAAAAACAGCGCACCACGCTCAAAGTACAGTGGCGACACCCTTTATTCTAACTCGGCTAGCTCCGCGAATTTCAGATTATCCCCGGATAAGTGCGGTTTTGTGTCGTTTTCGACCGGAGTGAATTGCGTTATTTTCGCGCCCGTGATTTAAGCATTTTATTCTCGCTGTCTGCAATACTGCAATGCCGTGTAAAAACTCATGGGGGCGTTTGCGAGCTGTTGTCTAATACCTTCTGCTCATTCTGACTTACAGTAGCCGCGCTGGTTTGAAACGGCTTTCTCCGCCATTACAGTCAACGATAGAACCCTCATCGCCGGCGTGACCCTTTCTCGTCGCCATTACTGGTCGGACCCTGTTGGGTTCAAGTGAGGGGGTTCCTAACATCTATGGGCAAAATGAATTTTATTTCTAGGTGCCCTAGAACAGAAGTTCCCACGCCAATTGCCCTATTTCCCACGCCAATTGTGCGATCATTGCTCTTTTTTGACAATGTTGCCGATCTTGCGACTTTGTGGTCTGGCAGTAAAAAAAACAGTACAGTAAGCCTCGACATTTGTTACACTGTCAAAGGAGCAAATGGAAACAATGTAAGACAAATCAACATGTTCTTTTATTGGTGGAGTCAGTACAAAAACATTTATTTACAAATACTGTACAATGTTGAAACATTTTAAGTGCACAGCAATTCAAAACATCGACAGGTGTATGGTTTACTGCTACAGTACATGTGTGAAAACATTTGTCAGTCAGTATGGTTTACAGTCACATGTTTTAAATACAATACAGTACATTCTTTAATATCTTTAAAATATAAATATATAAATATAATTTAAAATAATCCGTTCTGTGGGTCTGAGCGGGTTGAAATCTGCCTGGTCCTCATGCGGAAGGACCCTTGCCATAGTGGCCAAATATCAGCCTTCCACATCCCCCGGAACCGGAGATACAAAAATACAGTTTAAAAGCACATTACAAAAGTGGCTTTTTTCTGCCATGCAAGTCAATGGCAGAAACCTAAATTTTACCATTACCCTTCCTCCGCTCTGTTGCCACTAGAGGGTCGCCATTTGCCATGCAATCCTGCCTGAACTAGGACTACATGGTGACCGAATCTGAGCCCTCTAGGTTGAACAGAACCGGAGTTATGGGTTCCAGATTTCTGCTCATTCTGACTTACCCGTTTCAAAGCAGCACGGCTTTCTCCGCCATTACGGTCAATGATAGGACCCTCCTCTCCGGTGTGACCCTTTCTCACCGCCATTACTGGTCGGACCCTGTTGGGGTCAAGTGAGGGGGTTCCCAACATCTATAGGCAAAATGAATTTTATTTCTAGGTGCCCTAGAACAGAAGTTCCCATGCCAATTGCCCTAGTTCCCACGCCAATTGCGCGATCATTGCTCTTTTTTGACAATGTTGCAGATCTTGCGGCTTTGCGTTCTGGCAGTAAAAAACAGTGCAGTAATCCTCGACATTTGTTACACTGTCAAAGGAGCAAATGGAAACAATGTAAGACAAATCAACATGTTCTTTTATTGGTGGAGTCAGTACAAAAATATTTATTTACAAATACTGTACAATGTTGAAACATTTTAAGTGCACAGCAATTCTAAACATCGACAGGTGTATGGTTTACTGCTACAGTACATGTGTGAAAACATTTGTCAGTCAGTATGGTTTAGAGTCATGTTTTAAATACAATACAGTACATTCTTTAATATCTTTAAAATATAAATATATAAATATAATTTAAAATAATCCGTTCTGTGGGTCTGAGCGGGTTGAAATCTGCCTGGTCCTCATGCGGAAGGACCCTTGCCATAGTGGCCAAATATCAGCCTTCCACATCCCCCGGAACCGGAGATACAAAAATACAGTTTAAAAGCACATTACAAAAGTGGCTTTTTTCTGCCATGCAAGTCAATGGCAGAAACCTAAATTTTACCATTACCCTTCCTCCGCTCTGTTGCCACTAGAGGGTCGCCATTTGCCATGCAATCCTGCCTGAACTAGGACTACATGGTGACCGAATCTGAGCCCTCTAGGTTGAACAGAACCGGAGTTATGGGTTCCAGATTTCTGCTCATTCTGACTTAGCCGTTTCAAAGCAGCACGGCTTTCTCTGCCATTACGGTCAATGATAGGACCCTCCTCTCCGGTGTGACCCTTTCTCACCGCCATTACTGGTCGGACCCTGTTGGGGTCAAGTGAGGGGGTTCCCAACATCTATAGGCAAAATGAATTTTATTTCTAGGTGCCCTAGAACAGAAGTTCCCATGCCAATTGCCCTAGTTCCCACGCCAATTGCGCGATCATTGCTCTTTTTTGACAATGTTGCCGATCTTGCGGCTTTGCGTTCTGGCAGTAAAAAAACAGTGCAGTAATCCTCGACATTTGTTACACTGTCAAAGGAGCAAATGGAAACAATGTAAGACAAATCAACATGTTCTTTTATTGGTGGAGTCAGTACAAAAATATTTATTTACAAATACTGTACAATGTTGAAACATTTTAAGTGCACAGCAATTCAAAACATCGACAGGTGTATGGTTTACTGCTACAGTACATGTGTGAAAACATTTGTCAGTCAGTATGGTTTAGAGTCATGTTTTAAATACAATACAGTACATTCTTTAATATCTTTAAAATATAAATATATAAATATAATTTAAAATAATCCGTTCTGTGGGTCTGAGCGGGTTGAAATCTGCCTGGTCCTCATGCGGAAGGACCCTTGCCATAGTGGCCAAATATCAGCCTTCCACATCCCCCGGAACCGGAGATACAAAAATACAGTTTAAAAGCACATTACAAAAGTGGCTTTTTTCTGCCATGCAAGTCAATGGCAGAAACCTAAATTTTACCATTACCCTTCCTCCGCTCTGTTGCCACTAGAGGGTCGCCATTTGCCATGCAATCCTGCCTGAACTAGGACTACATGGTGACCGAATCTGAGCCCTCTAGGTTGAACAGAACCGGAGTTATGGGTTCCAGGTTTCTGCTCATTCTGACTTAGCCGTTTCAAAGCAGAACGGCTTTCTCCGCCATTACGGTCAATGATAGGACCCTCCTCTCCGGTGTGACCCTTTCTCACCGCCATTACTGGTCGGACCCTGTTGGGGTCAAGTGAGGGGGTTCCTAACATCTATAGGCAAAATGAATTTTATTTCTAGGTGCCCTAGAACAGAAGTTCCCATGCCAATTGCCCTAGTTCCCACACCAATTGCGCGATCATTGCTCTTTTTTGACAATGTTGCCGATCTTGCGGCTTTGCGTTCTGGCAGTAAAAAAACAGTGCAGTAATCCTCGACATTTGTTACACTGTCAAAGGAGCAAATGGAAACAATGTAAGACAAATCAACATGTTCTTTTATTGGTGGAGTCAGTACAAAAATATTTATTTACAAATACTGTACAATGTTGAAACATTTTAAGTGCACAGCAATTCAAAACATCGACAGGTGTATGGTTTACTGCTACAGTACATGTGTGAAAACATTTGTCAGTCAGTATGGTTTACAGTCACATGTTTTAAATAGAATACAGTACATTCTTTAATATCTTTAAAATATAAATATATAAATATAATTTAAAATAATCCGTTCTGTGGGTCTGAGCGGGTTGAAATTGCACCAGTACAGTCCTAGAGGGCAGCAAACAGGGCAGGTTTTCAGGGCAACCTTGAAAACCGTGCCTGTTTGCGGCCCTCAGGGACTGGATTCGTGCATGTCCTGTGTAAAAAAACACACAACAACGCTTTGCTCATTTTCTGCAGTTACTGTAGTCATTGTGTTTTTAATCCGTCCCTAGCCAAGCGTCAATCGGCTCACTGCGCCTGCGTGTACTCTAATCCTTTTAGAGATGGGAGCTTGCTGCTTACAGCGCATGAGTCACCCTACCCTACCAACCCCCTCTCTCCACAAAGTCGTTAATCTTCTGAATATTGCCATTGTGTTCTTAATCCGTCCATAGCCGAGCTACAAAGCCTCAGTGCGACTGCGTGTAATCACACCATCCCCCCCCCCCCAACCCTTAGAGGCTTTGTTTACAGTAACGCTTTGGAAAATCCCCTCTCGAATTTGAAATAAATCTGATGTGCACAGCATTGTGAGAATTGAGAGTAAAAAAAACATTAACTGATTCATGTTGTTTTGTCATTCATTCTTATACTGTCGGGGGGGGTGTGGTTGTTGTCAATGATTATGATTAGAAGGAAAGTGAATAAATATTTATTTTATTTTGTCAGGACCCAAAAAATACAAATATAAAAATAATCATGAATAATACTTCAAGTATAGACTAGTTTGAAAGTACTAACTGCATACTGTAGTCCAATATGGAGTAGCTATACAGTACACAATGCCATAATACAATATGCACCTACAGTAACTGCTCAATTGTTTCCTTTCCAGAGAGAGCAGCACCAGCCTTCTGGTTACAAAGTAAAGTATTTAACTGTAGTCACAGTATACAGTAGTTCAAGTATAGAGTAGTTTGACAGTACTGCACAGCACACAATGCCATAATACAGTATGCACATAACTGCACTCATTTTTTGTTTTCTTGTCTTTTCAGAAAAAAAGGATGGCCTGGGAGAGAGGGGGGCGTATCGTGTAAAGTCTGTGAACTGTTTGTACAGTTAAGTGTACAGAATCTAAACTGTAGTCATGATGTACACAAAACCTCTCCTCTCTCAATGAACTACTGTACACAGAATGAGGAAAAAATGATGTTACTATATATACATACAGTGGCGACACCCTTTATTCTAACTCGGCTAGCTTCGCGAATTTCAGAGTATCCCAGTTATGTGCGGTTGTGTGTGGTTTTGTGTCGTTTTCGACCGGAGTGAATTGCGTTATTTTCGCGCCCGTGATTTAAGCATTTTATTCTCGCTGTCTGCAATACTGCAATGCCGTGTAAAAACTCATGAGGGCGCTTGCGAGCTGTTGTCTAATACCTTCTGCTCATTCTGACTTACAGTAGCCGCGCTGGTTTGAAACGGCTTTCTCCGCCATTACAGTCAATGATAGAACCCTCCTCGCCGGCGTGACCCTTTCTCGCGCGCCATTACTGGTCGGACCCTGTTGGGGTCAAGTGAGGGGGTTCCTAACATCTATAGGCAAAATGAATTTTATTTCTAGGTGCCCTAGAACAGAAGTTCCCACGCCAATTGCCCTAGTTCCCACGCCAATTGCGCGATCATTGCTCTTTTTTCACAATGTTGCCGATCTTGCGGCTTTGTGGTCTGGTAGTAAAAAAACAGTACAGTAAGCCTCGACATTTGTTACACTGTCAAAGGAGCAAATGGAAACAATGTAAGACAAATCAACATGTTCTTTTATTGGTGGAGTCAGTACAAAAACATTTATTTACAAATACTGTACAATGTTGAAACATTTTAAGTGCACAGCAATTCAAAACATCGAGAGGTGTATGGTTTACTGCTACAGTACATGTGTGAAAACATTTGTCAGTCAGTATGGTTTACAGTCACATGTTTTAAATACAATACAGTACATTCTTTAATATCTTTAAAATATAAATATATAAATATATAAATATAATTTAAAATAATCCGTTCTGTGGGTCTGAGCGGGTTGAAATCTGCCTGGTCCTCATGCGGAAGGACCCTTGCCATAGTGGCCAAATATCAGCCTTCCACATCCCCCGGAAACGGAGATACAAAAATACAGTTTAAAAGCACATTACAAAAGTGGCTTTTTTCTGCCATGCAAGTCAATGGCAGAAACCTAAATTTTACCATTACCCTTCCTCCGCTCTGTTGCCACTAGAGGGTCGCCATTTGCCATGCAATCCTGCCTGAACTATGACTACATGGTGACCGAATCTGAGCCCTCTAGGTTGAACAGAACCGGAGTTATGGGTTCCAGGTTTCTGCTCATTCTGACTTAGCCGTTTCAAAGCAGCGCGGCTTTCTCCGCCATTACGGTCAATGATAGGACCCTCCTCGCCGGTGTGACCCTTTCTCGCGCGCCATTACTGGTCGGACCCTGTTGGGGTCAAGTGAGGGGGTTCCTAACATCTATAGGCAAAATGAATTTTATTTCTAGGTGCCCTAGAACAGAAGTTCCCACGCCAATTGCCCTAGTTCCCACGCCAATTGCGCGATCATTGCTCTTTTTTCACAATGTTGCCGATCTTGCGGCTTTGTGGTCTGGTAGTAAAAAAACAGTACAGTAAGCCTCGACATTTGTTACACTGTCAAAGGAGCAAATGGAAACAATGTAAGACAAATCAACATGTTCTTTTATTGGTGGAGTCAGTACAAAAACATTTATTTACAAATACTGTACAATGTTGAAACATTTTAAGTGCACAGCAATTCAAAACATCGACAGGTGTATGGTTTACTGCTACAGTACATGTGTGAAAACATTTGTCAGTCAGTATGGTTTACAGTCACATGTTTTAAATACAATACAGTACATTCTTTAATATCTTTAAAATATAAATATATAAATATATAAATATAATTTAAAATAATCCGTTCTGTGGGTCTGAGCGGGTTGAAATCTGCCTGGTCCTCATGCGGAAGGACCCTTGCCATAGTGGCCAAATATCAGCCTTCCACATCCCCCGGAACCGGAGATACAAAAATACAGTTTAAAAGCACATTACAAAAGTGGCTTTTTTCTGCCATGCAAGTCAATGGCAGAAACCTAAATTTTACCATTACCCTTCCTCCGCTCTGTTGCCACTAGAGGGTCGCCATTTGCCATGCAATCCTGCCTGAACTAGGACTACATGGTGACCGAATCTGAGCCCTCTAGGTTGAACAGAACCGGAGTTATGGGTTCCAGGTTTCTGCTCATTCTGACTTAGCCGTTTCAAAGCAGCGCGGCTTTCTCCGCCATTACGGTCAATGATAGGACCCTCCTCGCCAGTGTGACCCTTTCTCGCCGCCATTACTGGTCGGACCCTGTTGGGGTCAAGTGAGGGGGTTCCTAACATCTATAGGCAAAATGAATTTTATTTCTAGGTGCCCTAGAACAGAAGTTCCCATGCCAATTGCCCTATTTCCCACGCCAATTGTGCGATCATTGCTCTTTTTTGACAATGTTGCCGATCTTGCGGCTTTGCGGTCTGGCAGTAAAAAAACAGTGCAGTAATTCTCGACATTTGTTACACTGTCAAAGGAGCAAATGGAAACAATCTAAGACAAATCAACATGTTCTTTTATTGGTGGAGTCAGTACAAAAACATTTATTTACAAATACTGTACAATGTTGAAACATTTTAAGTGCACAGCAATTCAAAACATCGACAGGTGTATGGTTTACTGCTACAGTACATGTGTGAAAACATTTGTCAGTCAGTATGGTTTACAGTCACATGTTTTAAATAGAATACAGTACATTCTTTAATATCTTTAAAATATAAATATATAAATATAATTTAAAATAATCCATTCTGTGGGTCTGAGCGGGTTGAAATTGCACCAGTACAGTCCTAGAGGGCAGCAAACAGGGCAGGTTTTCAGGGCAACCTTGAAAACTGTGCCTGTTTGCGGCCCTCAGGGACTGGATTCGTGCATGTCCTGTGTAAAAAAACACACAACAACGCTTTGCTCATTTTCTGCAGTTACTGTAGTCATTGTGTTTTTAATCCGTCCCTAGCCAAGCGTCAATCGGCTCACTGCGCCTGCGTGTACTCTAATCCTTTTAGAGATGGGAGCTTGCTGCTTACAGCGCATGAGTCACCCTACCCTACCAACCCCCTCTCTCCACAAAGTCGTTAATCTTCTGAATATTGCCATTGTGTTCTTAATCCATCCATAGCCGAGCTACAAAGCCTCAGTGCGACTGCGTGTAATCACACCATCCCCCCCCCCCAACCCTTAGAGGCTTTGTTTACAGTAACGCTTTGGAAAATCCCCTCTCGAATTTGAAATGTAAATCTGATGTGCACAGCATTGTGAGAATTGAGAGTAAAAAAACCATTAACTGATTCATGATGTTTTGTCATTCATTCTTATACTGTCGGGGGGGGGGTGGTGGTTGTTGTCAATGATTATGATTAGAAGGAAAGTGAATAAATATTTATTTTATTTTGTCAGGACCCAAAAAATACAAATATAAAAATAATCATGAATAATACTTCAAGTATAGACTAGTTTGAAAGTACTAACTGCATACTGTAGTCCAATATGGAATAGCTATACAGTACACAATGCCATAATACAATATGCACCTACAGTAACTGCTCAATTGTTTCCTTTCCAGAGAGAGCAGCACCAGCCTTCTGGTTACAAAGTACAGTATTTAACAGTAGTCACAGTATACAGTAGTTCAAGTATAGAGTAGTTTGACAGTACTACACAGCACACAATGCCATAATACAGTATGCACATAACTGCACTCATTTTTTGTTTTCTTGTCTTTTCAGAAAAAAAGGATGGCCTGGGAGAGAGGGGGGCGTATCGTGTAAAGTCTGTGAACTGTTTGTACAGTTAAGTGTACAGAATCTATACTGCAGTCATGATGTACACAAAACCTCTCCTCTCTCAATGAACTACTGTACTGTACACAGAATGAGGAAAAAATGATGTTACTATATATACATACAGTGGCGACACCCTTTATTCTAACTCGGCTAGCTTCGCGAATTTCAGAGTATCCCAGTTATGTGCGGTTATGTGTGGTTTTGTGTCGTTTTCGACCGGAGTGAATTGCGTTATTTTCGCGCCCGTGATTTAAGCATTTTATTCTCGCTGTCTGCAATACTGCAATGCCGTGTAAAAACTCACGAGGGCGCTTGCGAGCTGTTGTCTAATACCTTCTGCTCATTCTGACTTACAGTAGCCGTGCTGGTTTGAAACGGCTTTCTCCGCCATTACAGTCAATGATAGGACCCTCCTCGCCGGCGTGACCCTTTCTCGTCGCCATTACTGGTCAGACTCTGTTGGGGTCAAGTGAGGGGGTTCCTAACACCTATGGGCAAAATGAATTTTATTTCTAGGTGCCCTAGAACAGAAGTTCCCACGCCAATTGCCCTAGTTCCCACGCCAATTGCGCGATCATTGCTCTTTTTTGACAATGTTGCCGATCTTGCGGCTTTGTGGTCTGGTAGTAAAAAAACAGTACAGTAAGCCTCGACATTTGTTACACTGTCAAAGGAGCAAATGGAAACAATGTAAGACAAATCAACATGTTCTTTTATTGGTGGAGTCAGTACAAAAACATTTATTTACAAATACTGTACAATGTTGAAACATTTTAAGTGCACAGCAATTCAAAACATCGACAGGTGTATGGTTTACTGCTACAGTACATGTGTGAAAACATTTGTCAGTCAGTATGGTTTACAGTCTCATGTTTTAAATACAATACAGTACATTCTTTAATATCTTTAAAATATAAATATATAAATATATAAATATAATTTAAAATAATCCGTTCTGTGGGTCTGAGCGGGTTGAAATCTGCCTGGTCCTCATGCGGAAGGACCCTTGCCATAGTGGCCAAATATCAGCCTTCCACATCCCCCGGAACCGGAGATACAAAAATACAGTTTAAAAGCACATTACAAAAGTGGCTTTTTTCTGCCATGCAAGTCATTGGCAGAAACCTAAACTTTACCATTACACTTACTCCATTCTGTTGCAACTAGAGGGTCGCCATTTGCCATGCAATCCTGCCTTAACTAGGACTACATGGTGACCGAATCTGAGCCCTCTAGGTTGAACAGAACCGGAGTTATGGGTTCCAGGTTTCTGCTCATTCTGACTTAGCCGTTTCAAAGCAGCGCGGCTTTCTCCGCCATTACGGTCAATGATAGGACCCTCCTCGCCGGTGTGACCCTTTCTCGCCGCCTTTACTGGTCGGACCCTGTTGGGGTCAAGTGAGGGGGTTCCTAACATCTATAGGCAAAATGAATTTTATTTCTAGGTGCCCTAGAACAGAAGTTCCCATGCCAATTGCCCTATTTCCCACGCCAATTGTGCGATCATTGCTCTTTTTTGACAATGTTGCCGATCTTGCGGCTTTGCGGTCTGGCAGTAAAAAAACAGTGCAGTAATTCTCGACATTTGTTACACTGTCAAAGGAGCAAATGGAAACAATGTAAGACAAATCAACATGTTCTTTTATTGGTGGAGTCAGTACAAAAACATTTATTTACAAATACTGTACAATGTTGAAACATTTTAAGTGCACAGCAATTCAAAACATCGACAGGTGTATGGTTTACTGCTACAGTACATGTGTGAAAACATTTGTCAGTCAGTATGGTTTACAGTCACATGTTTTAAATAGAATACAGTACATTCTTTAATATCTTTAAAATATAAATATATAAATATAATTTAAAATAATCCATTCTGTGGGTCTGAGCGGGTTGAAATTGCACCAGTACAGTCCTAGAGGGCAGCAAACAGGGCAGGTTTTCAGGGCAACCTTGAAAACCGTGCCTGTTTGCGGCCCTCAGGGACTGGATTCGTGCATGTCCTGTGTAAAAAAACACACAACAACGCTTTGCTCATTTTCTGCAGTTACTGTAGTCATTGTGTTTTTAATCCGTCCCTAGCCAAGCGTCAATCGGCTCACTGCGCCTGCGTGTACTCTAATCCTTTTAGAGATGGGAGCTTGCTGCTTACAGCGCATGAGTCACCCTACCCTACCAACCCCCTCTCTCCACAAAGTCGTTAATCTTCTGAATATTGCCATTGTGTTCTTAATCCGTCCATAGCCGAGCTACAAAGCCTCAGTGCGACTGCGTGTAATCACACCATCCCCCCCCCCCAACCCTTAGAGGCTTTGTTTACAGTAACGCTTTGGAAAATCCCCTCTCGAATTTGAAATGTAAATCTGATGTGCACAGCATTGTGAGAATTGAGAGTAAAAAAACCATTAACTGATTCATGATGTTTTGTCATTCATTCTTATACTGTCGGGGGGGGGGGGGTGTGGTTGTTGTCAATGATTATGATTAGAAGGAAAGTGAATAAATATTTATTTTATTTTGTCAGGACCCAAAAAATACAAATATAAAAATAATCATGAATAATACTTCAAGTATAGACTAGTTTGAAAGTACTAACTGCATACTGTAGTCCAATATGGAATAGCTATACAGTACACAATGCCATAATACAATATGCACCTACAGTAACTGCTCAATTGTTTCCTTTCCAGAGAGAGCAGCACCAGCCTTCTGGTTACAAAGTACAGTATTTAACAGTAGTCACAGTATACAGTAGTTCAAGTATAGAGTAGTTTGACAGTACTACACAGCACACAATGCCATAATACAGTATGCACATAACTGCACTCATTTTTTGTTTTCTTGTCTTTTCAGAAAAAAAGGATGGCCTGGGAGAGAGGGGGGCGTATCGTGTAAAGTCTGTGAACTGTTTGTACAGTTAAGTGTACAGAATCTATACTGCAGTCATGATGTACACAAAACCTCTCCTCTCTCAATGAACTACTGTACTGTACACAGAATGAGGAAAAAATGATGTTACTATATATACATACAGTGGCGACACACTTTATTCTAACTTGGCTAGCTCCGCGAATTTCAGAGTATCCCAGTTATGTGCGGTTATGTGTGGTTTTGTGTCGTTTTCGAGCGGAGTGAATTGCGTTATTTTCGCGCCCGTGATTTAAGCATTTTATTCTCGCTGTCTGCAATACTGCAATGCCGTGTAAAAACTCATGAGGGCGCTTGCGAGCTGTTGTCTAATACCTTCTGCTCATTCTGACTTACAGTAGCCGCGCTGGTTTGAAACGGCTTTCTCCGCCATTACAGTCAATGATAGGACCCTCCTCGCCGGCGTGACCCTTTCTCGTCGCCATTACTGGTCAGACTCTGTTGGGGTCAAGTGAGGGGGTTCCTAACACCTATGGGCAAAATGAATTTTATTTCTAGGTGCCCTAGAACAGAAGTTCCCACGCCAATTGCCCTAGTTCCCACGCCAATTGCGCGATCATTGCTCTTTTTTGACAATGTTGCCGATCTTGCGGCTTTGTGGTCTGGTAGTAAAAAAACAGTACAGTAAGCCTCGACATTTGTTACACTGTCAAAGGAGCAAATGGAAACAATGTAAGACAAATCAACATGTTCTTTTATTGGTGGAGTCAGTACAAAAACATTTATTTACAAATACTGTACAATGTTGAAACATTTTAAGTGCACAGCAATTCAAAACATCGACAGGTGTATGGTTTACTGCTACAGTACATGTGTGAAAACATTTGTCAGTCAGTATGGTTTACAGTCTCATGTTTTAAATACAATACAGTACATTCTTTAATATCTTTAAAATATAAATATATAAATATATAAATATAATTTAAAATAATCCGTTCTGTGGGTCTGAGCGGGTTGAAATCTGCCTGGTCCTCATGCGGAAGGACCCTTGCCATAGTGGCCAAATATCAGCCTTCCACATCCCCCGGAACCGGAGATACAAAAATACAGTTTAAAAGCACATTACAAAAGTGGCTTTTTTCTGCCATGCAAGTCATTGGCAGAAACCTAAACTTTACCATTACACTTACTCCATTCTGTTGCAACTAGAGGGTCGCCATTTGCCATGCAATCCTGCCTTAACTAGGACTACATGGTGACCGAATCTGAGCCCTCTAGGTTGAACAGAACCGGAGTTATGGGTTCCAGGTTTCTGCTCATTCTGACTTAGCCGTTTCAAAGCAGCGCGGCTTTCTCCGCCATTACGGTCAATGATAGGACCCTCCTCGCCGGTGTGACCCTTTCTCGCCGCCATTACTGGTCGGACCCTGTTGGGGTCAAGTGAGGGGGTTCCTAACATCTATAGGCAAAATGAATTTTATTTCTAGGTGCCCTAGAACAGAAGTTCCCATGCCAATTGCCCTATTTCCCACGCCAATTGTGCGATCATTGCTCTTTTTTGACAATGTTGCCGATCTTGCGGCTTTGCGGTCTGGCAGTAAAAAAACAGTGCAGTAATTCTCGACATTTGTTACACTGTCAAAGGAGCAAATGGAAACAATCTAAGACAAATCAACATGTTCTTTTATTGGTGGAGTCAGTACAAAAACATTTATTTACAAATACTGTACAATGTTGAAACATTTTAAGTGCACAGCAATTCAAAACATCGACAGGTGTATGGTTTACTGCTACAGTACATGTGTGAAAACATTTGTCAGTCAGTATGGTTTACAGTCTCATGTTTTAAATACAATACAGTACATTCTTTAATATCTTTAAAATATAAATATATAAATATATAAATATAATTTAAAATAATCCGTTCTGTGGGTCTGAGCGGGTTGAAATCTGCCTGGTCCTCATGCGGAAGGACCCTTGCCATAGTGGCCAAATATCAGCCTTCCACATCCCCCGGAACCGGAGATACAAAAATACAGTTTAAAAGCACATTACAAAAGTGGCTTTTTTCTGCCATGCAAGTCATTGGCAGAAACCTAAACTTTACCATTACACTTACTCCATTCTGTTGCAACTAGAGGGTCGCCATTTGCCATGCAATCCTGCCTTAACTAGGACTACATGGTGACCGAATCTGAGCCCTCTAGTTGAACAGAACCGGAGTTATGGGTTCCAGGTTTCTGCTCATTCTGACTTAGCCGTTTCAAAGCAGCGCGGCTTTCTCCGCCATTACGGTCAATGATAGGACCCTCCTCGCCGGTGTGACCCTTTCTCGCCGCCATTACTGGTCGGACCCTGTTGGGGTCAAGTGAGGGGGTTCCTAACATCTATAGGCAAAATGAATTTTATTTCTAGGTGCCCTAGAACAGAAGTTCCCATGCCAATTGCCCTATTTCCCACGCCAATTGTGCGATCATTGCTCTTTTTTGACAATGTTGCCGATCTTGCGGCTTTGCGGTCTGGCAGTAAAAAAACAGTGCAGTAATTCTCGACATTTGTTACACTGTCAAAGGAGCAAATGGAAACAATCTAAGACAAATCAACATGTTCTTTTATTGGTGGAGTCAGTACAAAAACATTTATTTACAAATACTGTACAATGTTGAAACATTTTAAGTGCACAGCAATTCAAAACATCGACAGGTGTATGGTTTACTGCTACAGTACATGTGTGAAAACATTTGTCAGTCAGTATGGTTTACAGTCACATGTTTTAAATAGAATACAGTACATTCTTTAATATCTTTAAAATATAAATATATAAATATAATTTAAAATAATCCATTCTGTGGGTCTGAGCGGGTTGAAATTGCACCAGTACAGTCCTAGAGGGCAGCAAACAGGGCAGGTTTTCAGGGCAACCTTGAAAACCGTGCCTGTTTGCGGCCCTCAGGGACTGGATTCGTGCATGTCCTGTGTAAAAAAACACACAACAACGCTTTGCTCATTTTCTGCAGTTACTGTAGTCATTGTGTTTTTAATCCGTCCCTAGCCAAGCGTCAATCGGCTCACTGCGCCTGCGTGTACTCTAATCCTTTTAGAGATGGGAGCTTGCTGCTTACAGCGCATGAGTCACCCTACCCTACCAACCCCCTCTCTCCACAAAGTCGTTAATCTTCTGAATATTGCCATTGTGTTCTTAATCCGTCCATAGCCGAGCTACAAAGCCTCAGTGCGACTGCGTGTAATCACACCATCCCCCCCCCCCCAACCCTTAGAGGCTTTGTTTACAGTAACGCTTTGGAAAATCCCCTCTCGAATTTGAAATGTAAATCTGATGTGCACAGCATTGTGAGAATTGAGAGTAAAAAAACCATTAACTGATTCATGATGTTTTGTCATTCATTCTTATACTGTCGGGGGGGGGGGGGGTGGTGGTTGTTGTCAATGATTATGATTAGAAGGAAAGTGAATAAATATTTATTTTATTTTGTCAGGACCCAAAAAATACAAATATAAAAATAATCATGAATAATACTTCAAGTATAGACTAGTTTGAAAGTACTAACTGCATACTGTAGTCCAATATGGAATAGCTATACAGTACACAATGCCATAATACAATATGCACCTACAGTAACTGCTCAATTGTTTCCTTTCCAGAGAGAGCAGCACCAGCCTTCTGGTTACAAAGTACAGTATTTAACAGTAGTCACAGTATACAGTAGTTCAAGTATAGAGTAGTTTGACAGTACTACACAGCACACAATGCCATAATACAGTATGCACATAACTGCACTCATTTTTTGTTTTCTTGTCTTTTCAGAAAAAAAGGATGGCCTGGGAGAGAGGGGGGCGTATCGTGTAAAGTCTGTGAACTGTTTGTACAGTTAAGTGTACAGAATCTATACTGCAGTCATGATGTACACAAAACCTCTCCTCTCTCAATGAACTACTGTACTGTACACAGAATGAGGAAAAAATGATGTTACTATATATACATACAGTGGCGACACCCTTTATTCTAACTTGGCTAGCTCCGCGAATTTCAGAGTATCCCAGTTATGTGCGGTTATGTGTGGTTTTGTGTCGTTTTCGAGCGGAGTGAATTGCGTTATTTTCGCGCCCGTGATTTAAGCATTTTATTCTCGCTGTCTGCAATACTGCAATGCCGTGTAAAAACTCATGGGGGCATTTGCGAGCTGTTGTCTAATACCTTCTGCTCATTCTGACTTACAGTAGCCGCACCTGGTTTGAAACGGCTTTCTCTGCCATTACAGTCAATGATAGGACTCTCCTCGCCGGCGTGACCCTTTCTCGTCGCCATTACTGGTCGGACTCTGTTGGGGTCAAGTGAGGGGGTTCCTAACACCTATGGGCAAAATGAATTTTATTTCTAGGTGCCCTAGAACAGAAGTTCCCACGCCAATTGCCCTAGTTCCCACGCCAATTGCGCAATCATTGCTCTTTTTTGACAATGTTGCCGATCTTGCGGCTTTGCGGTCTGGCAGTAAAAAAACAGTATAGTAAGCCTCGACATTTGTTACACTGTCAAAGGAGCAAATGGAAACAATGTAAGACAAATCAACATGTTCTTTTATTGGTGGAGTCAGTAACAAAAACATTTATTTACAAATACTGTACAATGATGAAACATTTTAAGTGCACAGCAATTCAAAACATCAACAGGTGTATGGTTTACTGCTACAGTACATGTGTGAAAACATTTGTCAGTCAGTATGGTTTACAGTCACATGTTTTAAATACAATACAGTACATTCTTCAATATCTTTAAAATATAAATATATAAATATAATTTAAAATAATCCGTTCTGTGGGTCTGAGCGGGTTGAAATTTGCCTGGTCCTCATGCGGAAGGACCCTTGCCATAGTGGCCAAATATCAGCCTTCCACATCCCCCGGAACCGGAGATACAAAAATACAGTTTAAAAGCACATTACAAAAGTGGCTTTTTTCTGCCATGCAAGTCAATGGCAGAAACCTAAACTTTACCATTACACTTCCTCCGCTCTGTTGCCACTAGAGGGTCGCCATTTGCCATGCAATCCTGCCTGAACTAGGACTACATGGTGACCGAATCTGAGCCCTCTAGGTTGATCAGAACCGGAGTTATGGGTTCCAGGTTTCTGCTCATTCTGACTTAGCCGTTTCAAAGCAACGCGGCTTTCTCAGCCATTACGGTCAATGATAGGACCCTCCTCGCCGGTGTGACCCTTTCTCGCCGCCATTACTGGTCGGACCCTGTTGTGGTCAAGTGAGGGGGTTCCTAACATCTATAGGCAAAATGAATTTTATTTCTAGGTGCCCTAGAACAGAAGTTCCCACGCCAATTGCCCTAGTTCCCACGCCAATTGCGCGATCATTGCTCTTTTTTCACAATGTTGCCGATCTTGCGGCTTTGCGGTCTGGCAGTAAAAAAACAGTGCAGTAAGCCTCGACATTTGTTATACTGTCAAAGGAGCAAATGGAAACAATGTAAGACAAATCAACATGTTCTTTTATTGGTGGAGTCAGTACAAAAACATTTATTTACAAATACTGTACAATGTTGAAACATTTTAAGTGCACAGCAATTCAAAACATCGACAGGTGTATGGTTTACTGCTACAGTACATGTGTGAAAACATTTGTCAGTCAGTATGGTTTACAGTCACATGTTTTAAATACAATACAGTACATTCTTTAATATCTTTAAAATATAAATATATAAATATAATTTAAATTTATCCGTTCTGTCGGTCTGAGCGGGTTGAAATTGCACCAGTACAGTCCTAGAGGGCAGCAAACAGGGCAGGTTTTCAGGGCAACCTTGAAAACCGTGCCTGTTTGCGGCCCTCAGGGACTGGATTTGTGCATGTCCTGTGTAAAAAAATACACAACAACGCTTTGCTCATTTTCTGCAGTTACTGTAGTCATTGTGTTTTTAATCCGTCCCTAGCCAAGCGTCAATCGGCTGACTGCGCCTGCGTGTACTCTAATCCTTTTAGAGATTGGAGCTTGCTACTTACAGCGCATGAGTCACCCTACCCTACCAACCCCCTCTCTCCACAGAGTCGTTAATCTTCTGAATATTGCCATTGTGTTTTTAATCCGTCCATAGACGAGCTACAAAGCCTCAGTCCGACTGCGTGTAATCACACCATCCACCCCCAACCCTTAGAGGCTTTGTTTACGGTAACGCTTTGGAAAATCCCCTCTCGAATTTGAAATGTACTGTAAATCTGATGTGCACAGCATTGTGAGAATTGAGAGTAAAAAACCCATTAACTGATTCATGTTGTTTTTTCATTAATTCTTACACTATACTGTCGGGTGGGGAGTGGTGTGGTTGTTGTCAATGATTACGATACCCAGGAATGTGAATAAATATTTATTATATTTCATCAGGGAAAAAAAAAAATACAAAGATAAAAATAATCATGAATAATACATACTGCAGCCTTTATTAAATTCTTCTGGCAGATTGAAATCGGAGAAACATTTACAAAACATTTGTAAAACATGGAGATACAGTACATGAAAAATGGACATTTATATGAATATTAATTAATAATATATATATATATAAAAAATCTACTATTTGTTTTTGGTGCCTGAGGCACAGGGAGTTAAAGTGACTTGCTTTTTATGTACTGTATTTGGGGGTTGTATTTGGGGTTTTATTGATCAAATTATTATGATGAACTGCCTTTTGAAATTACAGTACTGTTAACAGTACTGTTAACTATTTTAGCCACACACCTCCAGAGTCATTCATTTTCTGCAGTTACTTTAGTCATTGTGTTTTTAATCCGTCCCTAGCCAAACGTCAATCCGCTGACTGCGCCTGCGTGTACTCTAATCCTTTTAGAGATGGGAGCTTGCTGCTTACAGTGCATGAGTCACCCTACCCTACCAACCCCCTCTCTCCACAGAGTCGTTAATCTTCTGAATATTGCCATTGTATTCTGAATCCGTCCATAGCCGAGCTACAAATCCTCAGTGCGACTGCGTGTAATCACACCATCCCCCCCCCCCCCCCCACTGCCCTTAGAGGCTTTGTTTACGGTAACGCTTTGGAAAATCCCCTCTCGAATTTGAAATGTAAATCTGATGTGCACAGCATTGTGAGAATTGAGAGTAAAAAAAACATTAACTGATTCATGTTGTTTTGTCATTCATTCGTATACTGTCTGGGGGGGGTGGTTGTTGTCAATGATTATGATTAGCAGGAAAGTGAATAAATATTTATTTTATTTTGTCAGTACCCAAAAAATACAAATATAAAAATAATCAGTCAGATAATGCAGTCTTTAATAAGTTCTTTGTGGCAGATGGCAATTGGATAACCATTTAGAAAACATTTGTAAAACATGGGGAAACATGAATAATGCACATTTATAAGAATATTATATAATAATATATACTGTAATGTACTGTATAATATATATATACTGTATACTGTATATACTGTATAGTAATATTATTTTCCTGTCTTTATCTTTTCCTCATTCTGTCTACAGTACAGTAGTTCATTGAGAGAGGAGTGGTTTTGTGTACTTCATTACTGCTGTTTATATACTGTACATTTTACTGTACAAACAGATTAGACTGGACACAAAAACCCACCTCCCCCTTATGGCATTGTGTGATGTGTAGAACTACTGTAGGTGGCTGGTGCTGCTTTCTCTGGAAAGAAAAAAATTGAGCAGTAAGTCGGCAGTTACTGTAGTACTGTCAAACTAGTCTAATGTATACTGGAACTACTGTATACTCTGACTACTGGTAAATTCTTTGTACTGTAACCTGATGGCTGGTGCTGCTCTCTCTGTAAAGAAAAAACTAACTACTGTATACTCTGACTATCTGGAAAGAAAAAATCTGTGCCATACTTACCTTTATCATACTGTACTTACAATACTACAGCACAGTACTACTTTCCTGATGCTTGCCCATTACGCACGATGACAATGGGCAACACAGTGGCAATATGGTCTATATATTTATTGCAGCGTTCCACGGTGAGTATATCGTTCCAAAAACTCATTATGTCTTTCAACAACTCGTCCTTTTGGGCGGGTTTCGCCACTTTCCGGATATGGTCCTTCAGCTGATGCCAGACCATTTCGATCGGATTGAAGTCTGGCGATCTGTCATTGGAAAAAAAGGACAATTGGTTTAAGAGCTAAAAACAGTGGGGAACAAAAATGGGACACGGTCTACTGCACTTACTCCGCTGGCGTCTTCACCCAGTTGATGCCGCGCTCAAGGATATGCGCCGTTGACGCGGTGTGCTTCGGATCGTTGTCCTGGTAGAAGCGGTGACCATTGGGGAAGTCGCGTGTGATGTATTGCACTATCTCGGACACAATGTTGTCTTGGAAGAAAGCTTTATTCATGATTCCTATAGCAAGTAAAGAAAAGTGCTCAAAAAACTGCACAATAGTAATAGTGTAATAGTAATGCATACAGTAAGGCAACACTAGTAAAGTACAGTGCATTAGGCGACATTATATTTGATAAATTTTACCTTCAAAGAAGACAATGCAACCCGGTCCACGCCTAGAGATGGCACCCCACACATGCAGCTTCACAGGGTGTTTTGGCCGCGGCTTCAAAGATATGCGGCCTTTTTTGTGGAATGCAAAGCTTGCAAATCTCTCCAGTGACACAGTAGACTCATCAGTGAAGATGCAATCCTGGAAAGTCTCCCCACTGTCGATCCATGCCTGGGCCTGGACCACTCTTTTGATTTTGTTTGCGTCCCGTATCATGGGGTATGCTCTGTAATGACAAGGAATAAAAAAAATTAGTGGCACAGTACAGTACAGTTTGCTAAACAACACTTTTACCTCCTGTACTGTCCAGTACTAACCTCACACGTCCATATTTCCATCCAATGCTGCGTCTCATCTTCTTTATGCTGCTCTCGGATACAGTCAGATTGTGCTTTTCCTGCAGAGTGTTTTTAACCCTTAATGCACTCCTCTCATCATTCTCCTCACTTATTTTGTCCACCAGAAGAGTTGTCTCCCTACAATGTAAAGAAAATATATTGTTTTATTAATATGCAGCAATATAAAATGTACTGTATATAAATATAATGATGTAATATAAATATAAATATACCAAAAATATATACTGTTGTAATATAAATATAAATATACACCCTATATATACCTTTGTACGATAAATAGAAATATACAAAAAATGTATACTGTTGTACTATAAATATAAATATACAAAATATATATACTGTTGTACTATAAATATAAATATACAAAATATATATACTGTTGTAATATAAATATAAATATACATCCTATATATACCATTGTACGATAAATATAAATATACAAAAAATGTATACTGTTGACTATAAATATAAATATACAAACTATGTTGTAATATAAATCAACAGAAATAACAACAGTATTACAGTAGATACAGAACTGTACTGTAGATGTACTGTACTGTATGAACAGTACAGCACGTACAGTTTTATATATTTTTTTTTTTAAGTTTTATAAATATACTTACGCTTTAGTTACCCTTGGTGCCCTTTTGCGGTCTCTGTTTTTTCCGTATGCATGATAGCACACGGTGGATGATGGTACAACGAGGTCAGAAGTAGCTAACCAGCGCTGGATAGCAGCAATTCGGTGTCCGCTCGTGTACATCTCCTTAATTCGCATGTTGAGCTCCTTTGAAATCTTTTTAACAGGCATTGCTGCGCGTAGAAAGAAATACAAACACAAGAATGTATATTCGATGTTTAGTCGATGTGTATTCTATGTGCAATCAATACACAAAATGGATGGTGTATTTATATGGTAATGACTCACATTAGAGTACGCCCACTTTCAACACCTGTACCTGGTCGCCATGCATAAAAGGTTACACACATTTCATAGCCCACCACTTGATGATCTTTATCTGAACTTGCCCTTGTCCAGATTCTGCATTGTGCCACCTGCTTCTTTGGATCAGCCCCGATTCTATGGACGCAGGAACCCTTTCGCCTCTGCCGTGCCTGTCAAGCTGAAAAAGCGAAAGGCGGCTGCCGTTTCCACGCCAAAGCGACAGGCTAAGGCCAATAAAGAAAACCTTCTGCTCACCCCAAAGGCTAAGGGTTTTCTTAGACGTAAGCTTCTCCTCTACCGGGTATCCACAGGTCACCTCCTCCACTCTTCCTCGATGTCGATGCCGCTTCTGTCCATGGAACCCCCAACTCATCCTCCATTGCACCCATCCCCCCAGATGTCCAGACGCCATTCACAAGAAGCAGCTCGTTAGACCGGATGCTGAATGGGATAGGTGTGGATCTCCCCGGGAATTCTATTGTGCTAACAAAATAGATCTGCTTCTGGAGACCATGTTAAATGTGGAGCAACGGATGCTACAAATGGATCAACGGATGGATCGACGGATGGAGAAGATAGATGCTGACATAGCGGGCATACATTATTTGCTCGGTGCTAATGCCCCTGTTTCCCCGACGCCGGAGCAGGGGGGTGACGTGGATGTGATGAATGGGACCTTCGACCCCCTTCCATCACCAAGCGCACCCCCTCCACCAGAAGATGTAGTGTACATGTATGCCGTTGAGGAGGACATTACAACCTCGTCAAGACCACGCCAGGAGACAACACGGCGACCACGACCGGAGGAAAGCTTCCTCCCAGACAACCTACCATCGCCCGTCGCCTCAAGCACACCCACTCCCAAAAGACCTACACCCGCTCGCATCGATACGGTGCCCGACATCACCCTGTGCGATCTGCCACCGAAGCTCAGGGAGAAGTATAGGGTGAAGAGTGCTGGTGTACCCCACAAGTATGTTAACCCAAGTGATTTAGAAGGTGTTGAGACACAGTATAGTGAATACACGCAATAATATGTAGAGTGTTCAAAAAAGTTCTCATCCTTCACAGGGAAGTTTGTACGAATTCCCTCATAGGCAATTGTAGATATCCAAAATGTGAAGGGAGCGATTTTCAGGAACACCCCAAAAAAGAAACACAATAATAGTGTAATAAAATCACACAATGATGACTTATTAAAATCTTGGCTCGTATGAATCTTCTACTTACAAGAAGTAAGTGAAGAGTCAGCGTTTAGCAGGATAATGAAGAATCAGCAGTAATCAGGTAAGCAGGATTGGATATGTTAGTGCCAACAGTGACCTTGAAGTCTCCTCTCTGTGGTACCTCAGGGTCTGTAGGAGGGTCAGTGCTGGTAATGTCAGAGGGTCTGTATACATGCAGGATGTGTTCCTGACAGTCTGCACAGAAGCTCCTGAGACTGCTGCCGGTGAGAGAGCGTCCTGCATGTATACAGACCCTCTGACATTACCAGCACTGACCCTCCTACAGACCCTGAGGTACCACAGAGAGGAGACTTCAAGGTCACTGTTGGCACTAACATATCCAATCCTGCTTACCTGATTACTGCTGATTCTTCATTATCCTGCTAAACGCTGACTCTTCACTTACTTCTTGTAAGTAGAAGATTCATACGAGCCAAGATTTTAATAAGTCATCATTGTGTGATTTTATTACACTATTATTGTGTTTCTTTTTTGGGGTGTTCCTGAAAATCGCTCCCTTCACATTTTGGGTACCCCACAAGTATGCCTTGTTCATTTTTAAGCACCATGTTCCCTACTCGTTGTACTGCGACTGGGCCTTCAAAGTGAACTACGATGGGAATCGCATAAAAAAGGCACTTCCTGTCAATTTAAGGAAAAACATTGTGGATGAAATGCGGCGCTTTTATCCAATTACAGATCCTGCAATGAAAGGCGTTCGAGACTGCATTAATGGCATTTTGCGTCATGCAAGGAATCGGCCATGGATGGACAATGTGGAGGACTTTCTGTGAGACCATACTGTTGTGCTGAACTGTATTGTACTGTACATGTTTTGCCCTACAGTACCTGCTGTACTTAAACAAAGGAGATGTTGTTGTGTGTTTTTTACACAGGACATGCATGACTCCAGTCCCTGGGGGCCGAAAACAGGCACGGGTTTCAAGGTTGCCCTGAAAACCTACCCTGTTTTCTGCCCTCTAGGACTGTACTGAATTGCTGTGCACTTAAAATGTTTCAACATTGTACAGTATTTGTAGATAAATGTTTCTGTACTGACTCCACCAATAAAAGAACATGTTATTTGTCTTACCATTTTCCATTTGCTCCTTTGACAGTGTAACAAATGTCGAGGCTTACTGCACTGTTTTTTTACTGCCAGACCGCAAAGCCGCAAGATCGGCAACTATGTCAAAAAAGAGCAATGATCTCGCAATTGGCGTGGGAACTAGGGCAATTGGCGTGGGAACTTCTGTTCTAGGGCACCTAGAAATAAAATTCATTTTGCCTATAGATGTTAGGAACCCCCTCACTTGACCCCAACAGGGTCCAACCAGTAATGGCGGCGAGAAAGGGTCACGCCGGCGAGAAGGGTCCTATCATTGACCGTAATGGCGGAGAAAGCCGCGCTGCTTTGAAACGGCTAAGTCAGAATGAGCAGAAACCTGGAACCCATAACTCCGGTTCTGTTCAACCTAGAGGGCTCAGATTCGGTCACCATGTAGTCCTAGTTAAGGCAGGATTGCATGGCAAATGGCGACCCTCTAGTTGCAACAGAATGGAGTAAGTGTAATGGTAAAGTTTAGGTTTCTGCCAATGACTTGCATGGCAGAAAAAAGCCACTTTTGTAATGTGCTTTTAAACTGTATTTTTGTATCTCCGGTACCGGGGGACGTGGAAGGCTGATATTTGGCCACTATGGCAAGGGTCCTTCAACATGAGGACCAGGCAAATTTCAACCCGCTCAGACCCACAGAACGGATTATTTTAAATTATATTTATATATTTATATATTTATATTTTAAAGATATTAAAGAATGTACTGTATTGTATTTAAAACATGTGACTGTAAACCATACTGACTGACAAATGTTTTCACACATGTACTGTAGCAGTAAACCATACACCTGTTGATGTTTTGAATTGCTGTGCACTTAAAATGTTTCAACATTGTACAGTATTTGTAAATAAATGTTTTTGTACTGTCTCCACCAATAAAAGAACATGTTGATTTGTCTTACATTGTTTCCATTTTCTCCTTTGACAGTGTAACAAATGTCGAGGCTTACTGCACTGTTTTTTTACTGCCAGACCGCAAAGCCGCAAGATCGGCAACATTGTCAAAAAAGAGCAATGATCGCGCAATTGGCGTGGGAACTAGGGCAATTGGCGTGGGAACTTCTGTTCTAGGGCACCTAGAAATAAAATTCATTTTGCCTATAGATGTTAGGAACCCCCTCACTTGACCCCAACAGTGTCGGACCAGTAATGGCGGCGAGAAAGGGTCACGCCGGCGAGGAGGGTCCTATCATTGACTGTAATGGCAGAGAAAGCCGTGCTGCTTTGAAACGGCTGTCAGAATGAGCAGAAACCTGGAACCCATAACTCCGGTTCTGTTCAACCTAGAGGGCTCAGATTCGGTCACCACGTAGTCCTAGTTCAGGCAGGATTGCATGGCAAATAACGACCCTCTCGTGGCAACAGAACGGAGTCAGGATAATCGCGCAATTGGCGTGGGAACTAGGGTCTCGGTCAAGTTCACGGCCAATTGGCGTGGAAACTTCTGTTCTAGGGCACCTAGAAATAAAATACATTTTGCCCATAGTTGTTAGGAACCTGGCACTGTATACTGTAGAACACACATAATGTAAATGATACTGTACATGTAGAATAAATGCATAGTTTTATTTTTTCGGGTTTATTACACAGTATACTGTACGGCCGGAACAAGGGCAAAAAAACTGTAGACGTGGGGTTTTAAATCCGATTCAGCAATGTGCAGGCATTGTCACACAACGCGATATTATCCATCGAAATCCCCCCATTAGCCGTTTTCTTTTCTGAGGAAAAACAAAAAGAAAAGTTTTAATGTACAGTAATGGTCAGCCCCCTAAAGAAGTACCCAGCCAGGCCCACCAATAATTTTCCCCTGTTCTCATGCGCATGCACCTAGCGTTCCACCAATTATTCAGTATCTGCAGTACAGTACTGTAGAAGCCGCTCAGCCTATGATTTTGCTTACAGGAGAATCGCTTAACTTTGGAATCGCACCGATATTTATACTGTATTGTCAAAATAAAAAAAACACAGAAAATAATACGGCAACAATACTCACCATAGTATTTCCCATTCAGCTGGCGCCGGCGCCGGTCCACTGCCAGTCCAGCTTTCTTGATCATCCACGTCAATAGTTTGCAGTGGGACTAGTCCACCTGTAGTCAGCAGGTGAGGCTGGAAATTGCTTAGGTACATGCCAGTTTCATCAAAACTGCACGTAAAATCCGGCTTAGCCTCAGGCTCAGGGTTGTCACTGACGGCGGGACCGTCATTGGAAGCCGGTGCTGGTGCTGGTGCATTGCTTGGCAGCAACTGTCGTTTCTTAGTTGGTTTTAACACAACCCTTTGCCTTTTGCCGCCTTCATGATCTTAGATACCGGAAAAATCCGGTGATACACACCAATACCCTCCAACAAATTGTGGCTCAATACGATGAAAACAGGGATAGCTACATAACCTTTTCCTTATTGCACGCTTCCACGTTTGAGGAGTTGGCGAAAATTTGTAAAAGTCATAGTTTTCGATAAAATACTGATAAATTTGAACAACTATTGCCATCTTATCCTCTGTTGCATTAATCACGGCACATATCAAATACGCGTAACTTCTGTCGGGTTTTTGGAAAGCGGGCTGCACTTGAACACTCATGGCGGGCGGATCTCTGGAGAATACTGTAACCGAAACTGGTCTTTGTCTTTCTTTAATATGAAAAGCCTAAATTGATACATTTTTGCAACCTCTTCTTTCAGTCTCAAGGCCAAGTTACAATGGCACACTGTGGTACAGTATCTTTTTTAAACGAAACACCTGCAAGCCGACACATTACTGAAGCGCATGCGCATTACAATTCATGAATATCTGCCATCTGGCGGACACGCGAAGCATTGCAGCCTATTAAATCCGAACCATTATCAATAAACCCATCAACCGCGTGTCAGCCGGGCATGACCCGTGGCTGGGAACGCAAAATGAACGCGGCATGCGCCAGGTGAAGAGTGTCGCATTCCAGGAAAAAGCCAGATAAAAACCGGTGATTTGTTAGAATAAAAGCTGCCGCAGCAGTATTATTATATATTATATATTATTAATTAATATTATTATCAATGTGCATTATTCATGATTATCCACCGGCCCTCAATTTCCATCTGACAGAAGAACTTAATAAAGACTGCATTATGTATTATTAATGATTATTTTTATATTTATTTTTTTTGTTCCTGATAAAAAAAATATTTATTTACATTCTTGATAATAATAATCATTGACAACAACGCCCCCCCCCCACACCTACAGTACACCAAAGAAAAAGAATGAATGACAAAACAACATGAATCAGTTAATGTTTTTTTTAACTCAATTCTCACAATGCTGTGAAAATCAGATTTACATATCAAATTCGAGAAGGGATTTTCCAAAGTGTTACCGTAAACAAAGCCTCAAAGGGTTGGGGGGGGGGGGTTGGGTGAGTCATGCGCAGTAATCAGCTAGCTCCCATCTCATTGAGGATTACACGCAGGCACAGTGAGGTGATGCTTGGCTAGGGACGGATTAAAAACACAATGAAAAGCTTCAGAAAATGAATGACTGTAGAGGTGTCTGTCAATAAGAGTATCAAATCCTTGAGCGAGCCTTGTGTGTGTGCATGGGGGAGGGGGGCACAGGGTACAGCTGCAGGAAGGATCAGTTGTACTGCAGTTTAAAGAAATTACATAATTTCAAAAGGCAAGTCATCATAATAATTTGATCCCTACACCCCCAAATACAGTACATAAAAAGCACACAAATCAACCATGTGCAGTCAAATGCACAGGGTCGCAGTCAAAAGCTACAGCACAGATTGAATATCATAATATCAAGATGATTTTTGCTGGCTTGTGGAGAAAATAAAAATAAAAAATGAGGAGAAAAAAAATATATTTTTTTTTTGGTCACTCACTCAAGCAAGCAGTGGTGAAGTTATAGTACAGGCGCTTGCGCAGAAAACATCTGCTAGCTCCCATCCCAAAGAGGATTACACGCAGGGCCATAGAGAGGTGATGCTCGGCTAGGGACGGATTACAGTAAAAACACAATGGCAAGCGTTTTATATTTATTTATTTTTGTTCCTGATAAAATAAATATTTATTTACATTCTTGATAATAATAATCATTGACAACAACCCCTCCACCCCCACATCTACAGTACACCAAAGAAAAAGAATGAATGATAAAACAACATGAATCAGTTAATGGTTTTTTTAACTCTCAATTCTCACAATGCTGTGCAAATCAGATTTACATATCAAATTCGAGAAGGAATTTTCCAAAGCGTTACCGTAAACAAAGCCTCAAGGGGTTGGGGGGGGGGGGGGTTGGGTGAGTCATGCGCAGTAATCAGCTAGCTCCCATCTCAAAGAGGATTACACGCAGGCGCAGTGAGGTGACGCTCGGCTAGGGACGGATTAAAAACACAATGAAAAGCTTCAGAAAATGAATGACTGTAGAGGTGTCTGTCGATAAGAGTTTCAAATCCTTGAGCGAGCCTTGTGTGTGTGCGTGGGGGATGGGGGCACAGGGTACAGCTGCAGGAAGGATTAGTTGTACTGCAGTTCAAAGAAATGACATAATTTCAAAAGGCAGGTCAACACAATAATTTGATCCCTACACCCCCAAATACAGTACATAAAAAGCACACAAATCAACCATGTGCAGTCAAACACACAGGGTCGCAGTCAAAAGCTACAGCACAGATTGAATATCATAATATCAAGATGGTTTTTGCTGGCTTGTGGAGAAAATAAAAATAATAAAATGAGGAGAAAAAAATATATATTTTTTTTTGGTCACTCACTCAAGCAAGCAGTGGTGAAGTTACAGTACAGGCGCATGCGCAGTAATCATCTGCTAGCTCCCATCCCAAAGAGGATTACACGCAGGTGCATAGAGAGGTGATGCTCGGCTAGGGACGGATTACAGTAAAAACACAATGGCAGTCAAACGCACAGGGTCGCAGTCAAAAGCTACAGCAGAGATTGAATATTGTAATATCAAGATGGTTTTTGCAGGCTTGTGGAGAAATAAAAATGAGGAGACATTTTTTTTTTTTTGTTTGGTCACTCACTCAAGCAAGCAGTGGCGGGTGAAGTTACAGGCGCATGCACAGTAATCATCTGCTGTCAAGCAGGAATGTGATTGAAACCAGAAAGACACATGTTCAAAGGAATGGTGTGGGAGAGATGTACTGCTGCGGCAGACTTTATTCTAACAAATCACCGGTTTGTCCCTGGCTTGTTCCTGGAATGCGACGCTGTTCACCTGGAGCATGCCGCATTCCTTTGCGTTCCCAGCCACGGGTCATGCCCGGCTGACACGCGGTTGATATGTTAATTGATAATGGTTCAGGATTTAATAGGCTGCAATGCTTCGCGTGTCTGCCAGATGGCAGAAATTCATGAATTGTAATGCGCCGAATCAGTAATGTGTCGGCTTGCAGGTGTTTCGTTTAAAAAAGATACTGTACCACAGTGTGCCATTGTAACTTGTCCTTGGCCTTGAGACTGAAGGAAGAGTTGCAAAAATGTATCAATTTAGGCTTTTCATATTACAGAAAGACAAAGACCAGTTTCGCTTACACTATTCTCCAGAGACTCGCCCGCCATGAGTGTCCAAGTGCAGCCCGCTTTCCAAAAACCCGACAGATGCTACGCTTATTTGATGTGGGCCGCGATTAATGCAGCAGATGATAAGATGGCAACAGTTGCTCAAATTTATCAGTATTTTATTGAAAACTATTACTTTTACAAATTTTCGCCAACTCCTCATACGTGGAAGCTTGCAGTAAGGAAAAGGTTATGTAGCGATCCCTGTTTTCACCGTATTGAGCCCCAATTTGTTGGAGTGTATGTGTGTGTATCACCGGCTTTTTCCTTTATCTATGGTCATGAAGGCGGCAAAAGGCGAAGGGTCATGTTAAAACCAACTAAGAAGCGACAGTCGCTGCCAAGCAATGCACCAGCACCAGCACCGGCTTCCAATGACGTTCCCACCGTCAGTGACAACCCTGAGCCTGAGGCTGAGCCGGATTTCGCGTGCAGTTTTGATGAAGCTTGCATGTACCTAAGCGATTTCCAGCCTCATCAGCTGACTACAGGTGGACTAGTCCCGCTGCAAACTATCGACGTGTATGATGAAGAAAGCTGGACTGGCAGTGGATCGGCACCGGCACCAGCTGATTGGGAAATTCAATTGTGAGTACTGTATTGTTGCCGTATTATTTTGGTGGGGCTGGCTGGGTACTTCTTTAGGGGGCTGACCATTACTGTACATTAAAACTTTTTTTTTGTTTTTCCTCAGAAAAGAAAACGGCTAATGGGGGGATTTCGATGGATAATATTGTACTGTATGCTGATGTTTTCCTGCCATACAGTATACTGTGTAATAAACCCAAAAAAATAAAACTATGCTTTTATTCTATATGTTCAGTATCGTTTCTTTATGTGTCTTCCACAGTATACTGTACAGTGGTATACAGTGCCTAACATCTGGGGGCAAAAATAATTTTCTTTCTAGGTGCCCTAGAACAGAAGTTCCCATGCCAATTGTCCGTGAACTTGACCGAGGCCCTAAGTAGTTCCCACGCCAATTGCGCGAATATAATGTAAAATAGCCCGTTCTGTGGGTCTGAGTGGGTTGAAAGTCGCCTGGTCCTCATGCGGAAGGACCCTTGCCATAGTGGCAAAATATCAGCCTTGCACGACCCACGGAACCGGAGATACCAGAAGACAGTTTAAAAGCACATTATCAAAGTGGCTTTTTTTCTGCCATGCAAGTCAATGGCAGAAACCTGAACTTTAACATTACCCTGACTCCGTTCTGTTGCCACAAGAGGGTCACAATTTGCCATGCAATCCTGCCGCAACTAGGACTACATGGTGACAGAATCTGAGCCCTCTAGGTTGAACAGAACCGGACTTGTGGGTTCCAGGTTTCTGCTCATTCTGACTTAGCCGGTTCAAAGCTTTGTCCGCCATTACGCTCAATGGTAGGACCCTCCTCGCCGGCGTGACCCTTTCTCGCCGCCATTACTGCTCGGAAACTGTTGGGGTCAAGTGAGGGGGTTCCTAACATCGGGGGGCAAAATGAATTTTATGTCTAGGTGCCCTAGAACAAAAGTTCCCACGCCAATTGACCTAGTTCCCACGCCAATTTCCCTAGTTTCCACGCTAATTGCGCGACCAGGAAGTAAAAAAACAGTGCAGCAAGCCTCTACATTTGTTACACTGTCAAAGGAGCAAATGGAAATAATGTGAGATAAATCAACATGTTCTTTTATTGGTGGAGTCAGTACAAAAACATTTATTTACAAATACTGTACAATGTTGAAACATTTCAAGTGCACAGCAATTCTAACCATCAACACACAATAATACATACTGCAGCCTTTATTAAATTATTTTTATGATGAACTGCCTTTTGAAATTACAGTGCTGCTAACTATTTCAGCCACACACCTCCAGAGTTTTTAATCCCTCCCTAGCCAAGCGTCAATCGGCTGAGTCACCCTATCCTACCAGCCCCATCTCACCACTGGGTCGTTAATCTTCTGCATATTGCCATTGTGTTCTTAATCCACCCATAGCCGAGCTACAAACACTCAGTACGCCTGCGTCTAATCACACCATCCCCCTCCCCCAACCCTTAGAGGCCTGCTTTGGAAAATCCTCTCTCGAATTTGAAATGTAAATCTGATGTGCACAGCACTGTGAGAATTGAGCGTAAACTGATACTGTATTTCATCAGGGTGTGAAAACATTTGTCAGTCAGTATGGTTTACAGTCACATGTTTTAAATTAAATACAGTACATTCTTTAATATCTTTAAAATAAAAATATATAAATTTATAAATATAATTTAAAATAACCCGTTCTGTGGATCTGAGCGGGTTGAAAGTCGCCTGGTCCTCATGCGAAAGAACCCTTGCCATAGTGCAAAATATCAGCCTTGCACAACCTACAGAACCGGAGATACCAGAAGACAGTTTAAAAGCACATTATCAAAGTGGTTTTTTTTCTGCCATGCAAGTCAATGGCAGAAACCTGAACTTTAACATTACTCTGACTCCGTTCTGTTGCCACGAGAGGGTCGCCATTTGCCATGCAATCCTGCCGCAACTAGGACTACATGGTGACCGAATCTGAGCCCTCTAGGTTGAACAGAACCGGACTTGTGGGTTCCAGGTTTCTGCTCATTCTGACTTAGCCGGTTCAAAGCTTTGTCCGCCATTACGCTCAATGATAGGACCCTCCTCGCCGGCGTGACCCTTTCTCGCTGCCATTACTGCTCGGACCCCGTTGGGGTCAAGTGAGGGGGTTCCTAACATCTGGGGGCAAAATGAATTTTATTTCTAGGTGCCCTAGAACAGAAGTTCCCACGCCAATTGACCTAGTTCCCATGCCAATTTCCCAAGTTCCCACGCCAATTGCGAGACCAGGCAGTAAAAAAACAGTGCAGTAAGCCTCTACATTTGTTACTCTGTCTTTTGTTATACAGTACTAACAAAGGAGCAAATGGAAACAATGCACAGTACAGTAAGACAAATCAACATGTTCTTTTATTGGTGCAGTCTGTTCAAAAACATTTATTTACAAATACAGTACAATGTTGAAACATTTTAAGTAACATCTCCTTTATTAAAGAAACACAGTACTGTATACAGTACAGTACAGTGGGATGGTGCGCAACACTGTCAGTCAGACCTGCACCAGTTCAGTCCTAGAGGGCAGCAAACAGGGCAGGTTTTCAGGGCAACATTGAAAACCGTGCCTGTTTGCGGCCCTCAGGGACTGGAGTTGTGCATGTCCTGTGTAAAAAAACACACAACAACATCTCCTTTGTTTAAGTACAGCAGGTACTGTAGGGCAAAACATGTGCAGTACAATACAGTTCAGCACAACAGTTTGGTCTCACTGAAAGTCCTCCACATTGTCCAGCCATGGCGGATTCCTTGCATGGCGCAAAACGCCATTAATGCAGTCTCGAATGCCTTTCATTACAGGATCTGTAACTGCATAAAAACGCCGCAATTCTTCCACAATTTTTTTCCTTAAATTGACAGGAAGTGCCTTTTTTATGCGATTCCCATCGTAGTTCACTTTGAAGGCCCAGTCACAGTACAACGAGTAGGGAACATGGAGCTTAAAAATGAACAAGGCATACTTGTGGGGTGCACCAGCACTCCTCACCCTATACTTCTCCCTGAGCGCCGGTGGCAGATCGCACAGGGTGATGTCGGGCACTGTTTCGATGCGAGTGGGTGTAGGTCTTTTGGGAACGGGTGTGCTTGAGGCGACGGGCGATGGTAGGTTGTTTGGGAGGAAGCTTTCCTCCGATCGTGTTCGCCGGGTTGTCTCCTGGCGTGGTCTTGACGGGGTTCTCATGTCCTCCTCATTGGCATACATGTACACTGCATCTTCTGGTGGAGGGGGTGCGCTTGGTGATGGAAGGGGGTCGAAGGTCCCATTCATCACATCCATGTCACCCCCCTGCTCCGGCGTCGGGGAAACAGGGGCATTAACACCAAGCAAATAATGTATGCCCGCTATGTCAGCCTCTATCTTCTCCATCCGTCGATCCATCCGTTGTTCTATTTGTAGCATCCGTTGTTCCATTTGTAGCATCCGCTGCTCCACATTTAGCATTGTCTCCAGAAGCAGATCTATCTTTGCCAGCACAATAGAGTTCCCGGGGAGATCCACAGTTATCCCATTCAGGATCCGGTCTAATGAGCTGCTTGTGCAAAGCGTCTGGACATATGGGGGGATGGTTGCAACGGAGGATGATATGGGGGTTCCATGGACAGTAGAGGCATCGAAGGAGAGTGGAGGAGGTGACCTGTGGATACCCGGTAGAGGAGAAGCGGCAGCGTTGTCGAAGTGGGATGGAGAAGGTGACCTTTGTATTTCCGGGCGAGAAGCAGAGTCGTCTAAGCGCAAAGGACACAGTGACCCGTGTATTTCAGAGGCGGCAGCGTCTTCAGATGGAACCGGAGAAGATGGGGGTGGAGAAGACGGGATGAAGATTTCCGGGACAGCTACAGCAGAGTCGTCGAAGCATATGGAAGGAAGTGGTCTGCGGATTCGATGGGTTGGCTGCCATTCGTTTTGCGTAGAGAGCGTATTACCGTATATCTTCTTCACATAATAAGGCTGACGTCTAAGAAAACCCTTAGCCTTTGGGGTCAGCAGAACGTTTTCTTTATTGGCCTTAGCCTGTCGCTTTGCCCTTGGCGTGGAAACGGCAACCGCCTTTCGCTTTTTCAGCATGACAGGCATGGCAGAGGCGAGAGTGTTCTTGCGTCCATAGAACCGGGGATGCTCCATGGAAGCAGGTGGCACAATGCAGTACAGTATCTGGACAAGTGCAAGTTCAGATAAAGATCATCAAGTGGTGGGCTATGCAAAGTTTGTGACCTTTTATGCATGGCGGCCAGGTACAGGTGTTGAAAGTGGGCGTACTCTAATGTGAGTCATTAACGTATAAACACACCATCCATTTTGTGGATTCACTGCACATAGAATACACATCGACTAAACATCGAATATACATTCTTGTGTTTGTATTTCTTTCTACTCGCAGCAATGCCTGTTAAAAAGATTTCAAAGGATCTCAGCATGAAAATTAAGGAGATGTACACGAGCGGACACCGAATTGCAGATATCCAATGCTGGTTACAGTAGCTACTTCTGGCCTCGTTGTGCCAGCAACCACCGTGTGTTATCATGCATACGGAAAATACAGAGACCGCAAAAGGGCACCAAGGGTAACTAACGCGTAAGTAAATTTATAAAACTTAAAAAAAAAAAATATAGAAAACTGTACTGTACTGTACATCTACAGTACAGTTCTGTATCTACTGTACTGTAATACTGTTGTTATTTCTGTTGATTTATATTACAACATACTGTACAGTAGTTTGTCTATTTATATTTAGAGTACAGCAGTATACATTTTTTGTATATTTCAATTAATCTTACAACGGTATATATAGGATGTATATTTATATTTATAGTACAACAGTATATTTATTTTGTATATTTATATTTATAGTACAACAGTATATATATTTTGTCTATTTCTATTTATAGTTCAGCAGTATACATTTTTTGTATATTTCAATTAATCTTACAACGGTATATATAGGATGTATATTTATATTTATAGCACAATACAACAGTATACATTTTTTGTATATTTATATTTACTGTATATTACAACATTACATTTATATACATTTTATATTGCTGCATATTAATAAAACAATATAATTTCTTTACATTGTAGGGAGACAACTCTTCTGGTGGACAAAATAAGTGAGGAGAATGATGAGAGGAGTGCATTAAAGGTTAAAAACACTCTGCAGGAAAAGCACAAACTGACTGTATCCGAGAGCAGCATAAAGAAGATGAGACGCAGCATTGGATGGAAATATGGACGTGTGAGGTTAGTACTGGACAGTACAGGAGGTAAAAGTGTTGTTTCGCAAACTGTACTGCACTGTGCCGCTAAAATTTTTTATTCCTTGTCATTACAGAGCGTACCCCATGATACGGGACGCAAACAAAATCAAAAGAGTGCTCCAGGCCCAGGCATGGATCGACAGCGGGGAGACTTTCCAGGATTGCATCTTCACTGATGAGTCTACTGTGTCGCTGGAGAGATTTGCAAGCTTTGCGTTCCACAAAAAAGGCCGCATATCTTTGAAGCCGCGGCCAAAACACCCTGTGAAGCTGCATGTGTGGGGTGCCATCTCTAGGCGTGGACTGGGATGCATTGTCATCTTTGAAGGTAAAATTTATCAAATATAATGTCGCCTAATGCACTGTACTTGACCAGTGTTGCCTTACTGTATGCACTGTACTGTACTATTGTGCAGTTTTTTGAGCACTTTTCTTTTCTTGCTATATGAATCATGAATAAAGCTTTCTTCCAAGACAACATTGTGCCCGAGATAGTGCAATACATCACACGCGAGTTCCCCAATGGTCACCGCTTCTACCAGGACAACGATCCAAAGCACACCGCGTCAACGGCGCATATCCTTGAGCGTGGCATCAATTGGGTGAAGACGCCAGCGGAGTAAGTGCAGTAGACCATGTCCCATTTTTGTTCCCCACTGTTTTTAGCTCTTAAACCAATTGTCCTATCTTTCCAATGACAGATCGCCAGACTTCAATCCGATCGAAATGGTCTGGCATCAGCTGAAGGACCATATCCGGAAATTGGCGAAACCCTCCAAAATGGACGAGTTGTCGAAAGGCATAATGAGTTTTTGGAACGATGTACTCACTGTGGAACGCTGCAATAAATATATAGACCATATTGCCACTGTGTTGCCCATTGTCATTGCGCGTAATGGGCAAGCATCAGGAAAGTAGTACAGTGCTGTAGTATTGTAAGTACAGTATGATACAGGTAAGTATGGCACAGATTTTTTCTTTCCAGATAGTCAGAGTATACAGTAGTTAGTTTTTTCTTTACAGAGAGAGCAGCACCAGCCATCAGGTTACAGTACATAGAATTTAACAGTAGTCAGAGTATACAGTAGTTCCAGTATACAGTAGACTAGTTTGACAGTGCTACAGTAACTGCCTACTAACTGCTCCATTTTTTTCTTTCCAGAGAAAGCTGCATCAGCCACCTACAGTAGTTCTGCCATAATACAGTAAAGTACGCACATACAGTACAGTACAGTACAGTAACTGAACTAAGTTTTTGTTTTCTTGTCTTTCCAGGAAAAAGGGTGTCCTAGGGGGAGATGGGGGCGTTGTGTCCCATCAAATCTGCTTGTACAGTCAAATGTACAGTATATAAACAGCAGTAATGATGTACACAAAACCTCTCCTCTCTCAATGAACTACTGTACTGCAGACAGAATGAGGAAAAGATAAAGAAGGAAAAAATAATATTACTATACAGTATATACAGTAGTATATATATTATACAGTACATTACAGTACTGTATATAGTATTAAATAATATTCTTATAAATGTGCATTACTCATGTTTCCCCATGTTTTACAAATGTTTTCCAAATGGTTATCCAATTTCAAGCTGCCAAAAGAACTTAATAAAGACTGCATTATGTATTATTCTCTGGAGGTGTGTGGCTGAAATAGTTAGCAGCACTGTAATTTCAAAAGGCAATTCATCATAAAAATAATTTTATAAAGGCTGCAGTATGTACAGGCACACCCCGGTTTAAGGACACTCACTTTAAGTACACTCGCGAGTAAGTACATATCGCTCAATAGGCAAACGCCAGCTCGCGCATGCGCCTGTCAGCACGTCCTGAAAAGCAATACTGGCTCCCTACCTGTACCGAAGCTGTGCGCAAGCGGGGAGACTATAGAGCCTGTTACAAATGCGTTATTTACATCAGTTAAGCACGTATATGACGATTGCAGTACAGTACATGCATCGATAAGTGGGGAAAAAGGTAGTGCTTCACTTTAAGTACATTTTCACTTTACATACATGCTCCGGTCCCATTGTGTACGTTAATGCGGGGTATGCCTGTATTATTATGTGTTGATGGTTAGAATTGCTGTGCACTTGAAATGTTTCAACATTGTACAGTATTTGTAAATAAATGTTTTTGTACTGACTCCACCAATAAAAGAACATGTTGAATTGCCTCACATTGTTTCCATTTGCTCCTTTGATAGTACTGGGGGGGACTTTCAACCCGCTCAGACCCACAGAACGGGTTATTTTAAATTATATTTATATATTTATATATTTTTATTTTAAAGATATTAAAGAATGTACTGTATTTAATTTAAAACATGTGACTGTAAACCATACTGACTGACACATGTTTTCACACCCTGATGAAATACAGTATCAGTTTACGCTCAATTCTCACAGTGCTGTGCACATCAGATTTACATTTCAAATTCGAGAGAGGATTTTCCAAAGCAGGCCTCTAAGGGTTGGGGGAGGGGGATAGTGTGATTAGACGCAGGTGTACTGAGTGTTTGTAGCTCAGCTATGGGTGGATTAAGAACACAATGGCAATATGCAGAAGATTAACGACCCAGTGGTGAGATGGGGTTGGTAGGATAGGGTGACTCAGCCGATTGACGCTTGGCTAGGTAGGGATTAAAAACTCTGGAGGTGTGTGGCTGAAATAGTTAGCAGCATTGTCATTTCAAAAGGCAGTTCATCATAATAATTTGATGAATAAACCCCCAAAGACAAGCCCCAAATACAGCACATAAAAAGCAAGTCACTTTAACTCCCTGTGCCCGATGCACCAAAAACAAACAGTAGATTTTATATACAGTACAGTATATATATACTGTATACTGTATTATAAATTAATATTCATACAGTATAAACGTCCATTTTTCATGTATCTCCATGTTTTACAAATGTTTTGTAAATGTTTCTCCGATTTCAATGTGGCAGAATAATTTAATAAAGGCTGCAGTATGTATTATTGTGTGTTGATGGTTAGAATTGCTGTGCACTTAAAATTTTTCAACATTGTACAGTATTTGTAAATAAATGTTTTTGTACTGACTCCACCAATAAAAGAACATGTTCATTTATCTCACATTGTTTCCATTTGCTCCTTTGACAGTGTAACAAATGTAGAGGCTTGCTGCACTGTTTTTTTACTGCCTGGTCTCGCAATTGGCGTGGGAACTAGGGGAATTGGTGTGGGAACTAGGTCAATTGGCGTGGGAACTTCTGTTCTAGGGCACATAGAAATAAAATTCATTTTGCCCCCAGATGTTAGGAACCCCCTCACTTGACCCCAACGGGGACCAAGCAGTAATGGCGACGAGAAAGGGTCACGCCGGCGAGGAGGATCCTACCATTGAGCGTAATGGCGGACAAAGCTTTGAACCGGCTAAGTCAGATTGAGCAGAAACCTGGAACCCACAAGTCCGGTTCTATTCAACCTAGAGGACTCAGATTCGGTCACCATGTAGTCCTAGTTCAGGCAGGATTGCATGGCAAATGGCGACCCTCTAGTGGCAACAGAGCGGAGTCAGGGTAATGTTAAAGTTCAGGTTTCTGCCATTGACTTTCATGGCAGAAAAAAAACCACTTTGATAATGTGCTTTAAAACTGTCTTCTGGTATCTCCGGTTCCGTGGGTCGTGCAAGGCTGATATTTTGCCACTATGGCAAGGGTCCTTCCGCATGAGGACCAGGCGACTTTCAACCCGCTCAGACCCACAGAACGGGCTATTTTAGATGATATTCGCGCAATTGGCGTGGGAACTACTTAGGGCCTTGGTCAAGTTCACGGACATTTGGCGTGGGAACTTCTGTTCTAGGGCACCTAGAAAGAAAATTCTTTTTGCCCCCAGATGTTAGGAACCCCCTCACTTCACCCCAACAGGGTCCGAACATGTACAGTACTGTATTTTAAAATAAATTAAATATGCAATTTTACTATTACTGCGCGCGCATGCACAGACTGTGTAGGTTGAACCGCGAAGGTATTAGACTTCTAAGATAACAGCTCGCAAATGCCCCCATGCGTTTTTACACGGCATTGCAGTATTGCAGCCAGCGGGAATAAAATGCTTAAATCACAGCCGGAAAAATAACGCAATACACTCCAGCCGAAAACGACACAAAACCGCACATCACCGGGATATTCTGAAATTCGCGGAACTAGCCGAGTTAGAATAAAGTTGGTCGCCTCTGTACTGCACTGTAGAGAAGATAAGAAGTTGAAATACCCTGCAGTGCAGTAAATTATCCTGTGTGTGCGCGGGGGCGAGTGAGGGGAGAGCGCTGTATATGCCGAAATGTGACACTGTTACAGTACTGTACACGCCTATGCGTTTCAATAATTTTCAAATGAGACATACATCACTGCAAATGCATGTACAGTATACATTAAATATGCAAATTTACAATTTCTGCGCGCCCACACGCAGAATGTGTACTGACGTAGGTTGAACTGCTAAGGTATTAGACATCCAAGACAAAAGCTCGCGAATGCCCCCCTGACTTTTTAGACGGTATTGCAGTATTGCAGACAGCGATAATAAAATGCTAATATCACGAGCGCTAAAATAACGCAATTCACTCCGGACCAAAACAAAAAACGGCCGCATTAGGATAAAGGCGGCCGCCACTGTAAGAGGATCTTAGCACAAAGTCAGTACCACTGCAATAGATCCGGGCTGTACTGTGTGCTGCAGCTACTCCGTCCACCTCGGATGACGTCACTCGATCATGCGGTCCAACACCAAGATCTCACAATGATAACTACTTCAGAGGGGTACTGCACGGATGTGATAGAGTCAGCTCACTAAAGTCTTAGAAGTCTTCCAACGCGTTTTGAAATGCAAACGTTTCTTCATCAGGGTAACCTGATGTAGGTAACTGCAACCCAGGGAAGTGGCTTATGCCACAATTGAGAAAGAATGCCTGGTCATCATTTGGGCTCTAAGGAAACTGCAGCCCTATTTGTATGGCCGGTCATTCACTGTTATCACAGATCACAATCCTTTAAGTTTGATACAAAGCGTGTCAAACTGCTTCGCTGGAGTCTAGCATTGCAGGAATTTGACTTTACAATTCATCACAAGAAGGGCAGCGAGCACGGTAATGCTGATGGACTCTCCCAACAGGACATCCCTAGTGAGCCAAAAACCTCAAGAAGTGCTAGGCTTGCGGAGCCACCTGATGTCGTGAGCTTTCATCATGAGGGGGGGAGGTGTGATGGTGAGGGGGTAACCAGGCTCACAAATAAATGTTAAGCCCGTTTGGTTATCTCTGATCCATGTATTGGGGTTCGGGAGTGATAGCTCTTGAGTCCAGTGATTGTACATGCATTGTGTAAAATTATACAACAATAAAGAATTGATCTGTTTTCACCTTTCCAGGAGTGCAAGCAAGCAGAGATTGTGCGGCTATAAGTTTCAGGGGGTGGTTTGCGGAGAAAGTGTTGCCAGAATGTGTCTAAGTTGTCGGAGTCCAGAGTTGTTGGATACCCCAAAAATGTACCCGAGAATCGTGCCTGATTCCTGGATACATATGGGCACATTGTCCCGGCAAAATCTCCCCTTGAAAACGCTGGCGCGACTCAGCGCTAGGATTCCCTGCTTCAGCACAGACCAGAAAGGTAAATAGGCATAGGGTTGTAAGGTGTCCCTGAAATGGTCAAGGGGTCACTACAGTAGGTTAAGGGGGATACCCAGTTAATTGCCAGGTCACCCAGAACCTGGTATAGGGGTTCTGGGGGTGCTCCAACCATAGATAAGGGTGTGATGAGTTTTTAAGGCTGTCTAGTTATAGTGTGTTGTGAATATGGCTACTAAGAAATAAAGTGCCGCTTCTATTCCCCATCACCAGAAGACTTAGGAAAGTTAAAGTATATATTTTATTAAACAGTGTGTTTAAAGTATATATATGCTTGTGCACAGTATAATGAGCTGTGTTTTTCCGACTGATGCTTGGTGCCAGTGTGTCTACTCAGACATCGGACATGAAAGCCACAGAGGATGCCAGAGGTGTGAAGAACATTTGGGCAGAAAGTTTAGGCTTGAGTACCCACGTCATGGGATGAATGGAGGTCCTCAGGACTACCATTTGCCCCACCAGACTGTTAGGAGCATAAATCAGCAGATGGCTTCTGCATACCAAGTGGCTAAGGTGGCAAGCTTGCGCATGCCCTTGGCTGATTCAGAAGATCCGCTTGCCCAGCTTCAGAAGACTGGTTTCTCTCTGATTGGTTTGTGAGAAAGTTCCCACACTGGGATTGGCTGTATTATTTCATGAATGAACTGAGAAATATTAATACCAGCCAATACGGTGATCAGATTCTAAGCGCCAGAACAGCAGCGGTGAATTTGAATGTACCAAAAGATGCACTTGGAGAAATAGCAGCGAGCCGGCTTCAGAAATTTCAGGTCAAAATATTTTCTAAGTCCAGCTTTTTGGGAGCTAGTTCTCAAAAAGGAACGTAGTGGTTGCGGCTTGGATTGCAAGCCGAATTTAGTTCCAAGATGTTTGGCGCTAACTCCAGGAGGATTTCACCATCTCCGGAGGAAAGAGAGTGGTGGCGTCAAGAACATCATACTGACGTGAGTTCCAGGACATTTCGGGCTAGGTCCAGGTCAACCAAAGACTTTTGTTTTACGTCTAATTCAATGATGAAATTCTTGTTTTGTAGACCAGACCCCCAGTAAGTGTGTCTTTCTTATGTATTTTGTGTTCCACTGTGTGTTTGCATATTTTAAGTGAAAAAACCACAATTTATTTAATTATCTCGTTTTGCTCAATGAATGATCCTGGTAAAAAAAGTGTAAACTGCCTGATCTCCCGTGACATACTATAATAGAATATCTAGCCTCTAAGTGTAGCTACTCCAGTTATTATAATGAGGAGAACATCTACTACCTAATGGGAGTGTGGAGAGTAGGTAGAGGCATCTTTCTGGACCCGGTAGCGTATCTACCTGAGCGGGGTCCCAAAGGGTATACTCCGTCAAGGTTCCTGACTACGAGGGCAGGTTAGTTAAAAAGCCTTACCATTACTATTAGAGGGGTAAGGATTCTCCACGTTATGGGAGGGATCTGTAATGACTCATTGTTGTTATGAGTATGCTTTCAACTGTATGCTATAAATTGTATAGTATAAATTGTATGCATTGTTCCAGCTGAAGGATGGTACATAAATTTAGGTTCTCAGCGGGCTCTGTGAGATTCCACCAGGGGAGTGTGTAGCCATTTATTCTTTTTGGCAACTAATCTGCCCTGCCTAACACATAAACCCTTGTACCAGTGCAGGCAGTGCTAGGATTAATCCGGGTTGTCCCCTGCAGTAAGCAGCTCCATTGAGTGACAAGAGGTGGGGTGGGCTAAGGCCTGCAAGAGATGGAGGCGCACCAGTCAGAAAGAAACAACCATCACCCCAAAAACCTGTCCTGTCTTCCCCACTAACAACGGCGGAAACTCAGCGCTACTCTGAGCCAGCAGGTAAACAGCACAGCACACCTTGTAATAGGTGATCTCCCAGAGGAGTGGGAGTTGGGGAGGGGGAACCTGTTACACTTGTTAAATGTCTCTTTACATCGCATTCTTGTCATTGCACACAAAAACAAAATGTTTATTTTGAAAATAATTACTTGCATACAAAAATAGTAAGAATGGCGATGATGGCGTTCCAAATAAATGATGATATTCTTTACAGTAGTATGGTCACACATTAGCTTTCTTTTGGTATCCTCTCCAGATATTAACACGTCTTTCTCTTCATGGTGTTATCATTCTCTTCCTCCTGGTCTCCTTCCTTGTCCCTTAGGCCGAGTCCATGGTGGCTGCTGGCGGGTGCGTGAGCATGCTGGTGGCTTCACACTTGCGTCTAGCTTTAGTGATTGCTGCGCTGTCATAGGACGGGATGAGGGAGCGTGTCAGGCCTCATTGGGCGAACCAGCTCCCGTGACTCGGCTATCGCACGAGGAAACAAATGTATTAGTTTCCTCGGCGAGCGCCGGCACTTCTGGTCGAGCGCTCTCAGGACAGCCTCATAGAGGCACATCATTTTGATCGCGCTGCTAGCGCAGTCACGCTCGCGGTCGTGATAACCCTGGACGTGGCCTAAGCCTCCCTACTGTCTATTTATCCAGGTAAAACCACGCAGTCAGCTAACTTAAACTTACGTATTATCCTAACATGGTATTTACATACAGTATGTACACCACTGATGCCATGTGAACTCATTGTGAACATATAAGGAGTTTAAGCTTTTTACTTCAGCATCAGTGGTTAAAAGGCAACTGGCTGTCACAGCCTCTTATCTCAGCTCGGACCTATAGCTGTCAATAATCATTCAGTGTCAACAGAGCAGTTTAAGCAACTTAAAACCATAGCATGACCTTTTGTGTCCATTTTATTGGAATAGATTAACCATACCTCTTTTACTTAAAATACTTCATATGTAATTGAATCTAGGAATGTTTCAAATTATCAGTTCAAAAAGAACCTTCTATCTCATTCCAGTGTTAAGACACATCTCCTTATCTTTATAAGACATCATTCCAACGATTGCCCTATAATCATTCACATGTTTGCATTTTTTTAAGAAGAAGACAATTTCGTACATAACCCCAGCCTGGTCTCACTGCAGGTCTTATAATCCTCTTCAAACGGAGCCCAGAGGGGGTAATAACAGGCTGTCTCTGCATGGAAGTGGTAGTCATTAGTTGAGGTGAAGCTCTGTACCTGCTAATTATGTGACAGTGAAGGGGTTACTTTTCATGGTGCGAAGTCTGAGAAGGTCACAGCATCCCACGTCACTTCATTCCAGTATCCCTGTTTGTGCCGAGAAGTTTAGTGTTTGCCCAGGATGGCGTCTCACCTTAATAAATGTTAAATAATCAAACAATTATATAGAACAAACAAGACGGAAGATGATCTAGTGGAAGCTTCCAGGAGAAACCTTCAGCACTTGTATTAACTAGTTGATCTTCAAGCACACATCGTATCAGTTATGGTGGGTAAAAAAAGTGACAAAACCTTCCTTCGTTCAGCAAATAAATATATCACGTGTGAGCACGTTCACATGTCTCGGACAGGTCTGCAACCTGCCCTTCCACGTTATCTCTTCACATGCAGTTCTTCCAGGGATAGCATGCAGCCAGGGATTCTGGGAAATGACATGCAAATGAGCATATAGTGTTACTCGCTACTAGATGCCCATTTTAGCATGGACCCCTGTAAGCATACACCTGCCGCATTACACAGCTTGTCAGCATATCCAGTGACACTACTCACAGACAGAACTATTCTCTTTTTTGGGGGGGGGGGGGGGGGCATAGTTTCATAGTTACATAGTTACATAGTAGATGAGGTTGTAAATAGACATAATGTATGTCCATCAAGTGCAACCTATGCTAAATGTAGACGACAGATACTTTATCCTATATCTGTAGTTTTATTGATCCAGAGGAAGGCAAACAAAACCCCAGTGACACATGATCCAATGATATCACATAAGGGGAAATATAAATTCCTTCCTGACTCCAAATATTGGCAATCAAATGAATCCCTGGATCAACATCCTTCCCATGTTTACTTATTTGGTATATCCCTGTATACCTTCCCATTCTAATAAGATGTTCAACCATTTTTTAACATTTCTATTGTATCTGCCATCACTGTCTCCATGGGTAATGAATCCCATATTGTAACTGCCCTTACTATAAAGAACTCTTTCCTTTGTTGCTCGTGAAATCTCCTTTCTTCCAACCTTATGGAACGACCCTGTGTCCTTTCTACTGCCCTTTGGGTGAATAGTTGTTTTGAAAGCTCCTTGTACTGTCCCCGAATATATTTGTATATAGTTATCATATCCCCTCTTAGGCGCCTCTTTTCTAATGTAAATAAATCTAATTTAGCTAGCCTCTCTTCATATGTTAGATTGTCTATCCCCTTTATTAATTCTCTGCACTCTCTCTAGTTCCAAAAATTTTCCTAAGGAGTGGTGCCAAAAATTGTACTCCATATTCAAGGTGTGGTCTTACTAATGCAATGTAAAGGGGCATAATTATGTTTACTTCCCTTCCATCCATTGCCCGTTTAATGCAAGATAAGATCTTGTTTGCTTTTGCAGCTACTACCTGACGTTGGGCACTACTTCAAAATGCATAACCTTACAATTATCTGCACCCCTGGTCTATGTGAAACATTTGTATATTTATTCATGTGGATCGATGGAGAAACCGGAGCACAGCCCACCAGTGCAAAACAGGACACGAGGGTCTTCTTTATAACTGTTTATTGATTAAAAGAACATAGGGCAGAGTTCCTAGAGACACTCTGACATGTTTCGCCAGCAGGGCGCTTTATCAAAGAGTGGTCTGTTAGGACACACAACTGCTTGTTATAAAGGATATCCCCTGATTTCATCAGGTGTATGGTATAAGGATTTAGCTCTATCCACCAATCATTGTTAAAATGAGTAGATTGATGGGTGATCACAGTAGACTGACACCCATACCCTTATACACAAGCAAGAATAGATTTATAAACACGTGCTTGTACTGCAAGTACAAGAAGTGAAGAATAGTGAGCACACTATTTAATCATAAACATAAAAACACTGTAAGAAACCACCCTATGTCCAGAAATCAAATGAATATATAACATGATAATCAAAAGACCAAGACAAAAATACATACTGTATGAATGATTATAATGCATATGAAATGCATATACACATGGATTACATGGGACGACCATATCTAATCTAGCATTATGGACGATAAGCAAATATAGTAGATGTTCATAGAATATCAGATTATAAATGTTAAATAACCCCTGGGCCCGTGTTCAATGGTACACTCCACACTAGTTGGGTGATACATATGTTAATCCATCAAAAAATGTTTGCGCTCCCATTCCACATTTAACCCTTTGGGGCATAACGTATCCATAGTAAATATCCAATGCATCTCTCTCTTATTAAGAGAATTACGTCTATCACCCCCTCTAACCCATGGGGCGATGTGTTCAATCCCAGAGAATTGGAAATTTGTAATGCCCCCTTTGGGACACTCCGAGAAGTATCTTGATACCGGATGTTCTTGATCTCTCCTTGTTATTAGTCTGGCATGTTCTGCCATTCTGGTTTTAAGGGGCCTTATGGTCGTCCCTATATATTTTTTATTACACCCACAAGATGTCATATATACCACAAAACTTGTGTGGCAATTGATAAATGTGGAAATTGTGCAATTAAATTTAGGATAGATCGTTTGAAATTGTTTAATAGGCTTGGCGAATTTACACAAATTACATCTTCCGCGTAAGTGGAATCCAGAAGGGATAACAGATATGCGGTCTGGTGCAGAGGGAAAAAGGCTGGGAGATAACGAAGATGCCAGTGTTCTTGCCTTTTTAAAGACAAACTTAGGGCCCTCCTTGGTAACCATGTCGAGATCTGAATCTAGTTTTAGGGTGTTCCAGTGTTTGTAGACAATTGTTTTGATTTGATTTGCCTGACCATTGAATTGAGTAATGAATAAAGGATTCACAAACTCACGTTTCTTTATTTCCTTGTGGCTAATCAATGTACTCCTGTCTAAGATTCTAGTTTGTTGAAAAGCTATATCTATATTTTCTTGTCATACCCCCTCATCTCAAACCTTGCACTAAGGTCCCTGGAGTGGTTGACAAATTATGTCTCATTCGAACATAGTCTCCTATATCGAAAAAATTGCCCCTTGGGGATCCCGCGAATAAGGGACTTGGGATGGCTACTCCTGGTGTGGAGGAAGGAGTTTCTTGAATTAGGTTTCTTAAAAAGATTGGTCTGTATGGCATTGTTTAGATCAGGGGTGAGCAAACTTTTTATGCCGAGCCCCCCTTTTCATCCATGAAATTTCTCGGGCCCCCCCTGCCTGATGTAATCAAAATCACATGACGTCAGCGCACGTGAGCTGGTTCAGCCATTGAGGGCGAACCAGCTTTGTAACGCCCCCGCCACGCGTCTACAAAAAAAGTATTTATAGCACAAATTACATAACTTAAAAATAAATATTATAATATTTGTCTAATAGCGTCCCCATTTCTGCTGTATTATTAATCTCTCTCTTCCCGCCACATTAGAACACCTCAGGACCTCTCTAACCTCTTCCAGTCTCTCCCTGTATTTCTCACGCCCCCTCCAGTCCCTCTCTATTCCTCCCCTCAGTGTCTCCCCCTCCCCCCCCACTCTCTTTCCCTCCCCCCAGTGTGTGTCTCTTTCTCCCTCCCCCCATTGTCTCTCACTCTCTCCCCTCTTCCAGTCTCACACTCCTCTTCCAGTCTCTCCAACTCCCTGTATTTCTCACTCCCCCTCCAGTCCCTCTCTATCCCTCCCCTCAGTGTCTCCCCCCACTCTCTTTCCCTCCCCCTGTGTGTCTCTCGCTCTTTCTCCCTCCCCCTAGTGTCTCCCTCCCTCCATTGTCTCTCACTCTCCTTCCAGCCATTGCCTCTCCCTCCCCCCAGTGTCTCTCTTGCACTCTCCAACCAGCTATTGTTTCTCCCTCCACCCGGTGTCTCTCTCACACTCTCCCTCCAGCCATTGTGTGTCTCTCTCCCTCCTGCCAGTGTCTCCCTCCCTCCCACCAATGTCTCTCTCATCCCCATCCCCATGTAGCTCTTTCACCCCCCCCTCCCCATGTGCCACTCACTCTCACCCCCCTCCCCATCTCACACTCTCACCCCCCTCATGTCACTCACACCCTCCCCATGCCTCAGTCTCACACTCACTCCCCCATGTCCCAGTCTCACACTCACTCCCCCATGTCCCAATCTCACTCTCCCACCCCCCATGTCCCAGTCTCACTCCCCCCCCCATGTCCCAGTCTCACTCCCCCCATGTCCCAGTCTCACTCCCCCCCATGTCCCAGTCTCACTCCCCCCACATGTCCCAGTCCCCCCCCCCATGTCCCAGTCTCACTCCCGCCCCATGTCCCAGTCTCACTCCCGCCCCATGTCCTAGTCTCACTCCCCCCCATGTCCCAGTCTCACTCCCCCCCATGTCCCAGTCTCACTCTCCACCATGTCCCCGTCTCACTCCCCCCATGTCCCAGTCTCACTCCCCCCCCATGTGCCAGTCTCACTCCCCCATGTCCCAGTCTCACTCCCCCCCATGTCCCAGTCGCACTCCCCCCCATGTCCCAGTCGCACTCCCCCCCCCATGTCCCAGTCTCACTCCCCCCCATGTCCCAGTCTCACTCCCCCCCATGTCCCAGTCTCACTCCCCCCCATGTCCCAGTCTCACTCCCCCCCCCATGTCCCAGTCTCACTCCCCCCCCATGTCCCAGTCTCACTCCCCCCCCATGTCCCAGTCTCACTCCCCCCCCCATGTCCCAGTCTCACTCCCCCCCCATGTGCCATTCTCACTCCCCCCCCATGTGCCATTCTCACTCCCCCATGTGCCAGTCTCACTCCCCCATGTGCCAGTCTCACTCCCCCATGTCCCAGTCTCACTCCCCCCCATGTCCCAGTTGCACTCCCCCCCCATGTCCCAGTCGCACTCCCCCCCCATGTCCCAGTCTCACTCCCCCCCATGTCCCAGTCTCACTCCCCCCCATGTCCCAGTCTCACTCCCCCCCATGTCCCAGTCTCACTGCCCCATGTGCCAGTCTCACTCCCCCCCATGTCCCAGTCTCACTCCCCCCCATGTCCCAGTCTCACTCCCCCCCATGTCCCAGTCTCACTCCCCCCCATGTCCCAGTCTCACTCCCCCCCATGTCCCAGTCTCACTCCCCCCCATGTCCCAGTCTCACTCCCCCCCATGTGCCAGTCTCACTCCCCCCATGTGCCAGTCTCACTCCCCCATGTGCCAGTCTCACTCCCCCATGTGCCAGTCTCACTCCCCCCCATGTCCCAGTCTCTCCCCCCCATGTCCCAGTCTCACTCCCCCATGTCCCAGTCTCACTCCCCCATGTCCCAGTCTCACTCCCCCATGTGCCAGTCTCACTACCCCATGTGCCAGTCTCACTCCCCCATGTGCCAGTCTCACTCACCCCCTCTCCCCATGTCACAAGCTGATGCAGGAAGCAACAAGATACTGCTGTGTACTGTAGCACAGCGCAGCACAGCGCCACCTAATGGCCAAAAGAAAAATTGCAGCTGCAGACGGCTTTTTTCCCTCTGCTCCTGGCAAAATCGCCGCTGCTTCCTGCGCCGCCCCTAAACAATCTTGCGCCCCCCAGTTTGCGCACCGCTGGTTTAGATCAACATGGAACGTCACGTCCAAAAAGTTGATATGATGAGTATGTGTCTCCATAGTGAATTTTAAATTAACTTCATTAGTATTGAGTGTTTCAAAAAAAGTGTTAAGTGTATCTAGATCCCCATCCCAAATAAAAATTAAGTCGTCAATATAGCGTTTGTAAAAGACGATGTGTTGGCGGTGACGATTAGTGCAACCAAAAATGTGAGAGGACTCCCAAAGCCCCATAAACAAGTTGGCATAAGAGGGGGCAAAGGAAGTCCCCATTGCCGTGCCTTTCTTTTGGAGAAAAAACTGTGTGTCAAATAAAAAATAATTATGAGTGAGTAAAAACAAAATACTATCTTGAATAAAAGTGCTCTGTGCAACAGAAAGTGTGGAAGAGTTTAAAAAGTGTTGAGTGGCTAAGAGACCGTGATCATGTGCAATAATAGTGTAAAGGGACGTGACGTCCATGGTGACCAACGATAGTTTGTATCCCAGACTACTTTCTCCATCGCCAGGAGGAGGTCTGTAGTATCACGAATATACTGTAGGACGGTAGCCTATGAACCAACGGTTGTAAAAATTTGTCGACGTACCGGGACACACCATCTCCCAAAGATCCAATACTGGAAACTATATTCCTCCCCGGGGGGTTGGCCAGCCCCTTATGGATCTTTGGGAGATGGTGAAACACTGGCACGACGGGGTGTAAACAATTCAAGAATTGAAATTCCTTATGGGTGAGAACATATAATACATTTCCTAATTCCAATAAGTCCTGTAACTCTCTTTGATACACACTCATTGGATCTTTAGCAAGTTTCATATAGAAAGTCTGATCAAGTAGTTGACTCATAGCCTCGATTCTATATTTAGATGTAGATTGAACTACTATGGCACCGCCCTTGTCCGCATTCTTTATCACTATGCAATTGTCATCTCTAAGGGTCTTTAATGTTAAACGCTCTTTATAAGTCAAATTATCATAAGCGGGGGATGAGAAAGTAAATCCACTCGCTAGAGTCCTGAGATTTCTCTCTACCAAGGCTTCAAAAGCTGAGATATAAGGGCCTCTGGGTTGACTTGGTATAAATAGGGATTTTCTCGTAAGACCTGAGTCTGTGTGACGAAAGAATGGGGTGGCGGTGTCTGAATGATGTTCCTCTATATTATTGTCTTCATATAGAGTCTCCATGTCCGAAAGGAACGTGGATTCTCTAAATGTACTGGGACTGGAGTCTGCACATATTGCTCCTGTACTCATTGTTTCAAAAGTCCCAGAATCGGTATGTCTATTAGGGAAAAAAAAATTCAAGGCCAATTTACGGGTAAATTTTTGTAAGTCAATGACCGTATTAAAAAGATCAAACTTTCTATAAGGGGCAAAGTTGAGACCTGTATTCAAGAGTAAAGTCTGTTCTGGTGTTAAAACAGTATCTGAAATATTGATGACATTATTACTATTTAAGAGTATTTCTTCCTCTTCCCTGATCCTATGAGCATGGGGTGTCCCGATACGTTGACAAATTTTTACAACCGTTGGTTCATAGGCTACCGTCCTATATTCGTGATACTACAGACCACCTCCTGGCGATGGAGAAAGTAGTCTGGGATACAAACTATCGTTGGGTCACCATGGATGTCACGTCCCTTTACACTATTATTGCACATGATCACGGTCTCTTAGCCACTCAACACTTTTTAAACTCTTTCACACTTTCTGTTGCACAGAGCACTTTTATTCAAGATAGTATTTTGTTTTTACTCACTCATAATTATTTTTTATTTGACACACAGTTTTTTCTCCAAAAGAAAGGCATGGCAATGGGGACTTCCTTTGCCCCCTCTTAAAGAAACGTGAGTTTGTGAACCCTTTATTCATTACTCAATTCAATGGTCAGGCTAATCAAATCAAAACAATTGTCTACAAACACTGGAACACCCTAAAACTAGATTCAGATCTCAACATGGTTACCAAGGAGGGCCCTAAGTTTGTCTTTAAAAAGGCAAGAACACTGGCCTCTTTGTTATCTCCCAGCCTTTTTTCCTCTGCACCAGGTATTCCCTTCTGGATTCCACTTATGCGGAAGATGTAATTGGTGTAAATTCGCCGAGCCTATTAAACAATTTCAAACGATCTATCCTAAATTTAATTACAAAATTTCCACATTTATCAATTGCCACACAAGTTTTGTGGTATATATGATATTTGTGGGAGTAATAAAAAATATATAGGGAGGACCATAAGGCCCTTAAAACCAGAATGGCAGAACATGCCAGGCTATTAACAAGGAGAGATCAAGAACATCCGGTATCAAGACACTTCTCGGAGTGTCTCAGAAGGGGGCATTATAAATTTCCAATTCTCTGGGATTGAACACATCGCCCCATAGGATAGAGGGGGTGATAGACTTAATTCCCTCAATAAGAGAGAGATGCATTGGATATTTACTATGGATACGTTATGCCCCAAAGGGTTAAATGTGGAATGGGAGCTCAAACCTGTTTTGATGGATTAACATATGTATCACCCAACTAGTGTACCATTGAACACGGGCCCAGGGGTTATTTAACATTTATAATTTGATATTCTATCAACATGTACTATATTTGCTTATCATCCATAATGCTAAATTAGATATGGTCGTCCCATGTAATCCATGTGTATGTGAATTTCATATACATTATAATCATTCATATGTGTTTTAGTCTTGGGCTTTTGATTTCTGGACATAGGGTGGTATCTTACAGTGTTTTTATGTTTATGATTAAATAGTGTGCTCACTATTCTTCACTTCTTGTACTTGCAGTACAAGTACGTGTTTTTAAATCTATTCTTGCTTGTGTATAAGGGTATGGGTGTCAGTCTACTGTGATCACCCATCAATCTACTCATTTTAACAATGATTGGTGGATAGAGCTAAATCCTTATACCATACACCTGATGAAATCAGGGGATATCCTTTATAACAAGCTGTTGTGTGTCCTAACAGACCACTCTTTGATAAAGCACCCTGTGGGCGAAACATGTCAGAGTGTCTCTAGGAACTCTGCCCTATTTTCTTTTAATCAATAAACTGTTATAAAGAAGACCCTTGTGTCCTGTTTTGCACTGGTGGGCTGTGCTCCGGTTTCTCCATCGATCCAGATTACTATCTCCTACCTGGATGCATGCCACTGTGAATACGCTGTCGGAAGTCCTCATTTGCATACCATCCGAGACCTCCTCACCGGTACACACAGCAACCTATCCGATGGTTGAGGCAGGCGGTAACATACCACATACCACTGACGAGCCTTACTGAGGCTGCATCAACCCTGCGGCAGGTTCATCAACTTGGGGACACGTCTGTTCCCTCCCACAGCACGGAGGGATTCGCCCTCGCTGTGGCTGCTGAGCTCCTTCACAGGGATTCCCCTTCTGCCTGACGCCGCGCTGCCCGTCATATGGGGCTGCTGCTGGCTTTTGGTGTTTGCCAGGGGATTTGATTATCTACTCTACAACTGTTCTACATACCTGTGAGTAACAACATAACGACGCGATCGTGCTCCATGTAGCAGCCAGTCGACAAACAAGCCTTCTGACTTATACATTACTTGACCTATATATCATTCCAATTGGCATTTGCTCACAGGCAGACTCACACAGTGTGTCTTTCACAGGATTCAGAGACATCAGTATACAGCGTATTCTCAGCTACACACCTCTATTTTTTTAGAGCATCAGACTTTTTGGACTGCCTCACAGTCTAAAATTATATATATATGTATTCATGTGATACATTTCTATGATACATTTGTATTTATCTCTGTTGTGGAGATTATTTTTTAAATTGTTACTTTTCGTCAGATGATGAGTAACTTGTTAACTAGTTATAGTTTTCATAATTTTGGGTGAAGACTGATATATTATTGCCTTTGAGATTCTATTGAATTACACATGATATATTATTATAATTGATTACTAGTTATGGTATTACTATGATTGATTGATTTGTATGTGTTTTTTTTCATTACAATATATATATATATATATTATCATATTTGATTATTAGTTATATTATTGTTATAATTAATTGATTGTTTACATGGGGTTATTCTTTATACTTATTTAGCTTGTTGTTTTACAGTCATTCACAGTCTCAGCATACAGAGTAACTTTCAACCAGCTCCGTCCAGACATCATGCTGGTCGCGCTCTTTGACGAGTTTGCTGACTGTCTTATAAGTATTCTTTAGACATCCCGTTTATTTAATTCATTTTTAATTATTTTATGAATAATTTTTATATATTTGTCCTTATGACCAAATTTCAGTTTGATCATTTAGTAGTATCTTTTTTTGTGGGAGTGTCCTTGACACTGTCAGCTCTCCGGTGTTTCGTTCACTCCGGAGGGTTTTTGTTTCTCTGGGGTTTCATTACTTGGGAACACAGGTTGACAATTCTTCCGGTGGAGGAGGGCTTATAAAGAGACACCGTTTTGACTCCAGAAACCACTCTTTGACAAAGCGCCCTTGGCGAGAAACGCGTTGGAGGTTTTCTTTTTAAACTTTTAGGCTCCATGCCTTCAATAGATGTTTGTTATTTTGCTTCAAGTGGCCTCCAGTTTTCTTTTTCGCAGAGTTCTTTTTTTACCCGCTTCGTCTCGAAGTTCCTTAGTGTCCATGATGCGGGGCAGCGGATGGGATACCCCTGCTGTCAACTTCTCTAATCTCCTGCTGAAATTCCTGCCCATGGATATGACCCTACAATTTTAGGAGCCCGAGCAGTGCCTGCGTCTGCCTTAGTGTAATATTTCTAGCACCCTTGCATTCCCGAATAAGACCCCTCAGTTTGAGGACTTTATCCCTGGTAAGCCTCGATTCCCGTGCCACTGAATCGATCTCTAACCCTATGAATGATAAAGTGCTGACTGGGCCCTCTGTTTAATCCTCGGCTATAGAAACCCCCATGTTTCTCATAGGCATGGGGCTGTGCTCTAAGAGCCCCATACAAAGTGAGGAATCGGGCGGGACTCACAAGGAGGAAATTGTCCAAGTAATGGGCTATAGTGTCAAATCCTGTCCTCTCATCGATGCAGCAGCAGCAGAATCCTGAGGCTCGTGGAAGAGGCTGGCAGGGCTTGGGGGTCTTTGTACAGGGTGGGGCTGCTGTAATCAATGAGGCCTTCCATACTGGTCTGGAAAAATGCAGCTCAGCATCAACAATTCCTGTAAGGTAAAGGAAAACTTCTGTTAGCTCTGCCTCTCCCTCTGAGAACCCTCTCTTTATACCCTCTCCCCCTCTCCCTCGCCATTCATCTACATGGAAGGGGACAAGCAGCATTCCCCACTGGCCATCATAGCCCTAAAGGAGCCTACCATCCCATGCTGGGGCCTCTGCCTCTTCAATATAGAAGGGGCAGTAGGGCCAGGCTTGGGAAGAAGTATGAGGAGCTCCGTCTTTGACATGTTAAGTTTTAGTCGGCGGAGGGCCATCCAGGATGATACAGTTTGCAGAAAAATAACCAAAGTATATTAGGAGCCATATAATAAGAAATTAAATGGGAAGATCCCACAATGAAGCCCATTCATGCCCGCACCGTTTCCCACCGAACACGAAACGCTATGGAATTTTTATCAGGACATTTAGTGGTCTTTCTGTGACCTGTGTGTTACAATCTCTAGTTACTGTGTGACTAAGTGACTGTTTTATATGTGTGTGTGCGTGCGTGCGTGCGTGCGTGTGTGTGTGTGTGTGTGACTGATATATAAATCACTGGGTGTGTCTCTGATCAGCATTCCTTCCCTGTTGCAACTACTCCATGTATTAAGAACAGTACACAGTATGATTTGTTATGGGATTATAACCCATGGAGTTTAGACTTTAGAATTTATGTTGCCCCTTATCTTAGCCCCTGACTGACACAGCCCCTAATAGTTGTGGATATATAGTGTGCGATTACACTATCTTGTGGTGGATTTATTTCGCAACAAACTGTATACATTATCTGTCTATGACTCCTGTCTTATTTATTCTTTATTAATTATACATTTGAATTTTTCATTTAGTATATAGCTATGTGAGATGTTACCAAATGCATTTTATTGATTATTAACATTCGTAAGTTATTTATTAATTTTATACATCCATTCCTCTCCACTTGCATTTGTGACGGAGTACCACTAGCATAAGGGTTCCTTCCCCTTTTTGTTCCCTTAAAAATTTACATAACCCCAGAAATGTACACATAACATGCTGGAGAGGACATACTGTAGCTTTCAGGCTTGAAGTTCTTGTTCAAATTAACACGACAGGTGCCAGTTTTCTGCTGGCAAAGCACTAGCTGCCCAAACTGAGTGATCGTCTTTGGCTCTGTAGACTGTTGCCCTTCTGCGAGACTTTAATTACTTCTCCGAACTTTGATGTCATCTTTAGATTGGAACATTCCAATTAAACAATGACGTTTTAAGACTGAGAGTTCCTTATTGACTTCCGTCTGTTTCCATCTTCTCATGTGTATAAAAAGCAATCATCTCTACCTATTCCTTCACACAACAAGAAACTTCAGCTATCAACTCATCACTGAGGCTTGGGTAAGAATAAAGCATTGAAGGAAGAAAAGCTCTCACCCTTCCCTTCCAATCTCAATGTCTCTCTCCATAACAGTATCTCTGCAATCTCCTGCAAATACTCCTCTCATTCTCTCCCTATCTCCCCAATATTCTCCTCTCCCTATCTCCCCTATATTCTCTTCCCCTATCCCCCCAATATTCTATCCCCCCAATCTCATCAATATTCTCTCTTCCCTATCTCCCCAATATTCTCTCCTCCCTATCTCCCCAATATTTTCTTCTCCCTATCTCCCCAATATTATCTCCCCCCTATCTCCCCAATATTCTATCTTCCATATCTCCCCAATATTTAATCTTCCATATCTCCCCAATATTCTCCCCTCCCTATCTCCTCAATATTCTCTCCTCCCTATCTTCCTAATATTCTCTCCTCCATATCTCCCCAATATTTTCTTCTCCCTTTCTCACCAATATTCTCTCCTCCCTATCTCCCCAATATTATCTCCCCCCTATCTCCCAAATATTTAATCTTCCATATCTCCCCAATATTCTCTCCTCCCTATCTCCCCAATATTCTCACCTCCCTATCTCCCCAATATTCTCTCCTCACTATCTCCCCAATATTCTCTCCTCCCTATCTCCCCAATATTCTCTCCCCCTATCTCCCCATTATTCTCTCCTCCCTAGCCCCCCAATATTCTCTCCTGCTTATTTCCCAATATTCCCCCCAATATTCTCTCCTCCCTATCACTGCCAATTACCTATTTTGGATTGCTACTTGTCCCCTTTTTCTATCTTCAGTTCCTCTAGGCAATGTTCTCACCAAACGTTGTGGTTTTCCGCCCTTTCATTCACACCTCTCTCTTGTTTTCAATAATATCTATCCCACTGTCACATTATATCCCAATAATTCATTGGCACACTGACATATCTCTCTGGATACCCATACTGTGCCTGCATATGTGTCACATCTCTGCCCCTTATGTTGCCTCTGCATGTTTCTCCCCAGCCTAGAAGTCTGACAAACCCAAGATGTTGAAGTTGGTGTGTTTGGCTCTTATCTTGGGACTCTCCCTCCCATCGGCTGATGCAGCTTCTTGTGACTATTGCTCAGTTTACAATGGTAAGTAAAGTGCTCTGTTATTCTAGCTGCTTAATGATAATCTTCTATTAACACGCATGTACTGCACACTATATCCCAAACCTCCCTGCGGGATTACCCACCTGCCCCCAATACTAACAGTATACCATGCAAGCTAACGGGGAGGGTCTCTCGTTGCCATTTTTGCATTCACAAATCCTGTGCATATAGTAAAGCAACATTTCAGTCAACATTATGTATGTTTTATTAATAAACCATATATGTAATATTAGATTAAGCTCAACCCCGTTATAACACGATCCGTTACAGCACGAATCCGCTTATAACGCGATACAAGCGTGGCTCCCAATTTTCCTATTTATGAATACTTTACAACACGATTATTGGTGTCTTAAATACTTTGTTGTACAATGCATACAATTGTACATTATTTGTAACGCTATCCGCTTATAACGCAATGTGATTCTTTGGACCCCAAGAACAGCATTACAGAGAGATTGAGCGGTACTTTAATACTTCTGCACTTTTTTTTTTTACTCTTTATGCCGTTTAAGGATTTTTAATGATTTGTAATGTTATAAGTAAGTTTCCTTGGGTTGCTATAGCAACTATTTATAAATAGGCAGCCATATTACGCACCCTGGGAAGCAGGATGCTCTTTGATCGATCACAGGAAATTAGATCAGGATGCTCTTTGATCGATCACAGGAAATTAGATCAATAAGCAGGTTAGATAATTGCATTGCCATAAAAGCAAGGAACTACTGCAAAAAAAAACAATTCCCCTACAAAATGCCCCTCAATTCCCCTACAAAATGCCCCTCAATTCCCCTACAAAAAGCATCTACTTACGAAATTCTTCTCCTCTCTTTTAAGGCTATAGCCCCTTCTGCCCCTCCTTACATCTCACCCTAATATCTCCCTCTCATGGGAGACCAGGCAATTACAACTTTAAACCGGGATCATTCATTGAGCAAAACCAAGACAAAAACACAAAATGTATTTATTGTCGCATATTTTCACACAATGCCTAGCAGTACATACACGACGGCCAGATCCAAGAGCTGACATTATAGGATCCCACCACGTGACTCAGGGGAAACCAGTGGGCTTCACCTTTATTAGTGAGCCTGGTTACCCCCTCACCATCACACTCCCTATACCATCCTCTGCCTCTCCTTACATCTCACCCAAATATCTCACTATACCCTCCTCTGCCCCTTCTTACATCTCACCCTAAAATCTCACTATACCCTCCTCTGCCCCTCCTTATATCTCACCCTAATATCTCACTGTACCCTCCTCTGCCCCTCCTTACATCTCACCCTAATCTCTCACTATACCCTCCTCTGCCCCTCCTTACATCTCACCCTAATCGCTCACTATACCCTCCTTTGCCCCTCCTTACATCTCACCCTAAAATCTCACTATACCCTCCTCTGCCCCTCCTTATATCTCACCCTAATATCTCACTGTACCCTCCTCTGCTCCTCCTTACATCTATCCCTAATCTCTCACTATACCCTCCTCTGCCCCTCCTTACATCTCACCCTAATATCTCACTATACCCTCCTCTGCCCCTTCTTACATCTCACCCTAAAATCTCACTATACCCTCCTCTGCCCCTCCTTACATCTCACCCTAATATCTCACTATACCTTCCTCTGCCCCTCTTTACATCTCACCCTAATATATCACTATACCCTCCTCTGCCCCTCCTTACATCTCACCCTAATCGCTCACTATACCCTCCTCTGCCCCTCCTTATATCTCACCCTAATATCTCACTATACCCTCCTTACATCTCACCCTAATATCTCACTATACCCTCCTCTGCCCCTCCTTACATCTCACCCTAATCTCTCACTATACCCTCCTCTGCCCCTCCTTAAATCTCACTCTAATCTCTCACTAAACCCTCCTCTGCCCCTCCTTATATCTAACCCTAATATCTCGCTATACCCTCCTCTGCCCCATCTTATATCTCACCCTAATATCTCACTGTACCCTCCTCTGCTCCTCCTTACATCTCACCCTAATATCTCACTATACCCTCCTCTGCCCCTCCTTACATCTCACCCTAATATCTCACTATACCATCCTCTGCACCTCCTTACATCTCACCCTAATATCTCACTATACCCTCCTCTGCCCCTCCTTACATCTCACCCTAATATCTCACTATACCCTCCTCTGCCCCTCCTTACATCTCACCCTAATATCTCACTATACACCGCTCTGCCCCTCCTTACATCTTACTCTAATATCTCACTATACCCTCCTCTGCCCCTCCTTACATCTCACCCTAATCTCTCACTATACCCTCCTCTGCCCCTCCTTACATCTCACTCTAATCTCTCACTAAACCCTCCTCTGCCCCTCCTTATATCTAACCCTAATATCTCGCTATACCCTCCTCTGCCCCATCTTATATCTCACCCTAATATCTCACTGTACCCTCCTCTGCTCCTCCTTACATCTCACCCTAATATCTCACTATACCCTCCTCTGCCCCTCCTTACATCTCACCCTAATATCTCACTATACCATCCTCTGCACCTCCTTACATCTCACCCTAATATCTCACTATACCCTCCTCTGCTCCTCCTTACATCTCACCCTAATATCTCACTATACCCTCCTCTGCCCCTCCTTACATCTCACCCTAATATCTCACTATACCATCCTCTGCACCTCCTTACATCTCACCCTAATATCTCACTATACCCTCCTCTGCCCCTCCTTACATCTCACCCTAATATCTCACTATACCCTCCTCTGCCCCTCCTTACATCTCACCCTAATATCTCACTATACACCGCTCTGCCCCTCCTTACATCTTACTCTAATATCTCACTATACACTCCTCTGCCCCTCTTTACATCTCACCCTAATATCTCACTATACCTTCCTCTGCACCTCCTTACATCTCACCCTAATATCTCACTATACCCTCCTCTGCACCTCCTTACATCTCACCCTAATATCTCACTATACCCTCCTCTGCACCCTTGCATCTCACCCCAATACGGTAACTTAATGTCTAAAGCGCTTATTCCCATTGTGTTATTATTATTAGGTCGTGTGTATTGTATAGCTCTATTTATCTGGATGGCACTATATAAAGAAAGATATACAGTACTTCATACATACATTAAAAAAATGCCCCTCAATACAGCATTACCTGTTACCTGATACTCTTTTCCAATTCTTGATTCTTTGTTTGCTGTTTTTTCACCAGTTTCTTATTCAGCAGTATCAGTTGTTGCCACGGCAACCTCTGATGTCCTTACAAGAGGGGCGGCCATTTTACTTTCCAATGGAGACAAATTTTCATAAACAGTTATCTCCAGAATTCAACAGCAGAATGCAAAAAGAGTATGATTGCTAAAAAAAATGCAGAAATGGCTAAGAAATAGTTAAAAATAGACATTTTGTACGGGGAGCAGATCTCTGCTTTAAAACTTACACTGTGGCTGTTCTGTTGAACTATATCCATTGTCATAATAATAATTATAGTTGTCATAATTAAGGATTGCCATAATGATAGTTCCTATGGTTACGCTAGGTATCTATTCCATGAGGATGTCATTTTTATCATAGAGTAGGAAGGACAAACAGTTTTCTCTAAACTTTGGGGTTCAAATTTGGGAAACACAAAAATCCCCAAATGTTCTTGGCATGATCTCACAAGGAGCTTCCCATCGATGTGTGACATGACTGGGTAGCAATAAAGGTACTGTATAGTCAGAAAGGTTTTATTCCAAAACGTCTACACATATGGGAAATTCAAACATCGGATCATTGTATTAGAATGTTACAAAGAGTTTGTCAGTGAGCGAATAGTTTAACGGGTGTAAGAGATACAGGGTGAGGGACAGACATTCGGGCAGAGAAGGGAATGCTACCTGGGTGATCACTGGGGGGTCTGAATATTCAAACAGTTTGTGGTCGCGGCAGGTCACAAACTCACCCCCAAATATAACAAACCAGCTGAGAGACCCGGCGTTGCCCGGGATGTGAATCCCTAATTATTGTTTGGTGGGGGTGGGTGAATCTTGGGTGGGTGGGAGGGGGGTGAACCTTGGGTGGGTGAATCTTGGGTAGGGGTGAATCTTGGGTTGGTCGGATGGTATATGTGAATCTCGGGTGGGTGGGTGCTTTGAATCTTGTGTGGGTGTGTATCGGATGTGAATTTTGGGTGGGGGTGTGTGAATCTTGGTTGGGGGGTGGTGAAGTGGAGGGGTGTGAGTCCCCGTCCCCCCGTCCCAGGCAATCAGTTAACCCCCCTCCCTGTCCCCGGTGCTTGTTTTCCCCCCCACCCCCGTCCCTGTCAGTGTTTCTCTCCCTCCCCCTAGTGTCCCCTTCGCGTGTTCCCCCTCCCCCCCTCTCCACCCCTTCCCTGCGCTCCTGGCGGTCCCCGCTGAGGGGTGGGGAGAGAGAATGGGGCCCCGCAGGTGGTGAGGAGAAGCGGCGTGCGCTCCTTCCACCCCCCCTCCATGGCGCTCCCGGCGGTCCCCGCTGAGGGGAGAGAAAACGGGGCCCGCAGGTGGTGAGAGCTGCGGGTGAGGGGGGATTTTAGGGGGGAGCCAGCGGGGAGGTGAGCTGCGGGTGAGAGAGTGTAAGTAGCGGTGGCACCGGGGGGTGTATGGGAGGGGGTGGGGGTGGTGTGGCAGTTGTTTGTGGGCTGGGGTTGGTATTTCGGTCTCAGCAGCGGAGTGTGTGCGGGAGTGGGGGTGTGTGACTGGGCGGTGTTGGTGAAGGGGGGGCGGGTGCGGGGGAGGGGGTTTAGTGTGGGGGTGGTGGGGCACACGGTAGCGCATGGTACCTGAGGTGGTGTCTAGTCCGCAGGGAAGGTGAGAGCAGGTGGTGAGGTAGTGATTGTTCTGAGTGTGACAGATGGGTTTGTGAGGTCAGCAAAGCACGCAGGCCAATGAGAGGCGTGCGGGGGGCCGGGCTACAGACCAATCAGATTGGCCAGAGGCTGAGTGACAGACCAACGGACCAATCAGATTGCCCAGAGGCACAGCAAATATACAACGTTTTCTGCAAACAAACAATGTTTTCATTTTTATAGATAAATATACTTTCAGACATTATAAGCCACAGAAGACAAATCATTTATCAATGTTTTTACAGCTGTAAAAAGCAATCACGACGACTTGAAACAACGCCTTCTGAATTTACCAATTTCCCTTCAAATTGATCTTAACCTTCCACTACTTGTTCGGTGAGTACAATACATGTGTCCTGTGTGTGTGGTTTGTGTGTGTATGGTAGGATGGGCAATATACTGGTATGAGTGTAATACCGTGATAGTAACCATTGTTTATTACAGCAGTATTACCGCTGTCTCCATGATGCTTCAGCGTGTCACCGAAATTCCAGCCTCTTCCCCCTCCTACCTTCCAGTCGCACGCCCTCTCACCTGTCCCTTAAGCTACACTACCCCTCACCTTCCCTTCCAGCGCACTCCCCCTCACCCCTCCATTCCAGCATCACTCCCCCTAACTCCTCCCTTCCAGTCTAACCCCCCTCACCCCTACTTTACAGCCACACTCCCACTCACTCTTCCTTCCAGCCTCACACCACCTCAACCCTCCATCCAGAAATACTCCCCCTCCCCCCTCCTTTTCAGCCTACTCCCCCTTCTCTCCATCCGCACTCCCCCTCACCCCTCCTCTTCATCCGCACTCCCCCTCACCCCTCCCATCCAGATACACTCCCCCTCATCCCTCCTCTCCAGCCACACTCTTCCGCACCCCCTCCCTTCTGTCCGTACTCCCCCTCAACCCTCCTCTCCATCCACACACCCTCTCACCCCTCCCTTCCGTCCGCACTCCCTTCCACCCCTCCTCTACAGCTGCACTAAATCCCATGGTGTTAAGCTTATGCTAATGAGATATATCCCGGACGTTGTTATTGTATGTAATTAGCTTTGTGGATTTGCGTTAACCTCAGGGACAAACAATTAATGACTGATTGTGTTACGTGAGGTTGTGAGCCAGGTGATATCAAACCTGTGTGTATCTGAACATGAGTATTGCAGGCCCCTCTGCTAGCAAAACGTGGGGAAGTGGGTTCTAAAGTTCTGCACCATGAAAGTCCAGATTTCTGAGCAAGCCGGACAGAAATGGATCGTTCCTCCCCGTTTAATCACCACCGTCTCCCTTTTCCCACTCCCTATCTCTTACATTTTCCCTCCCCACCTCCCTTTTCCCCTTCCCACCTCCTTTTTCACCTCCCCGTCTCCCTTTTCCCCTCCTTGTCTCCCTTTCCCTATCCCCATCTCACTTTCCCTCTCTCCGTCTCCTTTTCCCCCTCATTGTCTCCTTTTCCCTTCCCTGTCTCCTTTTCCGTCCTTGTCTCCTTTTCTCCCTTCCCATCACCTTTTCAATCCCATTTCCCTTTTCCCCTTCCCTTCTCCCTCACCATCTCCCTTTTCCCTTCCCCTCCCCATCTCCCTTCCCCTTCCCATTTTCCGTCTCCCTTTTCCCCTCCCCATCTAATTTTCCCCTCCCTGTCTCCCTTTTCCCCTCCCCATCTAATTTTCCCGTCCCCGTCTACCTCTTCCCCTCCCCATCTCCCTTTTCCCCGCTTCCCTTTTCCCCTCCCACCTCAATTTTCCCCTCCCCATCTCCCTTTTCACCCTCCCCATCTCCATTTCCCCTCCCTGTCTCTCTTTTCACCTCCCCATCTACTTTTCCCCTCCCTATCGCCTTCCCCCACCCTTACCCCCCCCCATCTCCCTTTCTCCCCCTCTTGCCTTCTTGCCGTGCCCAGTGTTAGTGAGTGAGAGTAAAACTATACCCCGCACAGAATAGCTAAGCCCCCGTTCACACAGCGCGCTACAGGACGTGTGCACCTTTTTCGTAGTTTCCTGGCGGCCAATGGTAGTGTTCAGTATTGAAACTACCATTGGCTGCAAAGTACAGCGCCGACGCTGCTCCAGTCGTGGGAGACAATTGAATCAGTGATTTCCGGCTGCAGCAGCGTGTCGTCAGTTTCAGCAGCCAATCACTGCATTGAGACTCCAGACTCCATTTCCTCATTTTACTTGAATACCCCAAATAATTCGCTTTTTAGGAGATCAAGACAGCCCAAAGTGAGTAATTATTTATTTCTTTCACTGCTGGAAACACCTTCTAATTATTGCTTCACGTCCATGTGGATCACTATGTGGTTAAGTATATCCGTAATTAAAATCAGTCATGTTTGAGTTTTTTTGCAAACTGCTGAAGGGGACACATAAAATGATATACAGCCTTGCGCTTTGCATGCCTAAAGGGGAAAAGGACCAAGCGGACGCAGCGTCGCAAAGTCCCCCCGTGTGAACGCGGCCTAAGGCTCGTTTTATACTGTGTGCGGCCGTGCGCGCGCGCGCCTGTGCGAAGACACGTGCACGTGACGCACACTTTGTGTGTGTGTACTGTGCGCAAGTTAGGTACTGTGCGCAAGTGAGGTACTGTATGTATGTGTACAATATGTATGTGTATGTATGTGTATGTATATGTGTGTGTGTGTATGTGTGTACTGCACCGACACACTTTATTCGAGCAAATGCCCAGTATGTACCTGGCAGATACCTGGAATGCACCGCTCCTCACCTCTGACAAGCCCCGTTGCGTTTGCCTTCCCAGCCTGGGTTCATGCCTGGCTGACGGGCGGCTGATCTGTTAAATGATAATGATTAGGATTTAATAGGCTGCAATGCTTAGCGTGTCTACTAGATGGCATAAATTCATGAATTGTAATGCAGTATATATATATATATATACTGTGCAGTATTGCAGCCAGCAGGAATAAAATGCTTCAATCCCTGCGTGGAAAATACCTCAATGCACTCGGGCAGAAAACAGTCACAAACCTCAATACACCCGGGTATACCCGAATTCGTGGGACTAGCCGAGCTCGAATAAAGTGTGTCGCCAGTGTATGTATGTATGTATGTATGTGTGTACAGTATGTATGTGTATGTATGTGTATGTATATGTGTGTGTGTGTATGTGTGTGTGTATGTATGTATGTATGTATGTATGTATGTGTGTGTACAGTATGTATGTGTATATTGTATATGTGTATGTATACGTGTGTGTGTATGTATGTGTGTGTATGTGTGTATATATATGTACAGTATGTATGTGTATATATGTGTATGTATACGTGTGTGTGTGTGTGTGTGTGTGTGTGTGTGTGTGTGTGTGTGTGTGTGTGTGTGTGTGTGTGTGTGTATGTATGTATGTGTACAGTATGTATGTGTATATATGTGTATGTATACGTGTGTGTGTGTGTGTGTGTGTTTAAATACGTTTGGAAATAAATGAATACTTCAATAATTTTTTATTAACATTGTACACACACACACACACGTCACATTTCAGTGACGGTAGCGGCGCAAATTCTTTATTTTCTCCATCTTCCACCCTGTCGGCCGGTTCCACGCTCCCTGCCGTGCGCCCGCGAGGCCCAATTATAGAATGGCTAACTAACCTCAGCCAGCTAAAACTGCAGACGGCGTAACGCGCGCACGCAGAATAGAACCGGTGTTACTCAGGGTGGTGAGCTACAGTCGGACTAATCTTTTCCATCATCGTGTTCTTTCCTTTACAGTGTTAACTTAAAGGAGCTACACATTGACACATTCTACGTGAGCTTATATACAAATAAAGAAGCTAAGACTGTAATCAGGGTCGCTTATCATGGAAATATGACCCTTGACGTTGAGTAAGTAAATTGATTTTGTTTCCTGGTTAAATGAGTGAAGATTGAAGATATTTGTTTTGTATTAAAGACACTTCCAATAGGTTTCAAATCGAGGCCAAAACTGAGCCCCCAAAAAAACAAAACAATAGATCCCGTAACACGTGCAAAGCAGAGGCCCCTGTTTGCTAAGCAGTGCTAATCCATAACACACCTCACAGTTCTTTCCAGTGAAGAAGGGGACATAGCCCGGGGTGCCGTGCAGCTTAGCACCACGTAGCAAACATGGCCCGTAATGCTTTTGTTAACGGCTAAAAAATGTGTAACTTGTAAATCAATAAATCAGGATTTGGGAAGTGGCAAATTCCCAATAGTGGGAGTCGGACTAAAAATACCATATTTGAACATTCTTAGAAAATGTGGCATAAATTTGAGTAATACATCCATCTTTAGTTGTTTACTTGTCTTGTTACAATTTATAAGGGACATAGAAGAAATATACATTATTCTGCTGGTTATGAGCAGAGAAAGTTGTGCAGAATGACAGAAACGAACAATATTTCTGTAATGTGTCAATAAAATGAACAAGGGAAAGTGCAGACTTGGAAAACACGAGACAAAAGGTGTAGATAAGGATCTGCGGGTGTTAGCGGACTTGGAATATCCCCAGTGAGTGTCGGACTGACTAATTAATAGGGGAAGGAGAGCTTTGGGCACTCCTGTGTCAGGCCTGTGGTACCCTAACTGAGGGGTTAATTCCATCAGATAGTCAGCACATAAAAATTCCACCTGTGAGCACATTCACACGTCTCAGACAGGTCTGCCACCCTGCTCTTCCCCATTTCTCTTAAGATACAGCACTTCCTTTGCAGCCAGGGATTCTGGGTAATAACATGCAAATGAGCACAGTGCCACCTTCTCAGCTTCGATCGAGGACAGGGCCTCAGCCTCAGGGTATTGGGTCGCAAAGTCGACCACCGTGAGGATGTAGCTTTTCCACGTCCAGCTAGGGTCCAGAAGGGGTCCCACAAAATCTACCGCTACCCTCTGCAAAGGTTCACCTATCGCTAGTAGTGGTTTCAGGGGGAACCTCACAAGGTCACCCGACTTGCCTACGCACCGGCAGGCATCACAGGAGCATCAAAAATCTGCCACGGCCAGTAGAAAATCTGCAATAGCCGGGATCTAGTGCGGGCGACCCCCTGATGTCCCGCTAGTTGGAGGGAGTGGGCTACCTGCAACAACTGCTGCTTATACTCCCTTGGTACCACTAACTGTCTCCTATCAGTCCATATCCTCTCTGGAGCACCCGCAGCTTGATCCCGGTAAAAGAGTCCACGGTACCAGAGATAACGATCCGACCCACCCTCAGAGGCAGACTTGGATGCCTGAAATCTCATGCCCGCTAAGCTGGGATCAGACCACCCTGATTCACTGAACCGGGTACCAAGCTCCGACCACTCATCCTCAGTCACTAAGTCAGCGGATTGGGAAGCAGGGACATTAGCAGGGAGGTCAGGACACACAAAAGACTCGGTCTCCGCCAGAACCTCAGGAATTGGTGGTCCCAAATGCAGGGGGACAGTGATCTCTATGGGCAGGGGTACCAAAGGCTCCTGTGCCTGGGCAAGTGCCCGAATTTGGCCCCGTGTGACTGCAGCCACAGGAGCATCTTTGTGTGCAAAAGAGCACATGAGGTGTCCGAGGTCCCCTGTTTGGCATGGTGCCTGCATCCCTGGTGCAAATGCTTACTCCGGACATCACAGTATACCATCTCCCCCCACCTGTCTCTATGGCGGGACGGAGTGGGGGGAGTGGGCAGGGGAGAGTGGGCTCTTGGGGGGGGGTATCAGGAAAGTGGGACCCCCAACAGCGTGGGCCTCCCGGCTTTGCCAAGGCTATTGCTCGCCACTGAGGCAGTTTCAGAGAGGCAGACAGACAGACACAGACAGACAGTAACAGAGAGGCAGAGCGGTAGTTACAGACAGGCAGACAGACAGAAAGACACAGACAGACAGTAACAGAGAGGCAGACTGGTAGTTACAGACAGGCAGACAGACAGACACAGGCAGACAGTAACAGAGAGGCAGACTGGTAGTTACAGAGAGGCAGACAGACAGACACAGACAGACAGTAACAGAGAGGCAGAGCGGTAGTTACAGAGAGACAGACAGACACAGACAGACAGTAACAGAGTGGCAGACCGGTAGTTACAGAGAGGCAGACAGACAGACAGACACAGACAGACAGTAACAGAGAGGCAGACCGGTAGTTACAGAGAGGCAGACAGACAGACACAGACAGTAACAGAGAGGCAGACCGGTAGTTACAGACAGGCAGACAGACAGACAGACACAGACAGACAGTAACAGAGAGGCAGACAGACAGACACAGGCAGTAATAGAGAGGCAGACCGGTAGTTACAGACAGGCAGACAGACAGACAGACAGACACAGACATACAGTAACAGAGAGGCAGACCAGAAGTTACAGACAGACAGACACAGACAGACAGTAACAGAGAGGCAGAGCGGTAGTTACAGACAGGCAGACAGCAATACTATGGATGAGAAAGGTCAGATGTATAGAGATCTGTTTCATGTTTCCTCTTCTCTCTATTTTTTCAGGGTACCCCTTGTAACCGCACTAGGTTTGGGCTCCACAAAAACCGCATCTGTGTACGGGTATTTGGAATTCTATATCGATATATTGGTTAACGTGGACTCTTCTGGCAAAGTTGAATATGTATTTGCAGATGCATCGATTCAGGCCGGCATAGAGGTTAATATTGAAGCACTGGACCAGCTGAAGTAAGTATTGTGACATTTCTAAGTACATTACTGGGAAACAAGTTCCCCACCAGTGAGAAACGGTATCGCCAGGTTTGTGCGCTGTGTATAACAAAGAAAAGGGTGGGGTTATATTGTAATCTTTATTTATACTGAACATCTTCTGCCAATTAGCCCTCTGCATACGGTATGACCTCACAGGAAACATTATTGTTACAGATCCAGAACATTCTAGGTTTCTACTTTAGTCATTTCCGTGTAACCCCTCCATGCCCAGCCCTGAAAGAGGGTCACAATTAAGTGCGGTAATATAGATTAGTGCAGGTGTTAGTGCTTAGACTCATACCTGTTTCTCCGGGTGTTGGCGCCCGGGCTTGCTGGCATTGTAAGCTGATTTAAGAAGGGAGCCAGGGACTTTGTCAGACTTCATACATTCTTCTTCCCTGGGAACTCAGATAGTTCCCCAGGGAGGAACACACGGTTTGCCCATGGGTAAAGGGAATTTTAAATCCCTGGCTCCACACTCCCAGGAACCATCCAAGTCTCTGTATAGGGGTGCACTTCTATCGAGGTTCACATCTACCTGTCATCCGTACACTACCCTTGAAGTCTATACCATGGCAGCCTGGTGTGCATATGTATAGGGTTGGCATTAGAGGAACTCTACCATTGGTGTGGCACTTCCCTGGAACACTGATTGGGGATCCTTTATCTTGAAATGCCACGCACGTCTTCCTTGAAGGACAGATAGCATTCTCTGGCAACTTTACTGTTCCAGTGGCCCTTCTTAGATAAGGGACACTCTTCCCTAGCTGTAAAACAATAAAACGTTGCCATACTTCTTCACACAGAGTTGCACATTAAAGACATACAAATAAGTACCATACACTTAACACAGCAAGACTCCTCTCCTCTGGTATCCTCCAGGAGGCTGGGGTCTGGAAACTTCTGCAGCTCCTTTTATACCCCTGTGTGATGTCACCGTCCTGCCCCTTGTAACTGGGCAAGGTACAGACATCCTTAGCCTATTAGAACTTATACATGTCAGGTGACCATTCTAGCAGGTTCTGAAACTAAGGAGTGGCTAGCCACCTGACAGGAGTTAGGCTGCGCTTATAGTGCCGGTGACAGAGATGCGACGTCGCGGCAAAAAAAAAAAAATTGGCGTCGTCGCGTGCGCTTATAGTAGAAGTGGCGCGACAGAGCAACAGCTTAGTCGCGATCCCTGGAAGTCGAGTCAATTTGATTATTCCAGCGACTGCAGTGTAACATCACCGTCGCGCCGTTGTCACCGGCAATATAAGTGCGGCCAAGCTTTGCAACGTAGAATTATCTATATGAAATAAGATACATAGAATAAGCTGCATAGAATAAGCTAATAGCACACAGTGAGGCGTAAATAAGTATAAATATATATAATAATAGTGATCCTGTGCAGTGCCCAATTTGTGAAAAGAAGCACTCACAGCCACTCCGCTGTAGTCAATGACCACAATACAGTCAAGATGAAGATGTCCTTCTCGTATCTCATTTGAGGAGGACTCTCGCTTGCAACCATCTTCATCCTGACTGTATTGAGGTCATTGACTACAGCGGACTGCCTGTGCTTCTTTTCACTTATTGGGCACTGCACAAGATCACTATTATTATACTGTATATATATTTATACGTATTTGCGCCTTCACTGTGTGTTATTAACTGTTTGCACAGTACTAGTTACCGTCATTGTATGCTGCACTAAGTTTGTTTTGTATTGCACTTGTACAGTATATTTCAAGTATCAGTTTGCGCTTTTTTTCTATCATCAACATGAAATAAGCTACATAGAATAAACTAAATGATAAAAGATGCATTAAATAAACTACATGAGATAAGCTACATGAGATAAACTACATAAGCTAAGCAACATAGAATAAGATTCATTTAGCTGGGTACTTTCCTACACATTAACGTGTTAATTCCCTATTATCCCCTTCAGTAGACACTAGTAATGCCCCAAGGAGGGTTAAATTCATAACTAACCTACATTCTTCTAAGTGCCGCCCTGCCTGCGTACTGTCGATTTAATGAAATATAGGATATTCATGTTCATATTTTTTTTTGTAAATAAATATTTGCGTTCTCAGGCTTACCCTATCATATAAATTCCTTCTGTAATTCAGCACTATAAAAATAACAGATTTTTGGGGAATTATTTCGTTTTAATCATACTCTGTACATTCACTTCCATACGAATACGGCATTTCTTACAATCTCACATTTTGGGCAAACTAAGCGCTTATGAAAGTTACATCTAGACCCCCCTCACTGTCTCTAATGAGCATCCTTATTCTTCCCTAGTACTGCCCTCTAGCTATTCTGCATACCACATACATCTTCCAACATGTCTTATTCCATGAAAGAGGAACGAGAGAAGCATCTTGACAATGTACCAAGTAATACACGCTGTCGGGGTACTACTAGCATGTTATAGGGCATCTGGGTACTAGTAGCATGTTACAGGCTATCGGGGAACTACCAGCACGTTATAGGGCATCGGGGTACTACTAGCATGTTACAGGCAATCGGGGTACTACCAGCATGTTATAGGGCATCGGGGTAGTACTAGCATGTTACAGGCTATCGGGGTACTACTAGCATGTTACAGGATGTTGGAATGAAAGGGACTAGCCAGACATGACCCCTGCATTTTACATGCTTACGTTGTATGACCAAATCTGCTTCCCACACTGATCCCATGATATTTTTCTCCCAGAGTGAAGGTGAAGGGCGCTATATTTTTCCCAGTTGCGTTGGCGATAACTACAAAGGTAGAGTATGACATTATTCTGCTAAGTGATCAAATGCTACACAGGGGAACATGTCAGCCCCTCCCTACCTGTATTATACATGGGAACACCGTTATCATGAACTCAAAAACACTGAGAAACAAACTCATGGGGGGTTCTTATCAATAAAAGTTATATAATGTAGATCCTTATACAAGTGGCAACCACAAAATATAGGAGTATTATACTATATATATATAGTTGTGTTAAGACTCCATTAAAAGACAAAGATCCCATTGTCATTGGACCCGGTAGTTTTCTTAATGAAAGAATAATGAAAATGATGAAAGTAATAACCCAGATCCGTGTTTCATCACTAACATGTAATAACCCCTCACATTACTTTACATTGTTATTTATTATTTTACCACGCTTAGAATCCCTACGCAGAAGGGTTACAGGATGACAATGGCTGGAGTGGCCTTGGCCTACACAATGTGGGTTTATCAAACACTTTAATTACTTGTAGACCAGGGGTGGCCAACTCCAGTCCCCAAGTTGTGTCATTGGCTGAGCCACTGATTGAGCCAGCTGTGCTGAAGCAGGGATATCCAGAAAATGTGACCTGTTTGTGGCCTTTGGGGACTGGCGTTGGCGAGCCCTACATTAGACCATTAATGCGGTGCCGGTGTGCACACAAGGTATTTCTTCACCATTACACAATAACCTTTCTGTCTTTTCACACAGCTCAAAGAAAGTGGAGGAGTGTGCGACGAATATGTGAATACGTTCAATAGCGCTGGAATAGGTAAATTGAGACACCACGTTTTATGAAAGTAATAAGGACAACTTGCACAGATATGTGTTCCCCTTGTATTGTGACCTGGTAACGTTACTTAGTCCTTCGGGGGTAATTCTATCAAATCTAAAGTGGCCGTTTGGGAAATTTTCAGCCCAAAAACTCCATTGACTGGAATAGAGATTAAGGCGCTTTTGTGTTTTATTTCTCTTTGTTTATTTCACTCACATATGGCGGCTCCGGTAGAGAGGCCCATGGGACACGCCAGGGCAGCGCCTTTGGCTTTCTGCCTGGTTCACGGGGCCCTTCACGGCTGTAACAGAACTTGCAATGATACGTTTGAAGTAATGTAATGTTTCTTCTTCTCGCAGTCTTGTGTAGTGTAAAAGAACTATGCCCAGCATCCTCAACATAACTGCAGAGGAGATGTTCGCTCCGTTATGCGCCAATGGAAACGGAGCAAGAACATATCGGGGAAATCACAGCTTCAGAAACGCAGATGTCCTGAGAGACGCAGATCCATTTTCTTGACCTTTCCGTAGGTCCCATGTGGGCTCCGGGAGGTTGACATTGCATTATAGGTAGCGTGGCCTATTCTCAACTGGAATCACCAGTATCTGATTGTGAAGGCGATTTCACACTTTCAATAAATGATACACATCGTATTCAGTAACTGCTGCAGGACTTCTCATTTCTTTTATGTGATATACCTCAGGCTCTGTCTCTGTCATTGGGATTGTCTCTGTATTGGTAAGAGGTGAGGGAGTCTCTGTATTGGTCATTGGGGTGGTCTTTGTATTGGTGAGTGTGGGGGGGGGGGGGCTCTGCAATGGTTATGAGGTGGTATCAGTATTGGTCTTTTGGGGGTTTGTATGGGTTATGGTCGATCTCTTTAGGTTATTTATGGGAAGGTACATAAATTCTGGCACCAACATTTTAGAGATAATCCCTACTGTATATCTGGACCAAATTTGTCAAGGCTGTTTAACCCCTAACAATTCAAATGTAATTTGCAAGTACAGTACTTCTTCAGAACCCATTTTACATATGTGACTTGCTCGAGGTTATTACAGAGACAGCTGGCACTGAGATTCAAACTGGCTTCACCCACTTCAAAGAAAGTGCTCTTACCACCAAAAATGTTTACAACCAGTAACACATTTTCATGCCATTTTCCTTTTAACAATCTGTTTAATAACTCTACATTCCCTGTGCATACCAGGCCTACATCCTTCCCGTGTGCATACCAGTCCCACATCCTTCCCCAGTGCATACCAGTCCTACATCCTTCACCAGTGCATACCAGTCCTACATCCTTCCCGTGTGCATACCAGTCCTACATCCTTCCCCGTGTGCATACCAGTCCTATATCCTTCCCCGTGTGCATACCAGTCTTACATCCTTCCCCCGTGTGCATACCAGTCTTACATCCTTCCCCTGTGTGCATACCAGTCTTACATCCTTCCCCCGTGTGCATACCAGTCCTACATCCTTCCCCCGTGTGCATACCCATCCTACATCCTTCCCCCGTGTGCATACCAGTCCTACATCTTATCCCTGTGTGCATACCAGTCCAACATCCTTCCCCCGTGTGCATACCAGTCCTACATCCTTCACCAGTGCATACCAGTCCTACATCCTTCCCGTGTGCATACCAGTCCTATATCCTTCCCCGTGTGCATACCAGTCTTACATCATTCCCCCGTGTGCATACCAGTCTTACATCCTTCCCCTGTGTGCATACCAGTCCAACATCCTTCCCCCGTGTGCATACCCATCCTACATCCTTCCCCCGTGTGCATACCAGTCCTACATCCTTCCCCTGTGTGCATACCAGTGCTACATCCTTCCCCTGTGTGCCTACCAGTCCTACATCCTTCCCCTGTATGCATACCAGTCCTACATCCTTCCCCTGTGTGCATACCAGTCCTACATCCTTCCCCTGTCTGCATACCAGTTCTACATCCTTCCCCCATGTACATACCAGTCTACAACTTTCTCCCATGTGCATACCAGTCCTACATCCTTCCCCAGTGCATACCAGTCCTACATCCTTCCCCAGTGCATACCAGTCCTAATCCTTCCCCAGTGCATACCAGTCCTACATCCTTCCTCGTGTGCATACCAGTCCTACATCCCCTGTGTGCATACCAGCCCTACATCCTTCCCCTGTGTGAATACCAGTCCTATATCCTCCCCCTGTGTGCATTCCAGTCCTACATCCTTCCCCTGTGTGAATACCAGTCCTATATCCTCCCACTGTTCCATTTGAATTTCCCTCCAAAGCCCTTTAAACTCTCTCAGCCCTGCGCCAGCACTGATTGGCAAATGCAGACGAGCCCTGGCATTTGAATTAGTTCCTGAGCAGCATCTGTACTACGATTGGTCACCAGCCCTTCTACCATGATTTCCTATGGTAGCGGGGAATCGATTACAGGGGAAACCAATCAACATTCGTTCAGTGTATTCATGATTTACCCATGCCTCCAAATTCCTTTTGGAAGGTCACCACCATTCCTACCACAGAAAACTAAAAAACTTCTGAGGTCTATGACCTCCCTCCAGCAGCCAATACTGACTGAGTCCCCCTCCCAGAGTAAAATTACTCACGCCAACATATACCCCAAGTTGTGACAAAACAGAGCATAATCCCGATCCTTCTTTCCAGCGCTGACATCCCTCATGCCTAAAAACAGGGCGGCGGGTGTGGGACTTTGCTCCAGTAACTCCTAGAAGAAAGAAGAAGCTAGGATACCTCCCCTTGCCCTAAGTACCCCTTACTTAACTCCTCTCTGTGGGCCAGACATTACGGCACCTCAGGGGAGGGGCCCCTCGGCTTTAAGCCGTGCCACGCCTTCCTTAAGAGTCCAGGACTTTCTTGATTTACCCATGCCGTGAGCTGGATCCCTCCCCCATTCCCAATAAACACACCATACAACTTCTTGGGAGAAATTAACGAACACAGCTTTATTTATTACAACAGATAAATATCACATATTTAGCCCTAACTAGGGAACCATCCAGATTGCCCCGCTCACACCTACCGTAGCTCGAGCGATACCCTCAACTTGTGCTCATCTAGCCATTCATTACCTTAGTCTTAATGCACAGAGCCCCCATCGGAAGGTCACTACCACACTAACCGAGCCTAGTCTTGTATGGTAACGCCTTCCACCAATTCCACCTGAAAGGTCACCACCATTCCGGCCACAATAGCCTGGAATGGTACCGCCTTCCCCAACTAAAATTCTTCTGAGGTCTGCAACCTCCGAGAGTCCCCCTCTGAGTCTGAGTACCCCTCCCAGAGTAACTTTACTCAAACCACCAGCAAGGTAATTTAACAGACTTTAAAATAGCCTTGCGTGCCGCCACTAGCCTCACCGGCTTTTCTAGCGTGCCTTGCCACACTAGAATGTTCGATAGATGGACCTCATTCCCCCTTACAAAAACAAGCCTTTCAGCCCCCCTGTAACACAAAAGAACAACAGGACTGGCGCTTAAAGCAGTAAGCTATAACTCCAACCACAATAAAGGGTGTAGAAAATAACAAAATAGTTTGCTGATAGTGACCCCTCCAGTGCTAAATAGTGAAACAACACTTAATCCACAAACAAGTGAATGCAGTAGACACTCTTTTAGTGATAGAAAATGAATGTAATAAATACAACAAATATGTCCCACTCAACCTAGAAAAGAGTCTTCTTTTTTTCTTATTGATAGTTGTCGAACAGGATGAGGATGAGGGATACATGATATGTAAAAAAATCAGTAAGAGAAAAATATATAGAGTAGTATCGCTGATAAAAAAAAAATGTAGAGACCGTGATATTAATCTTCAAACATAATACAGCTGAACCCCCTTATAACGCTGGGCTTGGGGTCCAAAGAATCGCGTTATAAGCGGATCACGTTAGAAATAATGTATAATTGTATGCATTGTACAATAAAGTATTTAATACACCAATCATCGTGTTGTAAAGTATTCCTAGAAAATTGGGAGCCGCGCTTGCATTGCGTTATAAGCGGATTCGCTTTGTTACGGATCGCGCTATAACGGGTTTGAGTTGTACTCACATAGATATGAGTAAATAGAGCATATCACACGCAAAACTCAGGTGTGAAGAAAGGATCCAGTGTTGTCTAAGATGACTTCTAAGGTAGGACGCTGTGTGGGTATACGTAAAGTAGAAGAGAGAGAGAGAGACACCACAGTGCAGAGTCTCCTAAGTCAATTTAATAAAGTATTAGTTAAAAATAATCCCTCCAAATTGTGCACTTACAATTCGTGCAGTATAAAATGGCACATAAAATCAATCATGGCGTGACAGCAAACTCACCACCCGTCGTGTATGGATTAGATGAACGCCAATGTCAGGCACAGCCTAGGCGATACTTCTATCATCACCTGACTAAATCTGGTCACTATCTGCACCCCAGTCGCATTTTCCTCATTAAGACCAGTGATGGGACCGCTGCCAAATCATTCCCCCACATGCAGCAAAATTATATGAGGAGGGGTCCTACCCCTTTCTCTACGCAATAACTCAGGCAGCAGATGGTCCCAACACATCCCCTTTCTGTCCACCCAAAACATCCTGGCCAATCTAGCCTTATCCCAAACTGCGTTCCTCCTGGCCAATGTTCCGCTCGCTTCCCTGCCCAGTGCACATAGGAATCCCCGCACAGCCTGACTTCCAGAGGGGCTTGTCCTAGACCAAAACAACAATAACAAAAACAAGTAATGAACCATTTTAACAGTTTCTACAGGGTCTAACATAACACTTACACTGTCCCGATGACCACCTGCCCAACTTTTTAATAACTGCCTCCCCTAGGCCTAATCTAGGGACTTCAGACGATGCCCTAATTCTGAAAGAATGGGACTTAATTATAAAGTCCCTAAAGCCCGCTAACTCTGCACTTCTCTCCAGGACCCTTATAAACTGGAAACAGGACACCGCTGTCCCATCCTCATGTATCGGAAAGGAAGAAGCACCGCCCTGGGGCCTACACTCCCCCACCCACCTTACAGGACAGATCACGCTGCCATACTCCCCCACCCACCTTACAGGACAGATCCAACTGCCCTCTAACCCCCCCCCCCCCCCCTAGGTGAACCCATTTTACTTTCCCACTGACGTCACAATGCTCGCCGCGCCAGGACAGCCTCACGAGCTCCAGCCTCCTCCATAGCTGATATGTATCAGTCCCACCTTTCTCTGAGACACTGAGACAATCTGTCTTCATCTGCTAGAACCAGCTGGACTGGTGTCTAGATCCGACCTAATTGCTTTTAATCCTCCTACACTTATTCTCCTTTTATAAATAACTAGCTGATGTACCCGGCATTGCCCGGGATGTAAATGTGTGAGTTATTATGAGTGACAGAGTTGTGTGCGTAAGTGTGTTGTTTGAAACGGATGGTATGAGAGAATGAGACAGTGAAGGTGACCGACGTAGCATGAGTTGTGTGTGCTGGCGAGTAGTGCAGGGGTTGTGTTGAAGATATTGAGCGTTGTAACATAGCATAATTGTGATGTGTAGAGTGCGTAGTCAGTGCATGTTGTAATGTGTCAATACATTGTTTTGAGCGCAGGCTAATATGTGAGTGTAAAGTGTATGGGTGCAGGCCCTAAGATTTCGCCAGGGAGGATATGGGGAGAAGGACATACAGGGGGCGTTTGACAAATGCTTGTCACACTTCACGTGTTGATCTTTTAAAAAAGAAAATTAGACCAAGGGATGAGAACCGGAATGTCCCACTGTGTTTTGTCACACAACATAGCCGACAGGCTAATGTTATTCGTTCTATAGTCAAAAGGCATTGGGACATCTTAAAACTAGACAGCAAGTTGAAACCATTGGTCATGGATCAACCAAGATTTGTTTTTAGAAAAGCTAAAACACTCTCAAATTCTGTGTCTCCAAGTTTATTCTCAACACCATTAATGACGACCAAAGGATTTTTACCACCCTTGGGCTTTTTCAAGTGTGGCTTTTGTAAAATGTGTCCTTATGCTAAATCTATTAAGATCGTACATTCCAAGAAAAATAATGACAGATTCAAATTAAAAAAGCTTTATCACATGCAACACAAATCACGCAATTTATATGTTAACTTGAGGCCGTGGTAAAAGCTATATTGGGAGAACCATTCGTGCATTGAAAATTCGTACAATGGAGCACGTGAGATCAATAAAAAAATCAAGATCTGAGCTCCCCAGTTGTTGAGTGCCCATTGGGCAAACTAGATTTATTCACATTTTGTGGCATTGAGCACTACTAGACATGGTGATCGCCAGAACATTTTGAATAAAAAAGAAATGTTCAGGATTTTCACCATGGATACTTTAACACCTAATGGTATTAACGTGGAGTGGGAGATCAAACATTTCCTATAGGTAAATCATTTATGTGCGACTTTAACTACCTCTAATACATCACAATGATACTATGTTTGCTCTGGCTATATTGTTTCATGAATTGTGGAGCTTGATATACTGTACAGTAGTAACATTGGATTCACTTTGTGGCACTCTCTAGGATTATTTTCCTTTTCTCCACTAGATGGAGATAGAGGTTAACTTGTAACATACACTACAGTAGCTGAAATGCGATAATTGCTAGTCTTGCTTTTCAGAGTTCCATAATTGCTTTTTACGTTGTGATGTCTTCCTTGTGTCCATTTTCTGTTCTACATTCTATTGTGTCCTATATAGCACATTTGTAGGTTAGTATGCATTATAATTAGAGTCTTTGATTTTTATCAAACAATTAACATTTAAGTGAAATTGTATATATATATGCATATTCTCCTATTGATACCATTGACATACACTATTGGTCAACTATTGTGTATGTGTCAGTAATATCATTAATGACATCCTCTAGAATGTCCTTAGTATACTTTAATACAAACATTTATGGACTTAACTTTGAATGTATATCAGCGGTATTGTTGTCCCTGGTTCCCCACTTGGTTTTTTAATATCTTTTTATCTTCACTAGTATGGTTTAATTTCTTTTAATTTTATAACCATTATAGTATTATGGTTTATTTATATGTTTGTTTATGTTTTTTATACTATTCATGTTTTTCTTGTCATTTTTGTTTAAGTGGCAGGGTTCTGATTGGGGTGGCTGGTCTGCACTGGTCGGCACTGGTCTGCACTGGTCGGCACTGGTCGGCACCGGTCTGCACGGGTCTGCACGCCGGTGTTTGGGATTTCCTCAATTGATTACTGCAGGGATTCCACACATCCGGTGTGGTGACGTCACTTCCGGTTAGACTCGTTACTTAAATGTGTTGTGTACCGAGAGTTATTACTCTTTGACAAAGCCCCGTAGGGGTGAAACGCATTAGAGTTACTGCGGGAGACTTTCCTTTTTATCCATGTTTGCATACTGTATGGTCAATAAATATCTTTACTCTGCAGCACATGTTCTTGAGGGGGTCATTCACCTCATCTTTCTCCGGTGAGGTGGTGACGCCGGCGGCGCCGAGGAGCGGTGCCTGCGGCGGCTGTTTGTGCTGTGACGGAGGGGGTGTGGGGGGGAGGTGAGGCCTGCAGTGCCGAGGAGCGGTGCCTGAGGCGGCTGGGGGGTGGGTGTGGGGGGAGAGGTAAGGCCGGGTTCGCCAAGGAGTGGTGCCTATGGCGGGTGTTTTTCCTTTGACTGGAGTGGGGGGGTGGGTGTGGAAGAGAGGTGAGGCCGGCGGCGCCGAGGAGCGGTGGCTGCGGTGGCTGGTTTTTGTGGGACCGGGGGGTGGTGGTAAGTGTGGGGGGAGAGGGGAGGCGGTGAATCCGGCGGCGCCGAGGAGCGGTGACTGCGGCGGGTGTTTTTGCTTTGACCCGAGTGGGGAGGTGAGGGGGTGAGAGGGGAGGTGGTGAAGCCGGCGGCACCGAGGAGTGGTTTCCAAGTGAGGCCAAGAGATGCAGGCAATGTGAGGGGGTACGCCCTGCTGTGACATTCAGGCCAATGAGCTGTGACCATCCGTGGGCCAATCACACATGGGGAAGAAATACACACAGGGCCAATCACACAGGGGGCACAAATACACACAAACATTATTTCAGTCTTATATATATAGTTAATTGGTTTTTACTTTATTACACTATGGAGTAGTGGTGTACCGAGTTTCCGGAATTACCCGGTACCCGGCGTTACCCGGCACATTTCCAGCTACCCGGACATTACCCAAACCCAGCAACTGAGAAGTGGGCTCAGCGCCGGGTAATACCCGGCATCGGGTAATGTCAGGGCAGCTGGAAAAAATATAATTACTTACCTTTCCGAAGACATCTAGGACCAGCAGCAGCAGTCCAGTGACTGTCCAATAGGAACACTCCGTCTCTTGCTCCGGTCACGTGGTTCCCCCGGCGGCTCACACACACATGTGATGGATTGGATAAAATGCCTATTTCTTCTTCATTTGTAATGTGTACCTTGCTATGATTCCTTACTCAAAATGGCTACCGCAGCTACACCTCCCTTCAAGTAAGGAAGATGGCACCGAGGAATTCCACTCAAATGCTGATGTGTCCAAGAAAACCTACAATAACAAGACCATACAAGGACAAGACCTAACAAGAACCAATGAGATACTGACATGTGTATTTACACACAACCTTTAGACCTGAGAGAGCTCCTTTTGCATACAATCCCCCTCCCCTGCAGCCTCTATATAGAGACACAGGCTGTAGTAATAAAGTCAGACATTATCATTCTGAACTCCTGTGTGTCAGTGTGATTTTTTCTCAGTGCACGCATTACCTACGTAGGAAAATAATCTGGACGGGGACAGATATTCTGAAGACGTTTTGGTCTGATCCAAATTATCAAAATCACACACACTGTTTACCTGCTCCGGTGCTGTGGAAGTGATTCCTGCAGCTCCCTCGCCGGCTGAAGACACCTCTGATGCTGCCACCGTCACAGGACTGCTGCTGCTGATCCTAGATGTCGCCGCCACCCTGCAGGTAAGTGCCAAACCGGGTAGCCGGGTACCCGTCCGGGTAGAACCTTTAATTTTGGCTGGGTACCCATTTTTTTTATAATTGAGGACCCGGTCCAACACTACTATGGAGCTCTCTCTCTGGTGACATCACGCAATTTATATTGTATATGTCACTATAGAGGGAAGTACGATAGAGCTGCTTTACTATGGAGAGTCCATGGATATAGTTCAATATTACACAATAAAGTCATCAAAATAGATGATACTGAATGACTTCAGGTGTGTAACACACACTGTATTCTTATCTTCACCAGTCTGTTTTCAAGGGTGTGAGGTTCCACATTGGGGTAGAGAGGGGGAACACACACACACACACTTTCACATGTAGCACCCTTTAATGCAGGGTGGCCAACGACAGTCCTCAATTGCCACCACCAGGTCAGGTTTTAAGGATATATCCCTGCTTAGCTTTGTTCATCAATACACACACACATACTGTATATATATATATATATATATATATATATATATATATATATATATATATATATATACATATATATATATATATATATATATATATATATATATATATATATATATAATGTGTGTGTGTATAGTGGGGAAAATGTCAAAAAAAATACTGGACCTGTTTCTAAAAATCAGCCTTTAATGGAAATGGAAAAACGCACAGATTGCTGGTATGAATTCTGGAAGGCGTTGGAGATGTGAGGATCGCTGGTATAAACCTTCACGTGAATAATGACCAGGTAAATCAGATGCCTCACAGATACGCAATGAATCTCACAGCAGCTTCCAGAAGCCTGAGAACATGGTACTGAGATGGCTGGGAGATGTTCTTACTTAATGTGGCATATCCGAAGAGATCAGGGAGCGCAAAAACATGTAATAGAAAAACGTATACAAATGGTGCAATATGTCTTTGGGGACTATGCACTAAGCTCCGAGCTTTCGCGCTGACCTGAAAAAAATGAGCACGACAGATAAAAAAGGAAGCCGGCGTCGCAATTCACTAAGGCCCTCAGCCCATTTCCTATCGGACGTGCCCAAAACTGGCTTATTGTGTGTAGAAGCTTTTTCCCTCTGCTATCGCACTTACGGGGTCAAGCACTAAGCTCCGATAAGTCACTTTTAGAGCGCAAAGTGCTCTTAGAACGTGATTTTGCGCTCAACCCGATGCACTAAACAATGCAAACAGGCACTTTGTGCTCTAAAAGTGACTTTTTCCGGAATTTTTTCTAAGTCCAACTTTGCTCGTTCATAACCCTGTTTGCGTTAAATTCTGCCCTTAAGCAGGATGCACCAAGCAACGCAACCTTAGCGTACACGAAAGTTGCGTTGATAAAAACACGTCAGGTAAGACTAGACGCAAAAAAAGCTGGACTTAGAAAAAAATATTGCTTTTCATTTTTGCATGCGCAACACCCATACAACAGGCCGGCGGGTGTCCCCGGCTGAACCCGCAGGGTCCCCACGGAAGTGCGGGGGTCCCTGCAGCCGTCCCGGGGTCCCCGCGGCCGTTCCGGGGTCCCCGAGGGAGTCCCGGGGTACCCGCGGGATTGCGGTACCGATGTTGCGCCTCCAAATATAATAAACAATATTTATAACTAAATACACCCCCCTAACACATACAATACAGTAATGGGCAAAATTACTATTATCCACATATGGATAATAATGCATTTGCCCATTTGAATACATATAACTTTCAATAAATACAGTAAAAACATATTCCACTTACCTTTTAAAGGCACCAAGGATGAAGGCCGTCTTCATCCTCATTTTCATCCTGCCCATGCCCCCTCCGATGCTGCAAGACATACACAAGAATAAAAACATCCAATGTAATGTCCCCTAACCCCTTAATCACCACAGCGGTTATTAACCGCTACAGTCATTAAGGTGTTAACCCACCCTCACCCACCACTCGGGAGGCCTACATTCCTCACCCACTAACCCCCCACCCCATGAGGCCTAACCACCATCACCCACTACCCAGCCGGGAGGCCTATCCACATACCCTTGGGGTAAATACCCCCTCCCCCAGTACCCACAATAAAAACAATACACAGCCTCACAATAAACATCATTCTATTTATTAAATACATTACCCACCCCCTGTGCCCCCCCATAAATACATGATTTATTTTTTTACATACAGGGTTCATACCACAGGCCCACGTGAGTCCACGGTGGGCCTGACGGGTCACCTCACAGATCTACAGGTTACCAGCGACTTGTTTCATACAGGGTCTGGAGGCCTGTTGGTGGGTTCCGCCAGGCGCCATGGCCCACCAGGTGGTCTCCGCGGGTCACCGTGGGCCACAATTGAGTCTCCGCGGTAGGCCCGCGGATGTCTGAGAGCCCCGGGTCAGACCCACAGGTGTCTGAGGGGCCTCAGGTGGTACCCACGGGGGTCTTGAGACCCACGGGTGGTCCCTATGGGTCCACAGTGCCCCCACAGATGTGTGGCCACCGGTTCTTCCCCGCAGGTGTCCCCCGAGGACCACGCAGCCTGATACCCGTGAGAAGCCCGAGGATACCTCAGGTGGTCTCCAGAGGTCTCTCGCAGAACCAAAGGAACCAACCCTGTATGTAAAAAAAATAAACCGGTCCTATACATTAAATACATACATCCACCCCCCCAACACATACAGTACAATAATGTGCAAAATAACTATTATCCCGTTATGAATAATAGATTATTTGCCCATTATGAAACACATAAAACATGCATAAATTAAAACATGAATTCTTAATCTTAAAATCACCACATTGCATGTTACACTAAATCCATCATTGATTGTAAATATAAACCAACAAACCAGCAGCAACACAAATGTATATGAAATGTCACACAATTGCATTGAGTGTGTACATGATGCAATTAATCTGTGCATCATGTGACACTATGCAAAATATATGTAACAATAAAATACACTATGAACAATGTCCCCTAACCAGCAATGCCATCATGAAAATCAAATAGAAACTAAGCAACATCAATACAATTAGCATTAATCCATTTCCTCAAACAATTACAATACAATACAAATCAATTATACAATTCCCTATTCAATTCCTAAAGCCAAACCATTGCCAAAAGAATTCTAATTTAAAGTAACCACCATCATTCTAATCTACTGTAAGTACCAGTAGAAAAAACGAATGGCGCACAGCCAGGGAGTCAGGTGTGGGATAAAAAACTTTTCCTTTATTGCAGCATGGTAGGAGACAAATTCACCCCCTTGGGGGACACAGACAGGGACCTCCTACGTGTTTCGGACCAACGGTTACCTGTGGATTGGTTCCAGTGGTTCCGGGTCGCCTGGATTTCGGTGAGTGGGCATCTAATGGTGAGTAAACAAAAGAAAAGTTTATTATTTTTACTTTTACAGGTTTTTTGGATTTTTGATTCATGTCTTTTATTTTTTCAGTCCCATTTAATGCTCGTGAATGTATCTATGTATATACATACATTCACAGCCACTGAATGGGTGTATTCTACAGTATGTGATTTTTGTATGTAAATGCATTGTATTTTATGCTCTATTATTGCCCCTGTATGTTACAGTAGCGGCCGACCTGAGTCTATATCGGCTATATCCGCGGCTTTCAGATTTTCCTGGTTAGGTGCATTTTTTTGTCGTTTTCGCCCGGAGTGAACTGCGTTGTTTTCGCGCTCGTGATATTAGCATTTTATTCTCGCTGTCTGCAATACTGCAATGCCGTGTAAAAACTCAGGGGGGCGTTTGCGAGCTGTTGTCTTGGAAGTCAAATACCTTCGCGGGTTCAACCTACGTCAGTACACAGTCTGTGTGTGCACGCGCAGTGATTGTAAATTTGCATATTTAAATTACTGTATACTGTACATGAATTTGCAGTGCTGTTCTGCAGTACAGTACAGTATGTCTCAGTATGTCTCATTTGAAAATTGTTGAAACGCGTAGGCGTGTACTGTACTGTAACAGTGTCACACTTCGGCATATACAGCGCTCTCCCCTCGCTCAGGATAATTAACCTCACTGCAGGGTATTTCAACTTCTTATCTTCTCTACAATGCAGTACATCTCTCCCACACCATTCCTTTGAACGTGTGTCTGGTTAAAATCACATTCCTGCTTGACAGCAGGAATTTACTGCTCATGCGCCTGTAACTTCACCCACCACTGCTTGCATGCCTGAGTGAGTGACCATTTTTTTTTAAATATTTAAAAAAGAAATATTTTTTTTTATTGTCATTTTTTTATTTTTAGTTTCTCCACAAGCCTGCAAAAACCATCTTACTGTATTACGATATTCAATCTGTGCTGTAGCTTTTGACTGCGACCCTGTGCGTTTGCTTGCACATGGTTGATTTGTGTGCTTTTTACGTACTGTTTTTGGGGGTGTATTATTATGATGAGCTGCCTTTTGAAATTAAAGTATGTATTTTAGCTTTAGCTTTGAACTTCATGCAGCTGTACCCTGTAGCCCCCTCCCCCACGAACGCTAGCTCAAGGATTTGAAATTCCACAGAGTCGTTAATTTTCTGAAATTTGCCATTGTGTTCTTAATCCGTCTATAGCCGAGCTACAAAGCCTCACTGCGCCTGCGTGTAATTTTCTTTGAGATGGGAATTTTGAGGCTTTGTAGCTTTGTATGATGAACTGTCTTTTGAAATTACTGTAATCTACAGTATGTTATTTCTTTGAACTGCTGCACAACTAATCCTTCATCCCTCCCCCACGCACACACAAACTCTTATCGACAGACACCTCCACAGAGTCATTAATTTTCTGAAGTTAGTTAGTCATTGTGTTTTTAATCCGTCCCTAGCCGAGCGTCAATCGCCTCACTGCGTCTGCGTGTACTCTAATCCTTTTAGAGATGGGAGCTTGCTGCTTACTGCACATGAGTTACCCAACCCCCTCTCTCCACAGAGTCATTATTTTTCTGAATTTTGCCATTGTGTAATCCTCTTTGAGATGGGAGCTAGCTGATTACTGCACATGACTAACCCCCCCCCCCCCCCCAACCCTTTGAGGCTTAGTTTACGGCAATGCTTTGAAAAATCCCTTCTCGATTTTGAAATGTAAATCTGATTTGCACAGCATTGTGAGAATTGAGAGTTAAAAAAAAACATTAACTGATTAATGTTGTTTTGTCATTTATTCTTATTCATTGGTGTACTGAAGGGGGGGGGTGGTGGTTGTTGTCAATAATTATGATTAGCAGGAATGTGAATAAATATTTATTTTATTTAATCAGGAACCAAAAAATACAAATATAAAAATAATCATGAATAATACATAATGCAGTTTTTATTAAGTTCTTCTGGCACATTGAAATTGGATAAACATTTAGAAAACATTTGTAAAACATGGGGAAATGTGAATAATTATTTTTTCCGTCTTTATCTTGTTCCTCATTCTGTGTACAGTACAGTAGTTCATTGAAAGAGGAGAGGTTTTGTGTACATCAGTACTGCTGTTTATATACTGTACATTTGACTGTACAAGCAGATTAGAATGGACACAACACCCCACCTCCCCCCAGGCCACCCTTTTTCCTGAAGCGACAAGAAAACAAAAAATGAGTGCAGTTATGTGCGTACTGTATTATGGCATTGTGTGATGTGTACTACTACTGTACATGGCTGGTGCTGCTTTCTCTGGGGAAAAAAATTGAGCAAATATAGTAGGCAGTTACTGTAGTACTGTCAAACTAGTCTACTGTATACTGGAATTACTGTATACTCTGACTACTGTTAAATACTATGGACTGTAACCTGATGGCTGGTGCTGCTCTCTCTGTAAAGAAAAAAACTGTAACTAGTGTATACTCTGACTATTGGGAAAGAAAAAATCTGTGCCATACTTACCTGTATCATACTGTACTTACAATACTACAGCACAGTACTACTTTCCTGATGCTTGCCCATTACGCGCGATCACAATGGGCAACACAGTGACAATATGGTCTATATATTTATTTCAGCGTTCCACGGTGAGAACATCGTTCCAAAAACTCATTATGCCTTTCAACAACTCGTCCTTTTTGGAGGGTTTCGCCACTTTCCGGATATGGTCCTTCAGCTGATGCCAGACCATTTCGATCGGATTGAAGTCTGGCGATCTGTCATTGGAAAAAAAGGACAATTAGTTTTAGAAATACAGTACACAGTAAAAACAGTGGGGAAAAAATGAGACACGGTTACCGCACTTACTCTGCTGGCGTCTTCACCCAGTTGATACCGTGCTCAAGGATATACGCTGTTGACGCGGTGTGCTTCGGATCGTTGTCCAGGTAGAAGCGGTGACCATTGGGGAACTCGCGTGTGATGTATTGCACTATCTCAGGGACAATGTTGTCTTGGAAGAAATCTTTATTCATGATTCCTATAGCAAGAAAGAAAAGTGCTCAAAAACTGCACAATAGTACAGTGCATACAGTAAGGCTACACTAGTAAAGTACAGTGCATAAGGCTACACTAGTAAAGTACAGTGCATAAGGCTACATTATACTGTATTTCATATATTTTACCTTCAAAGATGACAATGCATCCTGGTGCACGCCTAGAGATGGCACCCCACACATGCAGCTTCACGGGGTGTTTTGGTCGCGGCTTCAAAGATATGCGGCATTTTTTGTGGAACGCAAAGCTTGCAAATCTCTCCAGCGACACAGTAGACTCGTCAGTGAAGATGCAATCCTGGAAAGTTTCCCCACTGTCGATCCATGGCTGGGCCTGGACCACTCTTTTGATTTTGTTTGCATCCCTTATCATGAGGTACGCTCTGTAATGACAAGGAATAAATAATTTTAGAGCTACAGTACAGTTTCCTAAATAACACTTTTACCTCCTGTACTGTCCAGTACTAACCTCACACATCCATATTTCCATCCAATGCTGCGTCTCATCGTCTTTATGCTGGTTTCGGATACAGTGAGATTGTTATTTTCCTGCAGAGTGTATTTGTCCCTTAATGCACTCTTCTCATCATTCTCCTTATTTTATCCAGCAGAAGAGTTGTCTCCCTACAATGTAAAGAAAATATATTGTTCTATTAATAAATAATAAATAATAATAAATATACAAAATATACAGTATATACTGTTGTAATGTAAAATATAAATATACAAAATATATATACTGTTGTAATATAAATATAAATATACAAAATATATATATACTGTTGTAATATAAATATAAATATACAAAATATATATAATGTTGTAATATAAATATAAATATACAAAATATATATAATGTTGTAATATAAATATAAATATACAAAATATATACTGTTGTAATATAAATATAAATATGCAAAATATATATAGTGTTGTAATATAAATATACAAAATATATTTACAGTTGTAATATAAATATAAATATACAAAATATATATACTGTTGTAATATAAATATAAATATACAAAATATATATAATGTTGTAATATAAATATAAATATAAATATACAAAATATATATACTGTTGTAATATAAATATAAATATACAAAATATATATATTGTTGTAATATAAATATAAATATACAAAATATATGTAATGTTGTAATATAAATATAAATATACAAAATATATATACTGTTGTAATATAAATATACAAAATATATATACTGTTGTAATATAAATATAAATATAAATATACAAATATATACTGTTGTAATATAAATATAAATATACAAAATATATATACTGTTGTAATATAAACATAAATATACAAAATATATATAATGTTGTAATATATATATATAAATATACAAAATATATACTGTTGAATATAAATATAAATATACAAAATATATATACTGTTGTAATATAAATATAAATATAAATATACAAAATATATATAGTGTTGTAATATATATATAAATATACAAAATATATATACTGTTGTAATATAAAAATAAATATACAAAATATATATAATGTTGTAATATAAATATAAATATACAAAATATGTTGTAGTATAAATCAACAGAAACAACAATAATATGAGATACAGAACTGTAGATGAACAGTACATTTTTTGATTTTTTTTTTTATGTTGTATAAATATACTTACGCGTTAGTTACCCTTGGTGCCCTTTTGCGTTCTCTGTTAGCTCACGGTGGTTGCTGGCACAACGATGCCAGAAGTAACTAACCAGCGTTGGATAGCGCAATTCGGTGTCCGCTCGTGTACATCTCCTTAATTTGCATGCTGAGCTCCTTGGAAATCATTTTAACAACCATTGCTACGAGTGGAAAGAAATACAAACACAAGAATGTATATTCAATGTTTAGTCGATGTGTATTCAATGTGCAGTGAATCCACAAAATGGATGGTGTATTTATACGGTAATGACTCAAATTAGAGTTCGCCCACTTTCAACACCTGTAACTCGCTGCCATGCATAAAAGGTTACACACTTTGCATAGCCCACCACTCGATGATGTTTATCTGAACTTGCACTTGTCCAGATACTGCATTGTGCCACCTGCTTCCATGGAGCAACCCCGATTCTACGGATGCAGGAACCCACTCGCCTCTGCCGTGCCTGTCAAGCAGAAAAAGCGAAAGGCGGTTTCCGTTTCCACGCCAAAGCCAAAGTGACAGGCTAAGGCCAATAAAGAAAACCTTCCTCTGACCCCTAAGGCTAAAGGTTTTCATAGACGTCAGCCTTATTATGTCAAGAAGATATACGGTGATGTACTCTCGACGCAAAACGATTGGCAACCAACCCATCGAACCCGCAAACAACCACCTCCCATACGCTTAGACGACTCTGCCGCTGCTGTCCCGGAAATCTTCAGCCCGTCTTCTCCACCCCTCGTCCTCGACGCTGCTGCCGCCGCCCTCCCGGAAACCCACAGGCCATCTTCTCCAGTTCTATCCAACGCCGCTGCCGCTGGTGCCTCTGAAATCCACGGTTCACTTTCTCCTTTGCTCTTAGACGACTCTGCTTCTCGCCCGGAAATCCAAAAGTCACTTTCTCCATCCCTCTTCGACAACGCTGCCACTTCTCCTCTACCGGATATCCATAGGTCACCTCCTCCACCCTTCTTTGACGTCGCTGCCGCTTCTCTCCGTGGAACCCCCAGCTCGTTAGACTGGATGCTAAATGGGATAAGTGTGGATATCCCCGGGAACTCTATTGTGCTGGCAAAGACAGATCTGCTTCTGGAGACAATGCTAAATGTGGAGCAGCGGATGCTACATATGGATCAAAGGATGCAGCATATAGATCAACGGATGGATCGACGGATGGAGAAGACAGAGGCTGACATAGCAGGTATACATCATTTGCTCGAGTGTTAATGCCCCTGGTTCCCGAGGGGGGTGACATGGATGTGATGAATGGGACCTTCGACCCCCTTCCATCACCAAGCACACCCCCTCCACCAGAAGATGTAGTGTACATGTATGCCGTTGAGGAGGACATGATAACCCCGTCAAGACCGGGAGACAACATGGCAACCAAGACCGGAGGAAAGCTTCCTCCCAGACAACCTACCATCGCCCGTCGCCTCAAGCACACCCGCTCCCAAAAGACCTACATTCGCTCGCATCGATACGGTGCCCGACATCACCCTGTGCGATCTACCACTGGCACTCAGGGAGAAGTATAGGGTGATGAGTTCTGGTGCACCCCACAAGTATGACTTGTCACTTTTTAAGCACCTACTCGATGTACTGCGACTGGGCCTTCAAAGTGAACTACGAATGAAATCGCGTAAAAAAGGCGCTTCCTGCCAGTTTAAGAAAGAACATTCTGGAAGAATTGCGGCGCTTTTATCCAATTACAGATCCTGTAATGAAAGGCATTCGAGACTGCATTAATGGAGGTTTGCGCCATGAAAGGAATCGGCCATGGACGGACAATGGGGTGGACTTTTTGGTTTGATCACGGGAACTGTAAGACCATACTGTTGTGCTGAACTGTATTTAACTGTATTGAACTTACTGTTTTAACTTGCTGTACACACACACACACACACAGGACCTGCACAATTCTAAGCCCCAGAAGGCTGCAAACAGGCACGGTTTTCAAGGTTGTCCTGAAAACCGGGCCTGTCTGCTGCCCTCGAGTACTGTACTGGTGCAGACTGTCTTGCACACCATCCCACTGTACTGTATATGTTTTGACTTGCCGTTCTTTAATAAAGAGATGTTGCGTTTTGTATATTTTATGAATAAAGAATTTGTTTTTAAAACATGTGACTGTAAGCCATACTGACTGACTGTAAATGTTTTTACTTTCTATACAGTACATAAATGTTTTCACAAATGTAGCAGTAAACCATACACCTGTTGATGTTTTGAATTGCTGTGCACTTAAAATGTTTCTACATTGTACAGTATTTGTAAATAAATGTTTTTGTACTTACTCCACCAATAAAAGAACATGTTGATTTGTTTTACATTGTTCCATTGGCTCCTTTGCTAAAGTAACAAAATACAGTGTTTCTAGAATGTCGAGGCATACTGCACTGTATACTGAAGGCATGCTCAGTATAAGAGTATTAAAAAAAATAGAAGACACATACTGTACAGTACTGACTGTACTGGCAATGTAATACATGTAGAATAAATGCACAGTTTTTATTTTTTCGGGTTTATTACACAGCAAACTGTATATAAAAAAGTATTGTATACTGTACGGCCGGAAAACATCAGCATACTGTTTCAGGTCCAGTATTCTATCCTAAGCAATAAAACGGCCACTAAACGGTAAACTCCGGTACGTGGATTTTTAAATCCGATTCAGCAATGTGCAGGCATTGTTACACAAAGCGATATTATCCATCGAAATCCCTCCATTAGCTGTTTTCTTTTCTGAGGAAAAACAAAAAGAAAAGTTTTACTGTAATGGTCAGCCCCCTAAAGAAGTTCCCAGCCAGTCCCACCAATAATTTTCTCAGGGGGCGTCTCCTGTTCACATGCGCATGCGCCTACTGTCGATTTAATGACACGCATATGCGTTTCAACACGGTTCCAATGCGCTAGCGCCTTGTGTTCCACCAATTGTTCAGTATCTGCAGTACAGTACTGTAGAAGCCGCTCAGCCAATGATATTGCTTACAGGAGAATCGCTTGACTTTTGAATCGCACCGATATTGATACTGTATTGTCAAAATAAAAAAAACACAGAAAATAATACGGCAACAATACTCACCATAGAATTTCCCATTCAGCTGGCGCCGGCGCCGGTCCACTGCCAGTCCAGTGTTCTTGATCATCCACGTCGATAGTTTGCAGCGGGACTAGTCCACCTGTAGTCAGCTGATGAGGCTGGAAATTGCTTAGGTACATGCAAGCTTGATCGAAACTGCACGCTAAATCCGGCTCAGGCTCAGGGTTGTCACTGATGGTGGGACCGTTATTGGAAGCCTGTGCTGGTGCATTGCTTGGCAGCGACTGTCATTTCTTAGTTGGTTTTAACACGACCCTTCACCTTTTGCCGTCTGCATGATCATACATACAGGAAAAAGCCTGTGATACACACCAATACCCTCCAACAAATTGTGGCTCAATACGATAAAAACAGAGATCGCTACATAACCTTTTCCTTATTGCACGCTTCCAAGTATGAGGAAATTGTGAAAATTTGTAAAAGTCATAGTTTTCGATAAAATACTGATAAATTTGAACAACTGTTGCCATCTTATCATCTGTTGCATTAGTCGCGGCCCATATCAAATACGGGTAGCTTCTGTCGGGTTTTTGGAAAACGGGCTGCACTTGAACACTCTGTGGTACGGGCTGCACTTGAACACTCTGTGGTACAGTATCTTTTTTAAACGAAACACCTGCAAGTCAACACATTACTGAAGCGCATGCGCATTATAATTCATGAATATCTGCCATCTCGCGGACACGCGAATAATTGCAACCTATTAAATCCGAACCATTCTCAATAAACGCATCATACACGCGTCAACCGCGCACGACCCGTGGCTGCGAACGCAAAATGAGTGCGGCATGCTCCAGGTGAAGTGCGTCACATTCCAGGAAAGAGCCAGGGAAAAAACGTGTTAGACTCAGATGCGCCGCAGCAGTATGTTTATCTATCTTTATGGATAGACATACAGGGATAATAATTGATTGTTTTGCTAATGTTTATGTTCTTTTCATGTATGGCTAATGTATTTATCTGCTTTATTTTATCATTGTTGTGAATAATGTAATTTGTATTTAGTTACAGGTTATTTGTAATGGCTTATTTCTGGTACTTAGATTAGAATAATGGTGGTTACTTTAAATTAGAATTCTTTTGGCAATGGTTTGGCTTTAGGAATAGAATAGGGAATTGTATAATTGATTTGTATTGTATTGTAATTGTTTGAGGAAATGGATTAATTGATTGATGCTAATTGTATTGATGTTGCTTAGTTTCTATTTGATTTTCATGATGGCATTGCTGGTTAGGGGACATTGTTCATAGTGTATTTTATTGTTTCATATATTTTGCACAGATTAATTGCATCATGTACACACTCAATGCAATTGTGTGACATTTCATATACATTCCTTGATGAAGTGGCCTTTATAGTTGCTAAGAAACTAGTTGGAATTATACTTTTATTGATCTACTAGTACCCTTAGTATTCTATAACTTTGCTGGTTGAGCTGACCTTGATCGGTGAGACTGTCCCTCTACCAGCTACTCCTAAACGGAGCTTGGGACTTATCTACCTGGATTATGTGGAAGCCTAAAGGGAACCCTCCACATCTAAAAGAGCCTAGCAGATGAAAGCACAGCCTGATATGACTGCAGATTCCTGACATTGGGTGATCCACTGCAGCCTTCTCCTGTTTCCTGATAACTGAGTGGTAACAACTGTCATAGTTACAGTTACATGCCTGTTTTACTTTTATCTGATGTACGCAGAACCTTGAATTACTTTTTAATATAAATTGTTCATTCTTACTTCACCATGAGCGTTGTGCGCTGTTTTGTGTTTTGTCCTGTATGAAACAAGTTGCTGATAACCTGTAGGTCTGTGAGGTGACCCGTCAGGCCCACCGGGGACTCATTTGGGCCTTGGGTATGAACCCTGTATGTAAAAGAATAAATCATGTATTTATGGGGGGGGGCACAGGGGGTGGGTTATGTATTTAATAAATAGAATGATGTTTATTGTGGGGCTGTGTATTATTTTTATTATGGGTACTGGGGGTGGGGGGAGGGGGTATTGGCCCAAAGTGTATGTGGGTAGGCCTCCTGGCTGGGTAGTGGGTGAGGGTGGTTAGGCCTCACGGGGTGGGGGGTTTGGTAGGGGAGGGTGTGTAGGCCTCCCGAGTGGTGGGTGAGTGTGGGTCAACCCCTTAATGACTGTAGCGGTTAATAACCGCTATGGTGATTAAGGGGTATGGGGACATTACATTGGCTATTGTGATTGTTGTGCATGTTTTGCAGCACAGGAGGGGTACGGGCAGGATGAAGATGAGGTTGAAGACAGCCTTCATCGTGGGTGCCTGTAAAAGGTAAGTGTAATATGTTTTTACTGTATTTATTGTAATTTATATGTATTTAAAATGGGCAAATGCATTACTATCCATATGTGGGTAATAGTAATTTTTTATCATTATTGTATGGTATGTGTTAGGGTGGTATATTTAGTTATAAATATTGTTTATTATTTTTGGAGGTGCAACATTGGTACTGCAGGCCCGCGGGGACCCCGGGCAACCGCGGGCACCCCCACACTCCCGCAGGGACCCCCGCTTGGTGAGCCGGGGACACCTGTGCGACCCCCGGGCTCCCTCGGGGACCCCTGCGAGGTCAGCCGGGGACACCCGCCCACCTGTTGTATGGGTTTTGGGCATGCAAAAATGAAAAGCAATAATTTTTTCTAAGTCAAGCATTTTTTGAGTCTACTCTGACCTGACGTGGTCTGATCAACGCAACTTTCGCGTACGCTAAGGTTGCGTTGCTTAGTGCATCCCGCTTAAGGGCAGAATTTAACGCAAACAGGGTTAGGGACGAGAAAAGTTTTACTTAGAAAAAATTCCTGAAAAAAGTCAGTTTTGGGGGGCTATGCACTAAGCTCAATGGCTTCGTGTTCTGATTTGGCCAAAAAACAGGTTCGTTAAAAAGTGAAGCCTGGGACGCGATTCACTAAAGCCTTGAGGCCATTTTTTAACGTACCTGCTCAAAATAGCTCAGAACTCCCACAGCGTACGTGTTGCTTTTTCCCCCTGCTAGCGTTCTTAACCTTTACCTACGCTAGCTGATAGAAAAAAAAGCCGCATGTAACATTTGCATGGAGATTCTGTACAGTATCTCCATGCAAAACTGTTACAGGTGATCGTACACTAAATAAATACATTTTAATAATAGTGTACATGAGCAGGGGGTCTCCTGAGCTGAACCGCATTGGTTTCAGGTCCGAGGACCCCTTACTTCAGGAGATATAGGCCCCGTTATGGGGTGCCGGTATCCCCTGCACTTTAAAGCTCCCGCATCATGTGACCGGGACATTTAAATTCTGCAGGGGATACCGGCACCCCATAAGGGGGCCTATATATCCTGAAGTAGGGGTTCCCTGGACCTGAAACCAATGCGGTTCCGCTCAGGAGGCCGCCTGCACATCCACCCTAGTATTAAAACACACATAACAATAAATAATAATTCATTACAGTAGCGGCTATCCGCTAAGGTAATGAAGCTGCATTAATGTATTTTTAATAATAGTGTGCGGGAGCAGGGGGTCCCCTGAGCTGAGCCGCATTGATTTCTGCCTCAGAGACCCCCTGCTTCCCGAGTTACAGGCCCCGGTATGGGGCATCGGGTGCCAGTGCCACCGCCATCTTTATAGCGTACAAGACGCGACGTGGGCTCTATAAAGATGGCGTCCACACTGGCACCGATGTCCCAAACCGGGGCCTGTAACTCGGGAAGCAGGGGGTCTCTGAGGCAGAAATCAATGTGGTTCAGCTCAGGGGACCCCCTGCTCCCGCACACTATTATTAAATTTACATGAATGCAGCTTAATTACCTTAGCGGATAGCCGCTAAGGCAATAAAGGGGTTAAGGCACATTAGTATGTTTATTGGGGACAATTGCCCCCAATAAACAACACACATCCCCCCAGCCCGCAAACACATACAGTACTGTAATGGGCAAAATAACTATTATCCACATATGGATAATAATGCATTTGCCCAATTAAAATACATATAACTTTCAATAAATACAGTAAAAACATACAGTGCCGACACAATTTATTCAAATGCGTGCGTGCCCAGGGCTCCCCGAAGTGAGCCCTGGTGTCCCGAGATGTGGGGGGATGGCGGTGGGGGGCTCCGGGGGACCCGGTGGACCCGGAGAGGGGAGGGAGATGCCTCGATCGGAGGACCGATCCTCCAAGGCTCCGGCGCGCGCACGGGATACCTCGGCGCGCGCCCGGTATCTGTCGCGGCCGAGACCGGGTAAATGTTAGAATAAACTCGGCCGCGACAGTATTCCACTTACCTTTTACAGGAACCTACGATGAAGGCCGTCTTCATCCTCATCTTCATCCTGCCCATATCCCTCTGGTGCTGCAAAACATACTAAACAATCAAAAGAGCCAATGTAATGTCCCCTAACCCCTTAATCACAATAGCGGTTTAAAACCTCTACAGGCATTTAGTTGTTAACCCACCCTCACCCACCACTCGGGAGGCCTACATACCCTCCCCCACTAACCTTCCACCCCGTGAGGCCTAACCACCCTCACCCACTACCCACACGGGAGGCCTACCCACATACCCTTAGGGCAAATACCCCCTCCCCCACCCCCAGTACCCACAATAAAAACAACACAAAGCCCTACAATAAACATCATTCTATTTATTAAATACATTACCCACCCCCTGTGCCCCTAACCCCTTAATCACCATAGCGGTTTAAAACCTCTACAGGCATTTAGTTGTTAACCCACCCTCACCCACCACTCGGGAGGCCTACATACCCTCCCCCACTAACCTTCCACCCCGTGAGGCCTAACCACCCTCACCCACTACCCACATGGGAGGCCTACCCACATACCCTTAGGGCAAATACCCCCTCCCCCACCCCCAGTACCCACAATAAAAACAACACAAAGCCCTACAATAAACATCATTCTATTTATTAAATACATTACCCACCCCCTGTGCCCCCCCATAATTACATGATTTATCCTTTTACATACATGGTTCATACCCCAGCCCCACGTGAGTCCCCGGTGGGCCCGGCGGGTCATCTGACAGACCTACAGGGTTCCAGCAACTTGTTTCATACAGGTTCTGGAGGCCTGCTCGTGGGTCCCGCCAGGCACCTTGGCCCACCAGGTGGTTTCCGCGGGTCACTGTGGGCCACAATTGGGTCCCCACCGTAGGCCCGCGGATGTCTGGGAGCCCTGGGTCAGATCCACAGGTGTCTGAGGGGCCTCGGGTGGTTCCCACGGGGGACTTGGGACCCACGCGTGCTCACTTCGGGTCCATGGTGCTACCAAACATGTGGGGCCACCGGTTCTTCCCCGCACACTACGGGTCCGCGGTGCCTCCACGGATGTTTATTTTGACTTTCACAGGTATTTTTGATTTTTCATTCATGTCTTTTTTTTTTCAGTCCCATTTAATGCCCGTGAATGTAGCTATGTACTACCTATGTATATACAATATAGAACAACTTCTACTTAGGAAAGAATGTAGATGGGTAGTACAGCTGGGAACTATGATCCCAGCAGGACTTAATGATTATCTTAGTTTTGCTATGTTTCTTTAACTTTGTTTCTTTTTTCTTTTTTTGATTTTCTCAGTTTTTTATCTTCATTATTATTTATCATTCGTTCTTTATAAATTAAATTATTCTTTAGATTTTTGCTTATTTTGATTTTTTATATTTAAGATTATTTCTGAGAGTTTTATATCCATTGTATTACTTTTTTCACTAAATAACGATTAATATTGTAGTTTGTTCATATCTCTTATTCTATTAATTAGCATTTTGGTTGGTATTTATGTTTTTATCCTCACATTTCTTTTATTTTTTGCATATTCATGTGTTGTCTCTTTAAGTTTTAGTGCCTTTGAGTTCTTCTCGCTTGTGCATAGCAACAGATGACGCGTCTTCATTCCAGTATTTTCTGATTGGTTGCTGGCCGCGATTTAATTTTTTGACGTGAATTTGGAGCCTTTGAAAGAGCGCGCAAGGATATGCTAATTTCACGCTCCCGGAAGAAGCCTCACGGCGAAACGGCCGTCGGAGCAGAGCTACGACATACCTCCACTACCCCCTGACCCGTGTGGACTGTGTGAAGTGTTTGTTCCTTTGCATCTTCATTCACCATTCTTTTGATGCAGGGACGTTCTGACGCTGGTCTGTATTGCTGGACTGCCCTTTCATTATGCTCACTGCATATCTGTAGTGCTTATTGCTGCTGGGGCGTCCGTTTATGACCTTTGCCTACCTGATTATTGCCTGGAATGCTGGGGGTCTACTCTAACTGCACATTGTGCTATATTTGGACTTCCTTCCTATATTGCTGATTGTATGTGTGTAGTGCATCTATAAGTATCAGGACTCATTTACTTATCCTAGCACCTCACAGGGTCCCCTTTATTTTACCTTTGTGGCTATATGTATTATATGCATTACTCCTTCCTTAGCCATTCAGGTATTTTGTTGTTTGTTACACTTATTTTCCCCAGTTAGTATTAATTCCTTTTTGCCTGTTATTTCATGTGTCACATCATGCAGCATATACAGTGTTTTTTCACAGCTGCTTTATTTACAGGCTTTTGAGGGATTATATTGTGTTTTGGTATTTCCATTTATCATTTTGAGTTCCTATTCACCTTAGGATCGGCCGATCTTCACTACATTACTAGGGGAATTTTCTTTCCCCTAGTTTTGTTATGTTCTATTAGCACCCTTATTATTTGGTTTTTCCATGTTTGGGTTTTTTTTTTGTGTTTAGTTATTCTAAGTTTTATTTTACAGCAGCTTATCTTACATGTGGTATGTGTATGAGTTTGTCTTTTGTGTTTTTATCTTGCATTGCTAATAACGTCCATTTTTCTATTTTCATAACATTTTTGGGTGCTCCACTTTTTGACCCTTTTTTCTTCTTTTTTTGTCCTTACATTATCTTTGGGTCGGTAGCACCGCCAGAGGGTAATTTTTACCCTGATGTCTGTTTTTATGTATTACCAGGTTATTCAGAACTGATTTGATTGCGGCATCTATTCTGTGTTCTATTTATATTTTAAGCTTAAAAATCTGTTCAAAGTCTTGCTATAATTGTTTAAAAACTTAAATCTGGATATTGGAGACTACAATATAATAACTGAATATTACTAACAGTATTTCTAGTACTGTTGTAGGAAATAAAACTCCTTCTTTTCCTAATATGGGTATTTAAAACATATCTGTACATATATCACTTTTACATCACAACCCATAAATCTGTATAATTTAGAACCAACACAAATTCTTCTAGCAAAATTCTTTTTAATCCTAGAGATGTAATTCCCCCTTGTACTGTACTTTTTCAGTATTGATTATTTTTTTCAATATTCCCAATAGTAATAAAAATGATAGTCATTTTGTTCTTTTTCATAAAAAATGAAAAAAATATTCAGTCCCATATACAGTAGGTGATGACTCTTGTTGATTTTTTCTCATTCTTCTTGGTTCTGATCATCCATCATCCAACAGTATTCTTTGTTCATCACACAATTAGATACTGTATGAACTCTAAAAATGGAGCAGCATCATTATTTTGGTAAATATATTTCAGTGTTTGCCCAGAATGGCATCTGAACTTAATAATTGTTAAGCAATCAAACAATTATATAGAACAAACAAGACAGAAGATGATCTAGTGGAAGCTTCCAGGAGAAACCGTGAGCACTTGTATTAACTCGTTGAACTTCAAGCACACATCGTATAAGTTATGGTGGGTAAAAAAGTGACAAAAACCTTCCTCCCTACAGCAAATAAAAACCCCACGTGAGCACGTTCATGTGTCTCACACAGCCCTGCAACCTGCCCTTCCCCATTATATCTTAGCATACAGTGCTTCCACTGCAGCCAGGGGTTCTGGGAAATGACATGCAAATGAGCACATACTGTAGTGTCACTCTTTGCTACATGTCCATTTTAACATGGATACGTCTAAGCATACTGTATGCCTACGGCATTACACAGCTTGTCAGCATATCCAGTAAAACCTACTTGCAGACAGCTTCATTTTTTGTTGGACTCTTATATAACTCATCAAAATTAAAATAATGCATTTATATTTATCCAGGTATCTATTGTCCCTCAGAGTGCAGTAATTTTGGAGGTACTTGGGAATACCTTCATCCTACTTAGTTGTTGAGTTACAAACCAGATTACCCAACATTTTCCATCACTAGAAGTTTCAGGAACATTCTCTTATTGTTACGCTGCAATTTCTCTCGCGCCTTTCACCTTCATTTTCTCACAAGGTCGTCTGAAACAGAACTCCTGTGTGAGTCACTAGGTCGTGTCATGATGTGATGTATTGTGATTATTGTCATGGAATACCATGGGTGATCCGGATATGTGCACAATTACAGGCACATTACCAAAAGTTGTATAAACAAATGTTGGATGCAATACCACAAGCCTACAGTTTGAGCAAGGCTTCACAATCTAATAAATTTGAGTAACTGCATATTAATGCTTCAGGGTCCCACAGCCACCTTCATATTCTATTGTTTTTATAAATCAATGTTTAGTTCATTAAATCGCCTTTGTTTCTTCTCTCTGACATAACAATTCAATTACAATGAGTCAAAGGGGCCTATTCTAGTAGCCTCGATTTGTTCGCTGCTACATCGCAAGGTTTTGGCAAGTTCTCGCCGAACGGTTTGTCAGTTGAGTTATCATGGTATTCAGAAAGAATCTGAACCCAACTGAAACCGTCCGGCAGGAAAATGCCTTAGCTGCTCGGCGAAGCAGAAAACTAGCCTCACTCAGAGGTCTCCCCGTGCGATCTGGCTGTGAGCGGCACAGAGAGAGCCGCCTCTCCCTGCGCATATCTCGCCAGCGATCGCAGTGTTTTAATAAAAAATGGAATACTAGTGTACGTGAGCAGGGGGTCCCCGGAGCTGAACCTTGTTGATTTCGGGTCCGGGGACGCTCTGCTTCCCGTGATACAGGCCCAGATATGGCTTGCCGATACCTCTTATGCGTTTAAATGTCCCGGTCACGTGACGCAGGACATTTAAACATTTTATGGGGAAACCGGCACCTGTATCTCAGGAAGAAGGGGGTCCCTGGACCTGAAATCAATGTGGTTCTACTCCGGAGACCCCCTGCTCACGTACACTAGTATACATTTTTTTGTTAAAACAGCTTCAGTACCTTAGCGGCTAGCCGCTAAGGCAATGAAGGGGTTCAACATCAATAACCTGTTTATTGGGGGCAGAGAGGGTGGATGAAGGGGGTAGTAGCCCCAGGGTGGGTGGTTAGGCCTGTTGAGAAGGTTGCGGGAGGAGTTAACCCCTTCACTTCTGCTATGGTAATGAATGGGTTAACCAGTTCCTCTAACCACCTGGTAGGCCTAAACACCCACCCAATTCCTCTACCCCCAATAAACATTAAAAAAATAACAACCCTAACACCCACCTCCTCTACCCCCAACAACCCCCCAACACATACAGTAATTGGCAAAATTACTATTATCCAGATATGGATAATATCTTATTTGCCCATTCTAAATAAAACAAGTTAATAACCACTATAGTAATTAAGGGGTTAACCCACCCTCCCCCACTACCCACATGGGAGACCTAACCATCCACCTCCACAAGTACCCCCACCCTATACCAATTGATTGGCACAGTGGCACAACATGGCCATATAATATGGGCATGATAAGCCACTATAGAAGTCAATGGGCAACATAAAAAAAAATGAACAGGCCAAAAAATACATAACAATTAACTTCAAATAATAAAACGGAAATAGAAAAAATAACAATGAATTAAAAACAAACATTTGCCCAAGAATGCATTGCCTGACATTGTATTTATCTATACCCTAAAGGGGCACAGATAAATACATTAGCAGTCAATGGACAATCAAAAACATAAACAGAAATAAATACAATCAAAAACCTGAAAAAAGAAAATTACATACATTCAATATTTGTCTTACCTTTAGAAGTCTTCACCCTCCGAATCCCGACGTATAGGGAATCTCTCAACCAAAGACATCATCCTCCGTGATGAATGGCATCTTCCATCTTCTTCTATCTTCTTCCATTTTCTTCTTGCATTATTTTCTTTAATATTCTTTCTTTGTAATCCAATGTACTCCATGTTATATCCAAAACGGATGTTGACTCGTCGGCATCTTAAGCTAAAATGAGACGGAACAGGCCTTATATTAGGCCTGTGATGTCACATTTTAGGGTCAGATGGTCCAGGATCAATCCGATTGAGCTCTGTACCATGTGACCGACTTTTAAAAACATTTTTAAGGATGTAATGTCATCGCCAAGGGACGTACGTTACATCCTTAAAACCACATGGATGATTCAAGACAATCCCATTGGTTCCAGTACCATGTGATTGCTTCCTTTTTTTTTTTTTTTTCAACTTTCAGTTTTTATTGGAAAGTACAATTACAACCAATATTCCACAGCCCGTTGTTACATTTCCATTTTTGTCAAACCACATGTAGTGACAACATTTAGACGTGACTACTTAACACAGGACAAACAAGACCAGACAGACTTGACAGGAAGACAGGGATAGAGGGTAGGAGGGGGGAGGAGGTGGGGGGAAGGGAGGTGGTATGTTTCCAGGCTCTGGAGAGGGTGTGAAGACTTGTCGTGTTCGAATTTCTCAGCCTTCGCTACGAATTTTAACTTTGACGGGCTTTACAAAGATTCTATTACCCTTCTTACCATTATTCTCCTCTTGTCTATGGCTACCGGGAGATCTGATAGCTGTGCGTCACTATGTCGTTATGTCTAATCTGTCCATAAAGGAGAACGTATTTGATTTAATTAATGCAAGATTGAGGCGGCATCCACTCCTGGGGTTTCTTCCTGGGTTAACCATGGATCCCAAACTTTTAGAAAATTTGTGCCGGAGTCATTAACTAAACTCGTTAATTGTTCCATCCGGCAAACATGCCAAATTCTGTTTCTGATCTTAGGGATAATGGGTATCTCCTGCTGTTTCCATAGTGCTGCGATCTCACATCTTGTGGCAGTGGCAAAATGCGCGATTAATTTATTCGACGCATTTGATAGACCCTGGATCCGTCTGCCCAATAGGAACAGCCACGGGTCCAGGGGGATCTCCAAATCGAGAATCCGCTGAATCCAATCTCTGATTTTTTCCCAAGTAGGGGCCACCTTAGTGCAAGACCACAGCATATGTCGGAGATCTGCTGCCTCCCCGCACTGTTTAGGGCAGAGAGGAGAGTAGCCTTTTACAAATTTCGCTAAGCGCGTCGGAGTGTAATACCACCTCATTAGGACTTTATATGCGTTCTCCTTTAATGTGGTGCAGATTGAGCTTTTTGCCGCCGCCTGAATAATTCTGTCCCATTCGTCGTCCTCTAAAGTCTCTCCTAGGTCAGATTCCCACTGTCTCATGTAACTCAGTCTATTGTCATTGGGCGACTTCTGGCAGATCACTTCCCTGTACATTCTAGACGTGAGTCCCCTAGTGTCCGTATCTCTAGAACACAGCTGCTCAAAATTTGTTCGTGCCGGTCGTATTGGCGTTTTGTTGTAGAAATCCCTGATCTGGAGGTACCTAAAAAATTCGCTGTTTGGGATATTCTTAGAGGATTTAATTTGTTCAAATGTTTGTATGGTCGTTATGCCCTCCAGATCCTTTAGGCGGGAGAATCCCTTCTGAGTCCAAATTAAGACATTTTTGCTATTCAGGCCCGGAGCGAAGTCTGGGTTGCCCACTATTGGTGTCATTAATGACACTTTGGTTGTCAGGTTACATTTAAACTTCGTGGCCTCCCAAACTTTTAACGAATTGACCATGGTCTGTAGCGGGTTGTTCATCTTGCGTACCCCTTCTCTGGGTAGCCAGATTAAATTTCGGATTTCAATTGGTGCACAACATCTCTTTTCCAACTCGACCCATCTCCGAAGGCTTGGGTCTATGTGCCATTGGAAAATCTGCCCTAATTGGGCTGATTTGTAGTAGGCCTGCAAGCAAGGCACCGCTAACCCTCCACGTAGTGTGGGACGTTTTAAAATCCCTTTAGTAATTCGTGGGTTTTTCCCATTCCAAATAAATTTCATCATTTTTGACTGGAGGGAGAGGATGTCCGCCTGTACCAATGGGATAGGGAGACTCTGGAAAAGATATACAGTAGCATCTTTGGGAGGAGATTCATTTTCACGCTATGTATCCTCCCAATCCATGAGATATTCCCCTTCATCCAGGTTCGGAGATCCTCCCCCAGTGTCTTTATGATCTTGGGGAAATTTGCTTTATACAAAGTTTTGTATTCCCTTGTGAGATACACCCCTAAATATTTGATCGCAGAGGGTTGCCATTTAAACTGAAAATTGAGGTCAATCAGTTTTTCGACTTCTTTTGGTAAATTAATATTGAGGGCTTCTGATTTTGACTGATTTATCTTAAATCCCGAAATTTGGTTAAATTTGCCCAGTATGTTGAATATATTTGGGAGAGATGTGAGAGGTTTGGTTATTGTGAGAATGACATCGTCCGCATATAGCGCGGCTTTGTGCATTTGGTCTCCCACTGGGATACCAGAGATATCTGGGTTAAGTCTGATGTGTGCCGCCAAAGGCTCTATACATAAGGCGAACAGTAACAGCGACAGCGGGCATCCTTGACGTGTTCCGCTTTTGATTTCAAACTGTTCTGAGGGGAAGCCTTGATATCTCACTCTTGCTGTTGGATTTTTATACAACGCCAGGATGGCCTGCAGGAGGCGTCCCTCAAAGCCAAATGCTCTCAACGTTTCCGAAAGGTAGGGCCAATCTATTCTATCGAAGGCTTTCTCAGTGTCCAGACTTAACACCATGGATTGTATTTGTTCCAGTACCATGTGATTGCTTCCTTTTTTTTTAAAGGATGTGACATCACTTTAAGGGACTGCTAATTTATTTATCTGTGCCCCTTTAGGGTACAGATAAATACAGTTACAGACAATGCATTTTTTTGGAAAATGCTTGTTATGAATTAATTGTTATGTTTCTATTTCTGTTTATTGTTTGGAGTTAATTGTTGTGTATTTGTGGTTGTTTTTTTTTTAAGTTAACCTTTGACTGCTATAGTGGCTTATCGTGCCCATATTATATAGGCATGATGTACCAGTGTGCCAATCATTGGGTAGAGGGTGGGGATAGTGGCCTTGGGGTGGGTGGCTAGGCCTTCTGGGAGGGTTGGTTAACCCCTTAATAACTATAGCAATTACTAAACGTTAAGGGTATTAAGGGGATAGGGGTCTTTAGATTATATTTTTAATTTTTGTGTTCCTGCCAATGGAAGACATGGACCCGGAGGATGATTATGAGGACACCTTTCACCCTGACAGGGATAAGTAGAAGTTTAATTTACTTTATGCTGCTGTATATTGTTTTAGCTTGAATGGGAAAATGCACTATTATCCATATCTGGATAATAGTAATTTTGCCCATTACTGTACTGTATGTGTTGGGGGAAAGGGGGGTTGTTGGCTACCCACAATAAACATGGCACTGGTAGTGAACCCCTTATTGCCTTAGCAGTTAGCCGTTATGGTAATGAAGCTGACTGTTAATGCATTTTTCATGGATCGGATTGATACCAGGGGTGTCCGGTGCTGGTATTAATTTGAATCAGCTCCGGAGACCACCGTCATCAATCCGAAGCAGAAAAAATGCAATTTTTTTCTAAGTCTTTCTCTCGCAAACCTTCTCACCAGCTTTTGTTGGATAAAATCGCAATTCCAGAGCCTCGATAAAATAATCGAGGCTACTAGAATTGCACGATTTTATAGAAATTGCGATGTTGGGCTTCTCGCCAGCAACGGCACGGTGTGTTTGGCCAGGAGCCAGAAATCGCGATAAAATGCTGTCGCCGCACGATTTAACCCACTTATCGAGGCTTTCTGAATAACTACCTTGCGAGAACAGCTCAAAAGCCTCGATAAATTGATTATCGAGGCTTATAACATAGGCCCCAAAAATTACTATAGATGTGAGACTGAAAAAAATCGGCATTGGGGTATTTCAAGCCTAAGCTTGTGCTAATATGAGCATTGTGTAGCATCACACACTTACAGAAAACAACAACACTTTTGGGATAGAAAGATGTTCCTGAGATCATAGCATTTTGTTTTATAAAACTACTGAATTATGAGTCCAGCGGCATGAGAAGTATGTCGAGAAGCAAATATTAAAATGGCTTTTTCCTGAAGATTGTATGACAAACGTAAATAAAATGTAAAAAGTTACTTTGCAAGCCGTGATACCTTGTACTGGACACACCTGTACGGTATGTTACTCTTACTGGGCTCTGTACAGTATGTTACTCTTTCTGGGACTTGTACGGTATGTTACTCTTACTGGGACCTGTACAGTATGTTACTCTTTCTTGGACCTGTACAGTATGTTACTCTTTCTGGGACCTGTACACTATGTTACTTTTTCTGGGACCTGTACGGTATGTTACTCTTTCTGGGACCTGTACGGTATGTTACTCTTTCTGGGGCCTGTACGGTATGTTACTCTTTCTGGGGACTGTACAGTATGTTACTCTTACTGGGACCTGTACGGTATGTTACTCTTTCTGGGACCTGTACGGTATGTTACTCTTACTGGGACCTGTACAGTATATTACTCTTTCTGAGACCTGTACGGTATGTTACTCTTTCTGGGGCCTGTACAGTATGTTACTCTTTCAGGGACTTGTACGATGTGTTACTCTTTCTGGGACTTGTACAGTATGTTACTCTTTCTTGCACCTGTACAGTATGCTACTCTTTCTGGGACCTGTACAGTATGTTACTCTTTCTCGGATCATGTAAGGAATCCGCTCCTGGGTTTTGCTGAAACCTTGTCCTTACAGAACCTTGCAGCTTCTAGGAAACTCTCCCTTGAACCTGCAATCAAGAATCACCTGCTTTTGCAATTAGACTGCAGCCTGCTTCTTGCTGCCTCATTTGCAGCTCTGTCTGATTGGCTGTTTGTTCTATTTAACTCCTGCCCCGCCCACCAGGAAGTTGCTGGACATAGACTTTCTATAGTAACTGTGTTTGCCACAGCCTGTCTTTGGCCTGCCTGGCCTTCTTGTCATAGTTCTCAGTTTCTGGCAGACCCCACCGCGCGGCCGCGGTTACACTGAAGCCTCAGTGTTTCTTGTCTTGTCTGCAGTTCCTGTTCCCTGCTTCCAGTCCTGCAGAGGCCTGCATCGGTGCTTCCTGTTACCTGCTGCATATTCTCCTTGTAGAGGCCTGCATCGTTGTTACCGGCTGCAATCTCCTGCTCCCAGTGGTCTCCATTACTCACAGCTGTACCCGGTTAGGGGGTGCTGTTTTGTGCTGACGCACTGGATCCCCCATTCCTGTCTTTGTTGGAGCACCTTCGCTCAAGTGTCCTGTTGCCGAACCCCAGCATGGATATCGTTTACCCAGCCTTCTCCTATCCTGACCCCGGCTTGTCCATGGATTATCCTGCCTTCTCCTGTCCCGACCCTGCTACGTACGACCACGGAATTCGCAACCCGGATCAGGCTTCGTGGTCTAAGATTGGTGTATATCTATCCCCACCTCAGCTCCGCGGTCCGGTCCAGGTTTGTGGTGAGCACATACGTTACAGACCAGAACCAAATGTTACTCTTTCTGGGGCCTGTACAGTATGTTACTATTTCTGGGATATGTATGGTATGTTACTCTTTCTGGGACCTGTATAGTGTGTTACTCTTTCTGGGACCCTTACGGTTTGTTACTCTTTCTGGGACCTTTATGGTGTGTTACTCTTTCATGGACCTTTACAGTATGTTACTCTTTCTGGGACCTGTACGATGTGTTACTCTTTCTGGGACCTGTACAGTATGTTACTCATTCTGGGACCTGTACATTATGTTACTCTTTCTGGGACCTGTACGGTATGTTACTCTTTCTGGGGCCTGTACAGTATGTTACTCTTTCAGGGACTTGTACGATGTGTTACTCTTTCTGGGACTTGTACAGTATGCTACTCTTTCTGGGACCTGTACAGTATGTTACTCTTTCTCGGATCATGTAAGGAATCCGCTCCTGGGTTTTGCTGAAACCTTGTCCTTACAGAACCTTGCAGCTTCTAGGAAACTCTCCCTTGAACCTGCAATCAAGAATCACCTGCTTTTGCAATTAGACTGCAGCCTGCTTCTTGCTGCCTCATTTGCAGCTCTGTCTGATTGGCTGTTTGTTCTATTTAACTCCTGCCCCGCCCACCAGGAAGTTGCTGGACATAGACTTTCTATAGTAACTGTGTTTGCCACAGCCTGTCTTTGGCCTGCCTGGCCTTCTTGTCATAGTTCTCAGTTTCTGGCAGACCCCACCGCGCGGCCGCGGTTACACTGAAGCCTCAGTGTTTCTTGTCTTGTCTGCAGTTCCTGTTCCCTGCTTCCAGTCCTGCAGAGGCCTGCATCGGTGCTTCCTGTTACCTGCTGCATATTCTCCTTGTAGAGGCCTGCATCGTTGTTACCGGCTGCAATCTCCTGCTCCCAGTGGTCTCCATTACTCACAGCTGTACCCGGTTAGGGGGTGCTGTTTTGTGCTGACGCACTGGGTCCCCCATTCCTGTCTTCGTTGGAGCACCTTCGCTCAAGCGTCCTGTTGCCGAACCCCAGCATGGATATCGTTTACCCAGCCATCTCCTATCCTGACCCCGGCTTGTCCATGGATTATCCTGCCTTCTCCTGTCCCGACCCTGCTACGTACGACCACGGAATTCGCAACCCGGATCAGGCTTCGTGGTCTAAGATTGGTGTATATCTATCCCCACCTAAGCTCCGCGGTCCGGTCCAGGTTTGTGGTGAGCACATACGTTACAGACCAGAACCAAATGTTACTCTTTCTGGGGCCTGTACAGTATGTTACTATTTCTGGGATATGTATGGTATGTTACTCTTTCTGGGACCTGTATAGTGTGTTACTCTTTCTGGGACCCTTACGGTTTGTTACTCTTTCTGGGACCTTTATGGTGTGTTACTCTTTCATGGACCTTTACAGTATGTTACTCTTTCTGGGACCTGTACGATGTGTTACTCTTTCTGGGACCTGTACAGTATGTTACTCATTCTGGGACCTGTACATTATGTTACTCTTTCTGGGACCTGTACGGTATGTTACTCGTTCTGGGACCTGTACGGTGTGTTTCTCTTTCTGGGACCTGTACGGTGTGTTACTCTTTCTGGGACCTGTATGTTGTGTTACTCTTTCTGGGACCTGTATAGAGTCTTACTCTTTCTGGGATTGGTACGGTGTGTTACTCTTTCTGGGACCGGTACGGTGTGCTACTCTTTCTGGGACCTGTATGTTATGTTACTCTTTCTGGGACCTGTATGGTATGTTACTCTTTCTGGGACCTGTATGGTATGTTACACTTCTGGACCTGTACGGGATGTTACTCTTTCTGGAATCTGTATAGTATGTTACACTTTCTCAGACCAGAACCGAATGTTACTCTTTCTGGGGCCTGTACAGTATGTTACTCTTTCTGGGATCTGTATGGTATGTTACTCTTTCTGGGACCTGTATAAGTGTGTTACTCTTTCTGGGACCTTTACGGTGTGTTACTCTTTCTGGGACCTTTACGGTGTGTTACTCTTTCTGGGACCTGTACGGTATGTTACTCTTTCTGGGATCTGTATGGTATGTTACCCTTTCTGGGACTTTTATGGTATGTTACTCTTTCTTGACCTGTACGGTGTGTTACTCTTTCTGGGACCTGTATGGTATGTTACTTTTCTGGGACCTGTAAGGTGTGTTACTCTTTCTGGGACCCGCACGGGATGTTAATCTTTATGGAACCAGTACCAAATGTTACTCTTTCTGGGGCCTGTACAGTATGTTACTATTTCTGAGACTTGTACGATGTGTTACTCTTTCTGGGACTTGTACAGTATGTTACCCTTTCTTGCACCTGTACAGTATGTTACTCCTTCTTTGACCTGTACAGTGTTTTACTCTTTCTGTGACCTTTACGGTATGTAACTCTTTCTGGGACATGTATGTTATGTTACTCTTTCTGGGACCTGTATAGAGTCTTACTCTTTCTGGGACCGGTACGGCTGTGCTACTCTTTCTGGGACCTGTATGGTATGTTACTCTTTCTGGGACCTGTACGGTATGTCACTCTTTCTGGGACCTGTATGGTATGTTACACTTCTGGACCTGTACGGGATGTTACTCATTCTGGAATCTGTATAGTATGTTACTCTTTCTCGGACCAGAACCGAATGTTACTCTTTCTGGGGCCTGTACAGTATGTTACTCTTTCTGGGATCTGTATGGTATGTTACTCTTTCTGGGACTTTTATGGTATGTTACTCTTTCTTGACCTGTACGGTGTGTTACTCTTTCTGGGACCTGTATGGTATGTTACTTTTCTTGGACCTGTAAGGTTTGTTACTCTTTCTGGGACCCGCACGGGATGTTAATCTTTATGGAACCAGTACCAAATGTTACTCTTTCTGGGGCCTGTACAGTATGTTACTATTTCTGAGTGTCAGGAATCGGCGTTCTCCACACTCCTCACACAGAGCACTCCGTCCCCGCAGGGAGCCCCATGGACACACAAAACAATCCTGCCTTACCGGCCTCCACGGCTCCCCACCCCTGCCGCCGTCGCGGGATCACTCCCCTCGGCGATTCCTCTGTACAGCGCCGCGCGCGCCCACGCCCTCCTGCACGCACACCTGCACCATCCACTGGCTCGGTTCACGCGCGTACACGAGTTACGGAGCACGCTCAGTCTGCACACTCTTCTTCCCATCCCCCGGACCTCAGGCTCCGCCCCCGCACACTGCACGAGCATACTCAGGTTATCAACAAGACTCACCTGGCCTGTTATGCCTGCACCAATCTGCAGTGTCTCCCTGTAGCTCTTCCTGTCCCGCCTCCATTCCTAATTGGACCTTCCTGCTTTATCTAGCTCCTCTCTGCTCTCAGTCTTTACTCGACATAGTCTCTGTATGGAAGTACTTCTGGATTCTCTCAGTGTTTTCACAGGTTCTGACGCGGCTTGTACGACTACCCCCTCTGGCTCTCGATCTCGGCACTCCTTGGACAACGCTCACTCTGGTAACCCCTTGAACACGGCTTGGACTACGACCTATCTCCACTCTCCACTCCCTGACCTCGGCACGGCATTCATCACTCTATCTCTACAACCGGTACTGGCAAGTATTGTCTACCTTACTACATGTAAAAAAGTGGGGATGACCCCCAGGTGGTGCTTCTAATAAACCAGGTAGTCCAATGAATGATGAATAAACATTTTTAAAAAAATCGGTATAACTGAGTGAATAAAGTGTCCCGTGGGTGTGCCGATGGTGTATGCGGGCCTGAATACCCTCACCTCACCTGATCGTAGCCGTAGGAAGGGATATCCCCACGCCGCTGGAACACTTCCCCCCCTGAAAGCTGAATGGTAGGGTGCTGGTCTCCTCAGCCGAACATGCAGCAACCTGGTAGAAAGAGACTGCCAGATGTAATGGAGATCTGCAAACGGAATCTCCTGTCGTCTCACCGGGTGCCTGCTGGAGGTTTCCTGTTGTGCCGGTCCGTCGCTGCAGGGGGGTAGGTGGCGGCTACTGGTGGGGAAGACGTAGCGCTCCAATCCTCCGCGCTGGATCCGTCAGTGTGGTAACTTCCCGGGACAGGTGAGGGAGCTGGGTTATCGGCTGCACACTGGCTGACACTGGTACACTGCGTAGCTGGAAGAGGAAATCCTCTCAGATCGAACAGCTGCTCCGCATTCAAATAACCGAGGCGTGCTGCAATGCTAGAGTAGAGATCAGGAACGTGGTGAGAGAGCAGAGCACTGCCGTGGAAGGAAAATCAAAAAGGAGGGCCTGATGCAAAAAAATAAATTATTTATTGGGCATGATAGCCAAAAAGAACAAACACACAAGGTTTAAAACTCTGACGCGTTTCCCGCCGTGGAGGCGCTTTATCAAAGAGTACTAATGCTCCATAGAAGTCGGATTATATAATGGTCAGAGGCAAGTGCACGCCCACAATGAGGTTAATGCTGAATGATATAAGCTGAGGAATATAAGCAATCAGTCAAATCCTCAGTCCAGCCAGATCTGCAATAGGAGAAGTGCCCTAAACCTCTGAGCACAATATCAATCTGATGGAGCTAGACCATAAACAACAGTTAACATGTACAACAATAATCTAAAACAGAAGACTAATATCCCTACATAAACAAAAACAATTTTCAAAAAACACTATATTATAAATAAATGAAAATATATATGATGATAAATGTATCCCTTAGTATATAAAGAAAGTGATCTAATATACATGAGTTACAATATGTGAAAAAAGAAAACTGAAGTGATTATAGGTATATAAAAGATATGTGAAATTAATAGAAATAAATATGCCTAATAAGAGATAATAAAGTTAATCATAAATGTTTAAAATGTAATAAAGAGTAATGATGAACATTTAGTCTTACAAAGATATATAAAAAATAAGTAAAATAAAACCAAAAAAAACAAAATAATTTAAAAAACCCTATTGTAATTTGAAATGTTATGTGATAGTCACCCATCTATATGATACAATAATATGATATATCATAGCATGATATCCTAAAGTGCTATTTCATAGTATATAAAATGTGTTAAAGCCTAATAGATATATATGAATGTGTATCACATATATATATATAGAAAATTTAAACATATAAGATTATAAATAAATGATAAATAAATGGTATATCAAATATAAATAGAAGATCATAATGTGGTGACATATCCTTAAGTGTAAATCACAAAAAAATGGTAAATGAGTATGGCTATAATCATATAAACAGAATATCCAAATATGATAATATATTAAACCAAAACATAATCTTGAAACAAATCTTCAAAAAAAGTATACAATGGAGAATGAATATCTAACTTAATGCATAAATAATCAATTAGAAAAGATGAACAAAAATAAATGAAAGCTGTTGAATAAACGGATTCTTATAAAAAATGCTTCAATTCCCAGTCGACATTAATGCCGGAGGGTTGCATGGTATCTAAGCTATACATCCAGAACATTTCTTTTCTATTTAACATGCCCAATCTATCTCCTCCCCGTGTTGGGGCATGTATATGGTCTATACCCGAGAATGTGAAATTTTTAATAGTCCCCTTAGGGCAGATGGAAAAATGTCTCGAGACCGGGTGTGATTGGTCTTTTTTGTTAATTGCGCGGACATGTTCCATAATTCTATTCTTAAGGGGTCGTATAGTACGACCCACATAGCCCTTTTCACACCCGCATCTTAGAAGATATACAGTGTAACTGGAGTTACAATTGATGAAGGTGTGTATAGTGTGTTCTCTATTGGGGTTTATACAAATAACCTTTTTTCTTTTTTTCGCAAACTTGCATATCCCACAGTGTCCACTTTGGGTATGTTTTTTATCCTTTTGTGATTGGTACTAGAATCAAACATACTAGGGGAGAGGAATGTGCCCAACGATTTGGCCTTTCTAAATACAAGTTTTGGCTTATTAGTAAGGACTGTGGTCAAACCTTTGTCCAGTTTCAAGGTGTCCCAATGTTTATGGATAATGGATCGTATGCGGTCTGACTGTCTGCTCTGTTGAGTGATAAACAATGGTGTTGTCACTTCATCATGTTTTTGTCTCTTTTTGGAGGATAATAGAAGATCCCTTCTACCTATAGTTTTAACAGCTGTATGGGCCTCTGTGATATCATTTCGATTATAACCCCTAGATAAAAATCTTGAGGTTAGATCTTTGGATTGTATATCGAATGATTCCTCAGTAGAACACAACCTTTTTAATCGTGTGAATTGTCCCTTAAGGATGCCCTTTTTGAGGGACTTAGAATGATTGCTGTCTGCTCTAAGGTAGGAAATGCGTGCGTTGGATTTCCTATAGATGTCACTTTGGATGCTACCCCGCATATCGACATACAGCTTTAAGTCTAAATAATAAATGTGATTGATATTCTCCTGATATGTGAAATGTAAATTGTGATCATTAGTATTAAGTAAGTGAATAAATGTTTGCAGTGATGTGAAGTCACCATCCCAAATAAACAGAAGATCATCTATATATCGTTTATAAAACTTAATATGGTGCCGAAAAGAATTTTTATCACTAAAAATAAAATCAGACTCCCACAACCCCATAAAAAGATTTGCATATGAGGGTGCGAAAGAAGTGCCCATAGCGGTGCCCCGAAGTTGCAGATAAAATTGTGAATCAAAAGAAAAATAATTGTGCGTGAGTAGAAAAGTGATGGAATCTAGTAGAAAAGTGCATAGTGCTGGTGATAAGTGAGAAGATTTCAAAAAATGCTGTATGGCGAAAATGCCCTGTTCTTGTCTGATGATGTTATAAAGGGAGGTAACGTCCATAGTCACCCATCTATAACTCTCTCGCCATTGTACTTTGTTAAGATCAAAAATGAACTGACTAGAGTCCTTCAAAAAAGATGGGAGTGACTGTACAATTGGTTGCAAATAAGCATCTATGAATCGAGAGAGCCCATCTCCCAAAGATCCAATACTCGCCACAATGGGACGTCCCGGGGGACTTGTGAGCGATTTATGGATCTTTGGGAGATGGTGAAAGATGGGGACTATGGGGTTAGGGGAGCATAAAAATTCGAATTCTTTTTTGCTTAATACATAAAGTTCTCTGCCTAGGTCCAGCAAATCATTCAATGCATGAGAGAAATTGGTGGTAGGGTCTGACGGTAATTTGCAATATGCCTGATCATCCGATAACTGTCTTAAGGCCTCCTGCCTATAGTTTTCAGCTGATTGTATAACAATCGCACCACCCTTGTCAGCATTTTTTATCACAATGCTTTTGTCCTCTTTTAGAGTTTGTAATTCTTGTATTTCAAGGGTGGTGAGATTGTTGCAACGGAAAGGATCATGTTTACAGTTCTCAGCTAAAATCCTCAAGTTCTTTTCCACCAATTTCTCAAATGTAGTGATAAAGGCACTTTTGGAACCATAGGGACAAAAAGTAGATTTTTTCCTAAATGTGGTGTGTTCAAAACTAAGGAAATTAGAAAGGGACACATCCTCAACATCATTCTCCATATCCTGTTCCATACGTAAATCTTCTAAATCAGAGATCACACAGTATTCTTTAAATGAAAAATCAGAGCAAGCCTGTTCTGTTGTGTCATCTCCCTTATCATCAGGAGATGGCTCCCCAGAATCGCATATAGTGGGTACAATATTCCTTGAACTGTTACAAAAGAATTTTTTCAAAGACAGCTTGCGAGTGAATCGCTGTAGGTCAATATAGGTATCAAAGAGGTCGAAGTCACTTTGAGGGGCAAAATTCAACCCTCGGTTAAGTAGGGATAATTGTCCTGATGTCAATGTCTTATGTGAGATGTTAATGACATTGCAGTCTTCAGATGTTAGGAGTATTTTTTCCTCTTGGTTGCCCCTCTTGATCCCCCTCTTCCTCTTTGACCTCCTTGTCCTTGGTAGTTTTTTGACTCCTGTGGTCTAGTAGATTGGGAAAAATAGCCCGATGTACTAGGTGTGGGAACATCTCGTGCTGTTTGGCCCGAAGGGCTTTTTCCTCTCCATGTGTCTGATGTGATATCAAAGGACACTGATGGGTATTTATTCTCATTCTCTGATGTGTCAGACTCATAACTAGAAGTATCAGTATATTTTGACTTTAATATAGATTTCTTTGGTGTGCTGGATGTTTTATCTTTATGTGCATATGGGTATGAGGGGGTTCTTGATCTGCCTCTGTTGGAGTTAGGGTTCCCAGGTCTTTCCCAGGTATAAACCTGGTTTCTCTCATAGTCTAGGCGATCCCTGTCGAATTTGGACTGCTTTTTTTCCATTATTGTGTCTTCAATTGCTTCTATGTTGGACAACAACACTTTATCATTATTCGAAAAATGTTCCATATTTTCATAGGATTTAAGCTTGTTCTGTAGGGATTTAATCTCAATACCCAGTGATGCTCTTTCTGTCATCTTATGTTCAATGATCAATCCCATGAGTTTGAATGAACAATCATTTAAGGTTGATTTCCATTTTTCCTCAAATTCTTTACTACTAAAACCAAAAGTGGGTGCCTTTTTAATTCTCAACCCTCTTGGAATTCTTTTGGTTTTAGTGTAATTCTCTAATGTGGTTATGTCCCACCATAATCGGATGTTATCTGTTAATAATTTTTCTAATTTGAGGAAATGTGCTGTTAAATCAGAGTTTTCCTCACATACAAACTCAATGGAATTGTCAAAGACATGTTCAGCTCGCTTAATTCTTTTGGTATTATCGCTGCAAGTCTGAACAAAAAGATTACTTTGTATATCTTCATTATCAGATTGTTCAATATCCTCCATGATTGTTTTTGCGAAAAAGACTTTGGAATTGAGGCTATAAAAGTACTAAAAGAAAGGGGTTGTAGTGTGTGATTAACAGTCTTGATGAAAAAATATATGGAATATCAAAAAAGAGAATCTTGCATCATCAGCCCTATTGGGATAATAGAATAATCTACCTTGTTGTTATGAGCTACCAACCAATTGTTAGTCCATGTAAAAAAGTGGGGATGACCCCCAGGTGGTGCTTCTAATAAACCAGGTAGTCCAATGAATGATGAATAAACATTTTTAAAAAAATCGGAATAACTGAGTGAATAAAGTGTCCCGTGGGTGTGCCGATGGTGTATGCGGGCCTGAATACCCTCACCTCACCTGATCGTAGCCGTAGGAAGGGATATCCCCACGCCGCTGGAACACTTCCCCCCCTGAAAGCTGAATGGTAGGGTGCTGGTCTCCTCAGCCGAACATGCGGCAACCTGGTAGAAAGAGACTGCCAGATGTAATGGAGATCTGCAAACGGAATCTCCTGTCGTCTCACCGGGTGCCTGCTGGAGGTTTCCTGTTGTGCCGGTCTGTCGCTGCAGGGGGGTAGGTGGCGGCTACTGGTGGGGAAGACGTAGCGCTCCAATCCTCCGCGCTGGATCCGTCAGTGTGGTAACTTCCCGGGGCAGGTGAGGGAGCTGGGTTATCGGCTGCACACTGGCTGACACTGGTACACTGCGTAGCTGGAAGAGGAAATCCTCTCAGATCGAACAGCTGCTCCGCATTCAAATAACCGAGGCGTGCTGCAATGCTAGAGTAGAGATCAGGAACGTGGTGAGAGAGCAGAGCACTGCCTTGGAAGGAAAATCAAAAAGGAGGGCCTGATGCAAAAAAATAAATTATTTATTGGGCATGATAGCCAAAAAGAACAAACACACAAGGTTTAAAACTCTGACGCGTTTCCCGCCGTGGAGGCGCTTTATCAAAGAGTACTAATGCTCCATAGAAGTCGGATTATATAATGGTCAGAGGCAAGTGCACGCCCACAATGAGGTTAATGCTGAATGATATAAGCTGAGGAATATAAGCAATCAGTCAAATCCTCAGTCCAGCCAGATCTGCAATAGGAGAAGTGCCCTAAACCTCTGAGCACAATATCAATCTGATGGAGCTAGACCATAAACAACAGTTAACATGTACAACAATAATCTAAAACAGAAGACTAATATCCCTACATAAACAAAAACAATTTTCAAAAAACACTATATTATAAATAAATGAAAATATATATGATGATAAATGTATCCCTTAGTATATAAAGAAAGTGATCTAATATACATGAGTTACAATATGTGAAAAAAGAAAACTGAAGTGATTATAGGTATATAAAAGATATGTGAAATTAATAGAAATAAATATGCCTAATAAGAGATAATAAAGTTAATCATAAATGTTTAAAATGTAATAAAGAGTAATGATGAACATTTAGTCTTACAAAGATATATAAAAAATAAGTAAAATAAAACCAAAAAAAACAAAATAATTTAAAAAACCCTATTGTAATTTGAAATGTTATGTGATAGTCACCCATCTATATGATACAATAATATGATATATCATAGCATGATATCCTAAAGTGCTATTTCATAGTATATAAAATGTGTTAAAGCCTAATAGATATATATGAATGTGTATCACATATATATATATAGAAAATTTAAACATATAAGATTATAAATAAATGATAAATAAATGGTATATCAAATATAAATAGAAGATCATAATGTGGTGACATATCCTTAAGTGTAAATCACAAAAAAATGGTAAATGAGTATGGCTATAATCATATAAACAGAATATCCAAATATGATAATATATTAAACCAAAACATAATCTTGAAACAAATCTTCAAAAAAAGTATACAATGGAGAATGAATATCTAACTTAATGCATAAATAATCAATTAGAAAAGATGAACAAAAATAAATGAAAGCTGTTGAATAAACGGATTCTTATAAAAAATGCTTCAATTCCCAGTCGACATTAATGCCGGAGGGTTGCATGGTATCTAAGCTATACATCCAGAACATTTCTTTTCTATTTAACATGCCCAATCTATCTCCTCCCCGTGTTGGGGCATGTATATGGTCTATACCCGAGAATGTGAAATTTTTAATAGTCCCCTTAGGGCAGATGGAAAAATGTCTCGAGACCGGGTGTGATTGGTCTTTTTTGTTAATTGCGCGGACATGTTCCATAATTCTATTCTTAAGGGGTCGTATAGTACGACCCACATAGCCCTTTTCACACCCGCATCTTAGAAGATATACAGTGTAACTGGAGTTACAATTGATGAAGGTGTGTATAGTGTGTTCTCTATTGGGGTTTATACAAATAACCTTTTTTCTTTTTTTCGCAAACTTGCATATCCCACAGTGTCCACATGGGAAGAACCCTTTGGGTATGTTTTTTATCCTTTTGTGATTGGTACTAGAATCAAACATACTAGGGGAGAGGAATGTGCCCAACGATTTGGCCTTTCTAAATACAAGTTTTGGCTTATTAGTAAGGACTGTGGTCAAATCTTTGTCCAGTTTCAAGGTGTCCCAATGTTTATGGATAATGGATCGTATGCGGTCTGACTGTCTGCTCTGTTGAGTGATAAACAATGGTGTTGTCACTTCATCATGTTTTTGTCTCTTTTTGGAGGATAATTGAAGATCCCTTCTATCTATAGTTTTAACAGCTGTATGGGCCTCTGTGATATCATTTCGATTATAACCCCTAGATAAAAATCTTGAGGTTAGATCTTTGGATTGTATATCGAATGATTCCTCAGTAGAACACAACCTTTTTAATCGTGTGAATTGTCCCTTAAGGATGCCCTTTTTGAGGGACTTAGAATGATTGCTGTCTGCTCTAAGGTAGGAAATGCGTGCGTTGGATTTCCTATAGATGTCACTTTGGATGCTACCCCGCATATCGACATACAGCTTTAAGTCTAAATAATAAATGTGATTGATATTCTCCTGATATGTGAAATGTAAATTGTGATCATTAGTATTAAGTAAGTGAATAAATGTTTGCAGTGATGTGAAGTCACCATCCCAAATAAACAGAAGATCATCTATATATCGTTTATAAAACTTAATATGGTGCCGAAAAGAATTTTTATCACTAAAAATAAAATCAGACTCCCACAACCCCATAAAAAGATTTGCATATGAGGGTGCGAAAGAAGTGCCCATAGCGGTGCCCCGAAGTTGCAGATAAAATTGTGAATCAAAAGAAAAATAATTGTGCGTGAGTAGAAAAGTGATGGAATCTAGTAGAAAAGTGCATAGTGCTGGTGATAAGTGAGAAGATTTCAAAAAATGCTGTATGGCGAAAATGCCCTGTTCTTGTCTGATGATGTTATAAAGGGAGGTAACGTCCATAGTCACCCATCTATAACTCTCTCGCCATTGTACTTTGTTAAGATCAAAAATGAACTGACTAGAGTCCTTCAAAAAAGATGGGAGTGACTGTACAATTGGTTGCAAATAAGCATCTATGAATCGAGAGAGCCCATCTCCCAAAGATCCAATACTCGCCACAATGGGACGTCCCGGGGGACTTGTGAGCGATTTATGGATCTTTGGGAGATGGTGAAAGATGGGGACTATGGGGTTAGGGGAGCATAAAAATTCGAATTCTTTTTTGCTTAATACATAAAGTTCTCTGCCTAGGTCCAGCAAATCATTCAATGCATGAGAGAAATTGGTGGTAGGGTCTGACGGTAATTTGCAATATGCCTGATCATCCGATAACTGTCTTAAGGCCTCCTGCCTATAGTTTTCAGCTGATTGTATAACAATCGCACCACCCTTGTCAGCATTTTTTATCACAATGCTTTTGTCCTCTTTTAGAGTTTGTAATTCTTGTATTTCAAGGGTGGTGAGATTGTTGCAACGGAAAGGATCATGTTTACAGTTCTCAGCTAAAATCCTCAAGTTCTTTTCCACCAATTTCTCAAATGTAGTGATAAAGGCACTTTTGGAACCATAGGGACAAAAAGTAGATTTTTTCCTAAATGTGGTGTGTTCAAAACTAAGGAAATTAGAAAGGGACACATCCTCAACATCATTCTCCATATCCTGTTCCATACGTAAATCTTCTAAATCAGAGATCACACAGTATTCTTTAAATGAAAAATCAGAGCAAGCCTGTTCTGTTGTGTCATCTCCCTTATCATCAGGAGATGGCTCCCCAGAATCGCATATAGTGGGTACAATATTCCTTGAACTGTTACAAAAGAATTTTTTCAAAGACAGCTTGCGAGTGAATCGCTGTAGGTCAATATAGGTATCAAAGAGGTCGAAGTCACTTTGAGGGGCAAAATTCAACCCTCGGTTAAGTAGGGATAATTGTCCTGATGTCAATGTCTTATGTGAGATGTTAATGACATTGCAGTCTTCAGATGTTAGGAGTATTTTTTCCTCTTGGTTGCCCCTCTTGATCCCCCTCTTCCTCTTTGACCTCCTTGTCCTTGGTAGTTTTTTGACTCCTGTGGTCTAGTAGATTGGGAAAAATAGCCCGATGTACTAGGTGTGGGAACATCTCGTGCTGTTTGGCCCGAAGGGCTTTTTCCTCTCCATGTGTCTGATGTGATATCAAAGGACACTGATGGGTATTTATTCTCATTCTCTGATGTGTCAGACTCATAACTAGAAGTATCAGTATATTTTGACTTTAATATAGATTTCTTTGGTGTGCTGGATGTTTTATCTTTATGTGCATATGGGTATGAGGGGGTTCTTGATCTGCCTCTGTTGGAGTTAGGGTTCCCAGGTCTTTCCCAGGTATAAACCTGGTTTCTCTCATAGTCTAGGCGATCCCTGTCGAATTTGGACTGCTTTTTTTCCATTATTGTGTCTTCAATTGCTTCTATGTTGGACAACAACACTTTATCATTATTCGAAAAATGTTCCATATTTTCATAGGATTTAAGCTTGTTCTGTAGGGATTTAATCTCAATACCCAGTGATGCTCTTTCTGTCATCTTATGTTCAATGATCAATCCCATGAGTTTGAATGAACAATCATTTAAGGTTGATTTCCATTTTTCCTCAAATTCTTTACTACTAAAACCAAAAGTGGGTGCCTTTTTAATTCTCAACCCTCTTGGAATTCTTTTGGTTTTAGTGTAATTCTCTAATGTGGTTATGTCCCACCATAATCGGATGTTATCTGTTAATAATTTTTCTAATTTGAGGAAATGTGCTGTTAAATCAGAGTTTTCCTCACATACAAACTCAATGGAATTGTCAAAGACATGTTCAGCTCGCTTAATTCTTTTGGTATTATCGCTGCAAGTCTGAACAAAAAGATTACTTTGTATATCTTCATTATCAGATTGTTCAATATCCTCCATGATTGTTTTTGCGAAAAAGACTTTGGAATTGAGGCTATAAAAGTACTAAAAGAAAGGGGTTGTAGTGTGTGATTAACAGTCTTGATGAAAAAATATATGGAATATCAAAAAAGAGAATCTTGCATCATCAGCCCTATTGGGATAATAGAATAATCTACCTTGTTGTTATGAGCTACCAACCAATTGTTAGTCCATGTAAAAAAGTGGGGATGACCCCCAGGTGGTGCTTCTAATAAACCAGGTAGTCCAATGAATGATGAATAAACATTTTTAAAAAAATCGGTATAACTGAGTGAATAAAGTGTCCAGTGGGTGTGCCGATGGTGTATGCGGGCCTGAATACCCTCACCTCACCTGATCGTAGCCGTAGGAAGGGATATCCCCACGCCGCTGGAACACTTCCCCCCCTGAAAGCTGAATGGTAGGGTGCTGGTCTCCTCAGCCGAACATGCGGCAACCTGGTAGAAAGAGACTGCCAGATGTAATGGAGATCTGCAAACGGAATCTCCTGTCGTCTCACCGGGTGCCTGCTGGAGGTTTCCTGTTGTGCCGGTCCGTCGCTGCAGGGGGGTAGGTGGCGGCTACTGGTGGGGAAGACGTAGCGCTCCAATCCTCCGCGCTGGATCCGTCAGTGTGGTAACTTCCCGGGGCAGGTGAGGGAGCTGGGTTATCGGCTGCACACTGGCTGACACTGGTACACTGCGTAGCTGGAAGAGGAAATCCTCTCAGATCGAACAGCTGCTCCGCATTCAAATAACCGAGGCGTGCTGCAATGCTAGAGTAGAGATCAGGAACGTGGTGAGAGAGCAGAGCACTGCCGTGGAAGGAAAATCAAAAAGGAGGGCCTGATGCAAAAAAATAAATTATTTATTGGGCATGATAGCCAAAAAGAACAAACACACAAGGTTTAAAACTCTGACGCGTTTCCCGCCGTGGAGGCGCTTTATCAAAGAGTACTAATGCTCCATAGAAGTCGGATTATATAATGGTCAGAGGCAAGTGCACGCCCACAATGAGGTTAATGCTGAATGATATAAGCTGAGGAATATAAGCAATCAGTCAAATCCTCAGTCCAGCCAGATCTGCAATAGGAGAAGTGCCCTAAACCTCTGAGCACAATATCAATCTGATGGAGCTAGACCATAAACAACAGTTAACATGTACAACAATAATCTAAAACAGAAGACTAATATCCCTACATAAACAAAAACAATTTTCAAAAAACACTATATTATAAATAAATGAAAATATATATGATGATAAATGTATCCCTTAGTATATAAAGAAAGTGATCTAATATACATGAGTTACAATATGTGAAAAAAGAAAACTGAAGTGATTATAGGTATATAAAAGATATGTGAAATTAATAGAAATAAATATGCCTAATAAGAGATAATAAAGTTAATCATAAATGTTTAAAATGTAATAAAGAGTAATGATGAACATTTAGTCTTACAAAGATATATAAAAAATAAGTAAAATAAAACCAAAAAAAACAAAATAATTTAAAAAACCCTATTGTAATATGAAATGTTATGTGATAGTCACCCATCTATATGATACAATAATATGATATATCATAGCATGATATCCTAAAGTGCTATTTCATAGTATATAAAATGTGTTAAAGCCTAATAGATATATATGAATGTGTATCACATATATATATATAGAAAATTTAAACATATAAGATGATAAATAAATGATAAATAAATGGTATATCAAATATAAATAGAAGATCATAATGTGGTGACATATCCTTAAGTGTAAATCACAAAAAAATGGTAAATGAGTATGGCTATAATCATATAAACAGAATATCCAAATATGATAATATATTAAACCAAAACATAATCTTGAAACAAATCTTCAAAAAAAGTATACAATGGAGAATGAATATCTAACTTAATGCATAAATAATCAATTAGAAAAGATGAACAAAAATAAATGAAAGCTGTTGAATAAACGGATTCTTATAAAAAATGCTTCAATTCCCAGTCGACATTAATGCCGGAGGGTTGCATGGTATCTAAGCTATACATCCAGAACATTTCTTTTCTATTTAACATGCCCAATCTATCTCCTCCCCGTGTTGGGGCATGTATATGGTCTATACCCGAGAATGTGAAATTTTTAATAGTCCCCTTAGGGCAGATGGAAAAATGTCTCGAGACCGGGTGTGATTGGTCTTTTTTGTTAATTGCGCGGACATGTTCCATAATTCTATTCTTAAGGGGTCGTATAGTACGACCCACATAGCCCTTTTCACACCCGCATCTTAGAAGATATACAGTGTAACTGGAGTTACAATTGATGAAGGTGTGTATAGTGTGTTCTCTATTGGGGTTTATACAAATAAGTACCGGCAAGTATTGTCTACCTTACTACACCTGGCCTGGCAACACTTTATACCACACTCCGGAGACGCTCCCTTTGCTGCGGGTGCGTGTATTACCCCTTCCCCCTTCAGCTTAGGGGATGGACCTGGTCTGCGGGCAGCACCGGCGTAACATTATGTCGAGCCCACAAGACGCAGACCAGAGCCCACAAGACGCGGCCCACATCTCCTTAGAGACGGCTCCCTTGCTTCTGTCTTCACATCTGCACAAGGAGACCTTAGTCTTCAACAGTTTCTCTCCAATCTGCTTCAACAAAACCAGGCCATGGTGGATCAAATTGTGGCCCTTACACGCCAGGCCTTAGACTTTAAGGCCTTAGACTTCAGACTTCAGACTTAGACCTTAGACTTCAACAGTTTCTCTCCAATCTGCTTCAACAAAACCAGGCCATGGTGGATCAAATTGTGGCCCTTACACGCCAGGTCGCAGTACTCTCAGATAGAGTACCGACCGCGACCACGCCAGATGTAAGCCCCCACTCCGCAAGCGCAGTTAGCAGCTCGGATGTAAGGATTCCTCCCCCCAAGCCTTATGCAGGTGAACCGCAAGATTGTAGGGGTTTTCTAAACCAGTGTGAGGTGCAGTTTGAAATGGCTCCCCATCTCTACAATACTGATCGCAAGAAGGTAACCTACATTTATAACCTCCTCACTGGCAGCGCCCTGGCTTGAGCTTCCCCGGTTTGGGAGCGACGTTCTGACCTTACCCAAGATTACCCGGCATTTAAAGCCAAGTTCCAACGAGTATTCGATTCCCCCACTCGTCGGGAGATGGCATCTGTTTCTCTCCTCCAGATCACTCAGGGACGGCGGATTGTGACACAGTATGCTGTGGAATTCCGGACTCTAGCAGCTGAGACTAACTGGGGACAAGAGGCCTTCGTCTCCGTATTCTGGCAAGGCCTGGCAGATCCCATCAAGGACGAACTCTCTCGCCAATCCATGCCGGATCAACTGAAGGTCCTGATTGATTTGGCCGTCCGAGTGGATCAACGCATCCAGGTACGCCGCTCAGAGCGTCAGCGCACTCGCTTCCATAACTTTCAAGTTCCGTTCTCCAGTACTCTCAGCAGCACTCCTGCTCCCCCAAGTGCTACCACACCTCTTCGTCCTGCACTGGAGTTGCCAGAGCCAATGCAATTGGGGGTACAATGCATCCGCACACCGATACGGCAGTTCCGCCACACCGGGGGATTGTGTTTCTACTGCGGATCCATGGAACATCTGGTTCGGGAGTGTCCACTGAGTCCGGGAAACGGGAACACCCAGTGAGTACAGAGGGGCTCTCTCTGGGTGTAATGTCTCCACGTCCCCTTCATAAAAATGAACTCCCTAAGAAACTTACATTTCCAGTCTTCCTTTCAGGCGATAAGTTCAAGACTTCTACCGCCGCTTTCATTGTCTCAGGAGCTGGAGGAAACTTTGTGGATCTTGAATTTGCCAGGGTAAACCGCATACCACTAGTGAGAAAGAAGGTTCCCATCGCACTCGTCGGTATCGATGGACGTCCTCTTACCCCGGCCCACATCTCCTTAGAGACGGCTCCCTTGCTTCTGTCTTCACATCTGCACAAGGAGACCTTAGTTCTCGATGCCATTCACGCTCCTGGGATACCCATCACCCTTGGTCTTCCTTGGCTACAGCTTAACAATCCTCTCATTGACTGTACAGCAGCGGCAGCTCTTATTCGAGCAAATGCCGCTGGCTGTATGAGGCTGGGAAGCGGGTAGCCGCGGCGCGTGGCGGCGCACTGTGACGTCACAGTCACATGCGCGCCCGGCTTCCCCGTCTTCCCCGGCTTCCCCAGGCTTCCCCGACACCCCTGGACATCAAATTAAGGTAAGCGGGGGTGCGGGGAAGCAGAGGGGCAGAGCAGAAGCCGGGCTCGGGGTCCGGAAGCATAATAAGTTGCGCGCGAGTTGGAGGGGGGGTGCGTGGGGGAAACGCGGCGGCGCGCGGTTATTACTGGCGGCAGCTGGGGTAGATCCCGGCATGCCGCCGGCATTTAGTGCGATAAAGTATGTCGCTACTGTACTTCCTCCGCTCCCATTTCCTGGAAGCCGAGGTCAGGCGAGACTAATCAACTGCTGGCCAATACCTCTGTTCCCGAAGTTATTCTACCTTCCGTTTACCATCAATTCCAGGACGTTTTCAATAAGGTACAGTCAGACCTCTTGCCGCCACACAGGACTTACGATTGTCCAATCAATCTAGTTCCTGGTTACTCCCTACCCAAGTCCAAGACCTACCCCTTGTCGTTACCAGAATCTCACGCTATGGATGAATATATCCAGGAGAATCTCAAGAAAGGCTTTATTCGTCACTCCAATTCCCCAGCAGGGGCTGGGTTTTTCTTCGTCAAGAAAAAGGATGGGTCGTTGAGGCCTTGCATCGACTACAGGGGTTTAAACCAGATAACTATTAAAAATCGTTACCCCCTTCCCCTTATTACCGAACTGTTCGATAAATTACAGGGGGCCAAGATTTTTTCCAAGTTGGATCTGCGTGGTGCCTATAACCTGGTGCGCATCAGGAAGGGGGATGAATGGAAGACGGCCTTCAAAACGCGTAGTGGACACTACGAATATCTGGTAATGCCTTTCGGCTTATGTAATGCTCCCGCTGTCTTCCAGGATTTCATCAACGACGTCTTTCGTAAGGTACTCAATATTTTTGTTATTGTATACTTGGATGATATCCTGATTTTTTCCAAAGATCTCCAGGACCACATACGCCACACCTCCTACGTCCTTTCCCGTCTCCGGGAACACCATTTGTACGCCAAACTGGAGAAGTGCACCTTTCATCAGACCTCTACTCCGTTCCTGGGGTACATCATTTCCGATGAGGGGTTTATGATGGACTCCGGTAAACTTCAAGCAGTCACTGAATGGCCAAGACCCAACTCTCTCAAAGCCATACAACGTTTTTTAGGGTTCGCTAATTATTATCGTAAGTTTATACAGAGTTTTCCCCCATCGTGGCACCCCTTACTGCGCTCACCAAAAAAGGAGCTGATCCTTCTGCTTGGTCATCTGAGGCCATCTCCGCCTTCGAGACACTCAAGGAAGCCTTTATATCCGCACCTATTCTCCGTCATCCCGACATTGAACTTCCCTTCGTCCTGGAGGTCGACGCTTCTGATTGCGGCGCTGGTGCCATTCTTTCTCAGAGACCCATGCCCCAAGATAAGTTACATCCCTGTGCATATTTTTCCAAGAAATTCTCGTCTGCCGAGAGGAACTATGACGTGGGTAACAGGGAACTTCTGGCCATGAAGATGGCCCTTCAAGAGTGGAGACACCTGCTGGAGGGGTCGAAAGAGCCGTTTACTAATCTCACGGACCACAAGAACCTTCTTTACATAGAGAACGCTCGACCCCTTGATCCACGCCAGGCTCATTGGGCCCTTTTTTTTCCCCGATTCGATTTTCACCTTTCCTATATCCCCGGGACCAAGAACGTTAAGGCAGACGCACTCTCCCGAATACATTCTTCTGAAGAGAGGCCAGAGGAATCTTTGGAGACTATCCTTCCAAATGAGAGGATTCTCGCCACGTCTTCTTTTAAGAATCTTGACAAGATTTTGCACTCCCAGAGACGCATTCCCAAGGACTTGGTCGTTCCCGACAACAAACTCTTTGTACCTTCCAAATTTGTTCCAGAGGTCCTGTCTTGGGGTCACTCCTCTAAATCTGCAGGTCATCCAAGTTTTTTTTTATTTTTTACTTTTTTTTTTTTTTTTTTCCAAAAGTTTTTTATTAGGAATTGCGTAAAATACATAGTATACAGAGTAGACATCGTGTTGCCTAATACAGGTTTTCTTATGTTTATGACAGTAAGAGGGAAAGGCTCAACGCGCCCCCGACCTTCAAACGTGGGTCGGCAGGGTTGGCGTGAGGATGGAAACAGAAAGTGGGGGGGGGGAGGTAGAGAGAAAGAGGTAGGGGGGGGGGGGGCGGGGAGGTGGAGGGGGGTGGGGAGGCCCTTCCCCCTCGGTCCACTAGACGTTATGGAGCCACCACCATTGTCATCCGTTGTATGAGATGGCCATTGTTAATCTTTCGTACGGGACAGCCACGGATCCCATGTATTATAAAAGGACTCCTTTTTCCTTCTCAGGAAGGCCGAGAGCTTTTCCATTAACATAACTTCCTGTATTCTCTTTTTGACAGTTTGAATAGGGGGGGGGAGACACCTTCTTCCACAAGGCCGCCACCGCACATCTAGCCGCCGTGAGAATGAAGGAGATCAATTTACTTGTTGGGCGGTCAATGTGCTCAATTGGCCTGGCCAGCAAATAGGTCAACGGATCAATGGGTATTGTGAGGTCCGTAACCTCCGTGATTAAAGTCTGTATGGTTTCCCAGTATTTCTGTATTTCTGGACATGACCACCATATGTGGGCCATGTCACCCTTGTGTCCGCAGCCTCTCCAACATAGGTCAGAAGCCAGGGGGTAGATTTGATTTAGTCTAACTGGGGTAAGATACCAGCGAAACAGTATTTTATATAAGTTTTCTTTGATTGTGGTACATATGGAAGTTCCTGAGGCTGCGTCCCAAATACTTTCCCATTCCTCTCGGTCTATAACTATACCCAATTCTGCTGCCCATTGGAGCATATAGTCATGAACTGGAGCCTCTGTTGCTCGTTCTAGTTCTGAGTATATTTGCGTTATGAGACCTTTTTGGTGTGCTGTCTCCTTACATAGTCTTTCGAAATTCGTGAGAGGGGGAAATTCCAACGTTGGTGATATTGATTGGGTGTAGAGGTCATCCAGGTTTTAAGAAGACTACTGATCTCATTCGTCGGAATTTCTGGTGGCCAAGGATGTCTCAAGATATTCTGGAGTTTACCCGCGCCTGTCCCACGTGCGCTCAAAGCAAGACTCTCCGTCAAAAGCCTCAGGGTTTTCTGTTACCCCATCCAGTTGTTTCTGACAGAGGTTCTTAGTTCGTATCCAAATTTTGGAGAGCTTTCACGAAGAGATTGGGCATCTCTTCCTCTTTTTTTTCTGCCTATCATCCTCAGTCCAATGGACAAACGGAGAGAATCAATCAATCCCTGGAGAAATACCTGAGATGTTTCATATCCGATTTCCAGGATGATTGGGCTCAACTCCTCTCTTGGGCAGAGTATGCCGTCAATTCTGCCAAAAACGAGTCCACCCGGGAGTCGCCCTTCTTTATAAATTATGGGTTCCACCCTCCCTGTCTTCCCATCCCCAACATTCCTTCTGGAGTACCAGCCGTAGATGAACGCATTTCTTCCCTCCAAACCGCATGGTCCAGGATTCAGTCTACCCTTCTCAACTCCTCCCGCAGATCGAAACTACAGGCCGATCGTCGTCGTTGTTCGGCGCCCAGTTACAAACCAGGGGATTTGGTATGGCTCTCCTCTAAGAATATCCACCTCAAGGTACCATCTCCTAAACTGGTACCCAAGTTCCTGGGTCCGTTCCCTATTTGTGAACAAATCAATCCCGTGGCATTCCGGCTCCAACTACAACCCAGTATGAAGATTCCCAATGTCTTTCATGTATCCCTCTTAAAACTATTTATCTCCAGTCACTTCTTTCCGGATCAGACTCGTAAACCGGATCCCATTACTGTACAAAATAACGAGGAATACGAGGTTCACTCTCTTTTGGATTCTCGCCTATCAGGGGTCAGCTCCAGTTCTTGGTGCAGTGGAATGGCTTTGGCCCTGAAGAGAGATACTGGGTTCCTTCAATGGACATTCATGCCACGGCTCTTCTTAAGTCCTTCAGGAAATTTTTTCCAGAGAAACCGTTCTTGGACCGTCCTGAGGCCGTTCCTGAAGAGGGGGGTACTGTCAGGAATCGACTTTCTTCACGCTCCTCACACAGAGCACTCCCTCCCCGCAGGGAGCCCCTGGACACACAAAACAATCCTGCCTTACCAGCCTCCACGGCTCCCCGCCCCTGCCGCCGTCGCGGGATCACTCCCCTCTGCGATTCTTCTGTACAGCGCCGCGCACGCCCACGCCCTCCTGCACGCACACCTGCACCATCCACTGGCTCGGTTCACGCGCGTACACGAGTTACGAAGCACGCTCAGTCTGCACACTCTTCTTCCCGTCCCCCAGACCTCAGGCTCCGGCCCCGCACACTGCACGAGCATTCTCAGGTTACCAACAAGACTCATCTGGCCTGTTATGCCTGCACCAATCTGCAGTGTCTCCCTGTAGCTCTTCCTGTCCCGCCTCCGTTCCTAATTGGACCTTCCTGCTTTATCTAGCTCCTCTCTGCTCTCAGTCTTTGCTCGACATAGTCTCTGTATGGAAGTACTTCTGGATTCTCTCAGTGTTTTCACAGGTTCTGACGCGGCTTGTACGACTACCCCCTCTGGCTCTCGATCTCGGCACTCCTTGGACAACGCTCACTCTGGTAACCCCTTGAACATGGCTTGGACTACGACCTATCTCCACTCTCCACTCCCTGACCTCGGCACGGCATTCATCACTCTATCTCTACAACCGGTACCGGCAAGTATTGTCTACCTTACTACACCTGGCCTGGCAACACTTTATACCACACTCAGGACACGCTCCCTTTGCTGCGGGTGCGTGTATTACCACTTCCCCCTTCAGCTTAGGGGACGGGTCTGGTCTGCGGGCAGCACCGGCGTAACACTGAGACTTGTACGATGTGTTACTCTTTCTGGGACTTGTACAGTATGTTACCCTTTCTTGCACCTGTACAGTATGTTATTCTTTCTGGGACCTTTACGGTATGTAACTCTTTCTGGGACATGTATGTTATGTTACTCTTCTGGGACCTGTATAGAGTCTTACTCTTTCTGGGACTGGTACGGTATGTTACTCTTTCTGGGACCGGTACGGTGTGCTACTCTTTCTGGGACCTGTATGGTATGTTACCCTTTCTGGGACCTGTACGGTATGTCACTCTTTCTGGGACCTGTATGGTATGTTACACTTCTGGACCTGTACGGAATGTTACTCTTTCTGGAATCTGTATAGTATGTTACTCTTTCTCGGACCAGAACCGAATGTTACTCTTTCTGGGGCCTTTACAGTACGTTACTCTTTCTGGGACCTTTACGGTATGTACAGTAACTCTTTCTGGGACCTGTATGTTGTGTTACTCATTCTGGGACCAGTATAGAGTCTTACTCTTTCTGGGACTGGTACGGTGTGTTACTCTTTCTGGGACCGGTACGGTGTGCTACTCTTTCTGGGACCTGTATGGTATGTTACTCTTTCTGGGACCTGTACGGTATGTCACTCTTTCTGGGACCTGTATGGTATGTTACACTTCTGGACCTGTACGGGATGTTACTCTTTCTGTAATATGTATAGTATGTTACTCTTTCTCGGACCAGAACCGAATGTTACTCTTTCTGGGGCCTGTACAGTATGTTACTCTTTCTGGGATGTGTATGGTATTTACTCTTTCTGGGACCTGTATAGTGTGTTACTCTTTCTGGGACATGTACGGTGTGTTACTCTTTCTGGGACCTGTATGGTATGTTACTTTTCTGGGACCTGTAAGGTGTGTTACTCTTTCTGGGACCCATACGGGATGTTAATCTTTATGGAACCAGTACCAAATGTTACTCTTTCTGGGGCCTGTACAGTATGTTACTATTTCTGAGACTTGTACGATGTGTTACTCTTTCTGGGACTTGTACAGTATGTTACTCTTTCTTTGACCTGTACAGTGTTTTACTCTTTCTGGGACCTTTACGGTATGTAACTCTTTCTGGAACCTGTATGGTGTGTTACTCTTTCTGGGACCTGTATAGAGTCTTACTCTTTCGGGGACTGGTACGGTGTGTTACTCTTTCTGGGACCGGTACGGTGTGCTACTCTTTCTGGGACCTGTATGGTACACTGGCGACACACTTTATTGAAGTGTGGCCAGTTCCGCAAGCCGGGAGATTTCCCGGCTTGCAAGAGGCAGCCCCTCGGCGTGCCGCGCGTCTCCGATGCGCGGTCACGCGTCATCGGGTGCCTGTGCCCCCTGCACGCGCGTCCAGGGCTCCCCGAGGGAGCCCTGGTGTCCCGCGATGTGGGGGACAGCGGTAGGGGGTTCCGGGGGACCTGGCGGACCCGGCAGCGGGAGGGAGAGCGCCCCGATTGGAGGGCGCTCTTCCGCTGCTTCGGCGCGCGCCCGGCACCCTCCGGCGCGCGCCAGGTAACTGCTGCGGCCGAGAACGGGCAAATGCTCGAATAAACTCGGCCGCAGCAGTATGTTCCTCTTTCTGGGACCTGTACGGTATGTCACTCTTTCTGGGACCTGTATGGTATGTTACACTTCTGGACCTGTACGGGATGTTACTCTTTCTGGAATCTGTATAGTATGTTACTCTTTCTCGGACCAGAACCGAATGTTACTCTTTCTGGGGCCTGTACAATATGTTACTCTTTCTGGGATCTGTATGGTATGTTACGTTTTCTGGGACCTGTATGGCATGTTACTCTTTCTGGGACCCTTACGGTTTGTTACTCTTTCTGGGACCTGTACGGTGTGTTACTCTTTTCTGGGACCTGTACGGTATGTTACTCTTTCTGGGACCTGTACGGTGTGTTACTCTTTTCTGGGACCTGTACGGTGTGTTACTCTTTTCTGGGACCTGTACGGTATGTTATTCTTTCTGGGACCTGTACGGTATGTTACTCTTTCTGGGACCTTTACGGTGTGTTACTCTTTCTGGGACCTTTACGGTGTGTTACTCTTTCTGGGACCTGTACGGTATGTTACTCTTTCTGGGATCTGTATGGTATGTTACTCTTTCTGGGACTTTTATGGTATGTTACTCTTTCTTGACCTGTACGGTGTGTTACTCTTTCTGGGACCTGTATGGTATGTTACTTTTCTGGGACCTCTAAGGTGTGTTACTCTTTCTGGGACCCGTACGGGATGTTAATCTTTATGGATCCAGTACCAAATGTTACTCTTTCTGGGGCCTGTACAGTATGTTACTATTTCTGAGACTTGTACAATGTGTTACTCTTCCTGGGACCTTTACGGTATGTAACTCTTTCTTTGACCTGTACAGAGTTTTACTCTGTCTAGGACCTGTATTGTGTGTTACTCTTTCTGGGATCTGTATGGTGGGTTACTCTTTCTGGGACCTGTATGGTATGTTACTCTTTCTGGGTCCTCTACAGTATATTACTCTTTCTGGGACTTGTACGGTATGTTACTCTTTCTGGGACCTGTACGGTGTGTTACTCGTTCTGGGACCTGTATGGTATGTTACTCTTTCTGGGACCTGTATGGTATGTTACTCTTTCTGGTAAACAGGAACTCCTCCAACAGGAGGCAGGAAATGATGCACAGTTCGGCTTGGAGGAGTTCATGTTTGCTGCTATTCCTGACTGCACGCCGAGGTGTGGTTTATGCGACTCCTATCTACACAGTTGCTGCCGGTCATGTGACCACCCTTCGTGACGCCGAGTTGCTTGAGGGGTTGGCGGCTCATTATACTGCACTACACGGAGGATCATCCTACACGGTGCCATAATACTTCAGAACTGTAAGTCTCTCTAACTCAACTTCACTTGTGCTCTTAGGGGAGCCAGTTGCTGGGTGAGATTGTTTTACATTGATTTATTCGAAGTGACCGTGATTTATCTCAGCTTGTATCTTTCGCATTACACAGCTATTAACCTTCTTCTGATGCCCTGCGAGGGTTAACCCTGGTTTACCCGATTACATGTTTACTCTTTCTGGTACCTGTACAGTGTGTTACTCTTTCTGGGACCTGTACGGTATGTTACTCTTTCTGGGAACTGTACAGTATGTTACTCTTTCTGAGACCTGTACGCTGTGTTATACTTTCTTGGAACTGTATGGTGTGTTACTCTTTCTGGGACATGTACAGTATGTTACTCTTTCTGGGACCTGTATGGTATGTTACTCTCTCTGGGTGCTGTATGGCATGTTACTCTTTCTGGGACCTGTATGGCATGTTACTCTTTCTGGGACCTGTACGGTGTGTTACTCTTTTCTGGGACCTGTACGGTGTGTTACTCTTTTTTGGGACCTGTACGGTATGTTATTCTTTCTGGACCTGTACGGTATGTTACTCCTTCTGGGACCTTTATGGTGTGTTACTCTTTTCTGGGACCTGTACGGTATGTTACTCATTCTGGGACATGTACAGTGTTTTACTCTTTCTGGGACCTGTACAGTGTTTTATTCTTTCTGGGACCAGTACGATATGTTACTCTTTTCTGGGACCTGTACAGTGTTTTACTCTTTTCTGGGACATGTACGGTGTTTTACTCTTTCTGGGACCTGTACAGTGTTTTATTCTTTCAGGGACCAGTACCGATTTATACTCTTTCTGGTACCTGTATGGTATGTTACTCTTTCTGAGACCAGGAGAAGGATTTCAGCAGGAGAGACGCTGAGACAGATTCAGGAGAGAGTAAAGTGATGCTGGTAGCAGAGTTTAGGATAGATTGTAGGGGAGATAGGAAGGCCGGACAGCAGGAGGTTACAGTAGTTGAGACAGGAAAGAATGAGCGTCTGCATTAGAGTTTTAGCAGAAGAGGGATAGAGGAACTGGTGTATCTTTGCAATTTTACAACAGGTTGTATCTACATTGTGAGTGTCAGAGGAGAATGTAAGGGAGAAGTTAAGTGTAACCCCTAGACCATTCATGTCAAACTCCAGTCCTCGAGGGCCGCAAACAGGCCAGATTTTCTGGATATCCCTACTTCAGCACAGCTGGCTCAATTAGTGGCTCAGTATGACTGAGCCACTAATTGAGCCAGCTGTGCTGAAGTAGGGATATCCAGAAAATCTGGCCTGTTTGCGGCCCTCGAGGACTGGAGTTTGACATGCATGGTCTAGACAGTGTGCTTGTGATACTGGGTGTATGATAGTGCTGTCAACGGTCATGCAGAAGGAGGTTGTAGGGCCAGGCTTGGGAGGAAGTTATAGGGGCTCCGTCTTTGACATGTTAAATTTGAGTCGGTGGAGGGCCATCCTGGATGATATAGTTTACAGAAAAACAATCAAAGTATATTAGGAGCCATGTAATAAGAAAGCAACTGGGAAGATCCCACAATGAAGCCCATTCTGGCCGCACCGTTTCCCACCGAACCCGAAATGCTATGGGACTTTTATAACAGGAAATTTAGTGATCCTTCTGTAACCTGTGTATTACAACCTCTAATTACTATGTGACTGTGTGACTGTTTTATTATGTGTGTGTGACTGATACACAAATCATGATTTGTTAAGGGATTATAACCCCTTGAGTGCAGACTGGACTTTATGTGCCTGTAAGAGACTTGTTCAGAGGCACGCAATGGAGACCATTTAAAGTGAAACTTAAATGAGGCTTTATTGCGCCTGTCGCTTTAAACACAGCAAACGTGAAAATCCGCAAACAAAATCTGCTCCACTTTGAAGTATATTTACACTTGTAGTCGAGCCCTCTTTAACTGTGTTGTTAGCCCATTGATTCACTAGCCCAAATTATATATAGATAGACAGACAGACAAACAGACAAACAGACAGACAGACAGACAGACAGACAGATAGACAGACAGACGATAGATAGATAGATAGATAGATAGATAGATAGATAGATAGATAGATAGATAGATATTAGATAGATAGATATTAGATAGATAGATAGATAGATAGATAGATAGATAGATAGATAGATAGATAGATAGATAGATAGATAGATAGATAGATAGATAGATAGATAGATAGATAGATAGATAGATAGATAGATAGATAGATATTAGATAGATAGATAGATAGATAGATAGATAGATAGATAGATATTAGATAGATATATATTAGATAGATAGAGATATAGATATTAGATAGATTTTAGATAGATAAATATTAGATAGATAGATAGATAGATAGATAGATAGATAGATAGATAGATAGAAAGATAGAAAGATAGATAGAGAGAGAGATAGATAGATATTAGATGGATAGATATTAGATGGATAGATATTAGATAGATAGATAGATAGATAGATAGATAGATAGATAGATATTAGATAGATATTAGATAGATAGATATTAGATAGATAGATAGATAGATAGATAGATAGATAGATAGATAGATAGATAGATAGATAGATAGATAGATATTAGATAGATATTAGATAGATAGATATTAGATAGATATTAGATAGATAGATATTAGATAGATATTAGATAGATATATAGATAGATATTAGATAGATAGATATTAGATAGATATTAGATATATATATATTAGATAGATAGAGATATAGATATTAGATAGATATTAGATAGATAAATGATAGATAGATAGATAGATAGATAGATAGATAGATAGATAGATATTAGATAGATATTAGATAGATAGATATTAGATAGATAGATAGATAGATAGATAGATAGATAGATAGATAGATAGATAGATAGATAGATATTAGATAGATATTAGATAGATAGATATTAGATAGATATTAGATAGATAGATATTAGATAGATATTAGATAGATATATAGATAGATATTAGATAGATAGATATTAGATAGATATTAGATATATATATATTAGATAGATAGAGATATAGATATTAGATAGATATTAGATAGATAAATGATAGATAGATAGATAGATAGATAGATAGATAGATAGATAGATAGATAGATAGATATATATTAGATAGATAGAGAGATAGATATTAGATAGATATTAGATAGATAAATATTAGATAGATAGATAGATAGAGAGAGAGATAGAGAGATAGATAGATAGATAGATAGAGAGATAGATAGATAGCTATTAGATGGATAGATAGATAGAGAGATAGATAGATAGCTATTAGATGGATAGATATTTGTCATGGAACAGGAATACCCCTGTCTGCACTTCTGACGCACCCCCCCCTTGTCCTTGCAGCCCTGCTTGTCAGCCTGCTTAGTGGCAGCTGTATGTGTTTGGTTCTGCACACAAACACAGTGCCAGTTCCCCTCTTCCCAGCAGTATGCTGCATTAAGATGCAACATTTCTGTTACATGTTGCAGCTTCCCCAGACACTCTTGTGGGTTGTCATGGCAGCCCCAGCTTTCCTCTCAAATGGGCTGGTCTGCTTCTCCCCCTCTGTTCTGCCCACAGATGGTTTGTCCCCAGACCATTTTACCACCCAGCATAAATTATCACTTCCTTTCTACCCTAGATCACAGTGAGTACAGACCTGTCTGCATCCACCCCTGGTAAGGCCTTTCTCTCTTACCATAGTCTAACCCCATAGAAGCATCCCACATAGAGAAGCACTCTCTGCCTACACTACACCCACAAGTTCCTGTGTTTTCTAATCCAGCAATAAAATTAAGAAAGACATTAAGGACTTGTAATGCTTTGGAAGAGGGAGGACATGAGTTGAGCTTACTGGAACTATTCATACATCATTCGTGACCCTGGTTCCAGGAAAATATTAGATAGATAGATAGATAGATAGATAGATAGATAGATATTAGATAGATAGATATTAGATAGATAGATAGATATTAGATAGATAGATATTAGATAGATATTAGATAGATATTAAATAGTTATTATATCTATCTATATATTTCTCAAACCGTTGTATGCATGTCTGTTTGTCCTGTGTCTGTCCTGTGTCTAGGGGCAATCACATTGGACATTTGGGCCATCACTCCGCCTCAGGCCAATGAGATTAATCTCTTGGGCCGCCCCCTCACACCTCTCATTGGCCTGAGACGGAGTGACGGGCGAAAGGAGACACACACACACACACACATACATACACACACACCTCCCTCCCAGGTAAGTCACACTACTGCGCATCCCGCCTCAGCTTATGGCCCCAGTAACTCACCTATTTCAGGTGCGCAACCTCGCGCCCCAGGCCCACACATGGCGCTTCCTGCCGCCGCCTGCACGCGCCTCAGTCAGCCGGATGGCACATCGGGGGACCAAGCGTTCGCCCGGGGGGAGGGAGGGGGGGAGAGCGAGTCACGGGGAACGGGGGAGCGAGTCACGGGGAATGGGGGGGGCGAAGAGCGAGTCACGGGGAACGGGGGGGAGGGGGCAAAGAGCGAGCCCCGAGCCATCGGGGAACCAAGAAGGGGGAGCGGCCAGCTGCCGAGCCAGCGGGGGGGGGGATGCCCGGACGGGGGGGCATAAATTATGACAATACATATTCCCCGTGCTCTCCACCCCCCCCCACTCCCCTTTCCCCCCCTCTCCCACCCCCCACTCCCCCTTTCCCCCCCACTCCCCTTTCCCCCCCACCCCACTCCCCTTCCCCCCCACTCCCCTATACCCCCCAGTCACCTATCCCCCCCTCCACTCCCCTATCCCCCGCCACTCCCCTATCCCCCCACTCCCCTTTCCCCCCCACTCCCCTTTCCCCTCCACTCCCCTTCCCCCCCCTCCGCTCCCCTTTCCCCCCCCCCTCCGCTCCCCTATTCCCCCCCTCCACTCCCCTTTCCCCACCCCTATGCTCCCCTTTCCCCCCCCTCCGCTCCCCTTCCCCCCTCTCCGCTCCCCTTTCCCCCCTCCCTCTGCTCCCCTTTCCCCCCCCCTCCACTCCCCTTTCCCCCCCCTCCGCTCCCCTTTCACCCCCCTCCGTTCCCCTTTCACCCCCCCCTCCGCTCCCCTTTCACCCGCCCCTCCGCTCTCCTTTCCCCCCCCCTTCGCTCCCTTTCCCCCCCCTCCACTCCCCTTTCCCCGCCCCTCCGCTCCCCTTTCCCCCCCCCTCCGCTCCCCTTTCCCCCCCTCTGCTCCCTTTCCCCCCCCCTCCACTCCCCTTTCCCCCCCTCTGCTCCCCTTTTCCCCCCCTCCGCTCCCCTTTCCCCCCCCTCCACTCCCCTTTCCCCCCCCCTCTGCTCCCCTTTCCCCCCCTTCTCTCCCCTTTCCCCCCCTCCGCTCCCCTTTCCCCCCCCCCTCCGCTCCCCTTTTCCCCCCCTCCACTCCCCTTTCCCCCCCTCCGCTCCCCTTTCCCCCCCCTCCACTCCCCTTTTCCCCCCCTCCCCTCCACACCCCCTCCACCACCCCCTCCTCCCCTTCCCGCTGCCCTTCGCCTTCCTGCCTGCCTTCCCACCTCTGCTTTCGCGCCCACCTGCCTCTGCCTTTCACCTGCCCTTACTCCGGCCGCCTCTGCCTTTCACCCACCACCTCACAGCCGCTGCACGCACTCAACAGACACCCGCCACACTCAACACATACCTGCCACCATACACACCTGCTGCCTCCTGCCCCTACGCACCGACATCACTGACCCACTGCCTCACACCCTAGCAGGACCCCCACTCACAGACAGCACTCACAACCCACGCGCCACCTGCCGCCTCACACCCTAGCAGGACACACGCCTCACATTTTTACATCTCTTATGTCACCAAAATATACATTGTACTGTGGTGTGTTTACAATAAACCATTTTTAAACAACATCGTATTACATTTTATTCCATCTTTCTTTTCAACATTATTATCCAACCTTTACAACAAATAGTCACCTATTGTTCCACCATTTATAAATAATACTACCTATTACGTATTTACATCCCGGGCAACGCCGGGTATATCAGCTAGTATTATATATTAGATCGATTTTAGATATTAGATATATATTAGATAGATATTAGATAGATATTAGATAGATAGATATTAGATAGATAGATAGATAGATAGATAGATAGATAGATAGATAGATAGATAGATAGATATGAGATAGATATGAGATAGATATTAGATATTAGATATTAGATATTAGATAGATATTAGATATTAGATATTAGAGAGATATTAGATATTAGATATTAGATAGATATTAGATATTAGATAGATATTAGATAGATATTAGATATTAGATAGATATTAGATAGATATTAGATAGATAGATATTAGATAGATATTAGATAGATAGATATTAGATAGATATTAGATAGATATTAAATAGATAGATATTAGATAGATAGATATTAGATAGATAGATATTAGGATAATTACTAGGAAACAAAGACACCCTCAGGGCAGCACTCGTTGTAAGTGATAATGAGATGATGATAAATTTAAAATTAAAATGCTTTAATTGTATTGGTTAAAATAAGTGTCAAAATCGTTGAGATAAATAAACAACTGACAGTGGTAAAACAACACACATAACAGACAAAAAATATACAATACTTTAACTGAAATCTAGGGGGAAAGGTAGAGATCCTACCTATCTGCTAATTAGCAGTGATAAGCAATCAATGACTGAATTGTCAACCCCCTGGTTCAGCAATAGCAAGGTTAAAAAGCCTGTAACATAAATACAGGTAACGGTGGACTGGTCATGCACAGATATATGCCAAAAGGCTATGCAAAATATAAAGCAATAGAGTGAGAGCTCACTAGTGATAATACAGCTACAGTGGGCTAAATAGTAGAAATAGCTCTGGTCGTGAAAGGTCCCCACTTAGGGGTAGAGATAGCCTAACTCTAAGTGGGTAAAATGGTGATACAAGTGTAGCGGTCATGTAAAATGCCTACAGTCATCTCTCCTGTTGGCAGTAAGGCCTGGTAAGTGTGGGCATGCCAGCAGTAATTATGGAGGTTTACCCTCACACCCTGGTGGGGTGCCCTGTGTATGGCTGGGACTGGTCACATGCTCTGACTCCATGGTTAGTGATGTCAGAGGTGTGTCAGCCTCAGAAGTTACATAAGGCACAGCACTGTGCTCTAAAGTTAGTTGCTGTATAGTTCTTAGTTCTAGTTCAAGCCCAGCAGGAGTTGCTGGAGAGTCTTGGTATGAGACCTGAGTTCTGCTGAGAGGAAGAGTTGCGGTAACTCCAGAGGAGACTGTGTCCAGGGACCTGGCACAGGATAGTGATCCCTGCGGGGATAGGGAATCCCTATTAAAGGAAAGAATCACCTTTGAAGGGAAGCAGCGTGGAGAATCATGAGAGGCTAAGTCTCAACTGCGAGGGGCAGCTAGCCCACATCATTCAATAAAGATGTGTTCATTCAGAAATCCTCTCGTGTACATCTGTGGAATGAGTGTACAGAGAGGAGCACCACGGAGGAGTTCCTCAACAGGATCATCCCCATGCGGACGCAGGGACCCTGTTGAGGTGGAGGCGCTGCACTGGAACTAGGTGAGACTCAACACACTACCTCAGCTGCCTGTCTAGACGGGTTCTCCCCACACACCATCATGCGGGAGACTCAGGAGTCCTGTAGCCAACAGGTGCACCATATGACACATACACACTGTAATGGGGACCGGTTAGACCACAGGGGCCAATGTGAGATTGGGTGGGTCAGGCCGGGCCAGAAAAACCGTTACATTTGGAGGCGAGCTGCTGAGATCAGATCTGTCATCAGGACAGGCTCTAGCTAGGCACACTGGGAAACAGGGAGAGTGTCTGCTGCCACTCTGTGCTGCGTGGGGACGGACCTAGGGATGGTCAGGGGCTGACGGGATATTGTCAGTTCGCAGGGACAACCTAGGGGCCTGAAGGGAGTGAGGGGTCTGGAGCCGGGCTATAGCTGACCGAGTCACCTTGAGGCAGTGCTAGTTGGTAGGATGCCTGAAGGGATAGCCTGTTAACATGGTCAGGAATCCTGGAGAGGGTCTGCGCTAGGCTGACCAAGACAGGTAGACGCCCCAAGTACTGCATGGCAGAAGCCAGAGTACCTAGCCCATTCCAGACACTCACCGTAGGGAGCACAGACTGGGAGGAAGGAGTCACAGCAGACACTGAGAGAGTGAGCCTAGCCTGAGGTAGTGCACATTGAGTCAAGCCTAGTTCGGGTACACATGTGGTGGTGCATCTGAACATCTTTATTGTACTGATGTGGTGGCTGCCCCGCAGAGCGGAGCCCCATGTACGACAACTGCTACGAGAGGATGGAGGATCCGCGTGGTGCGGAGAACATAAAATGGCGACCAGAGGCTGATGGGGAGGGCACCCGTGGCGTGCAACCCACTGAAGAGCAAACGGTCGCCGAGTTATCGTTAACCAGGCTGCTCTGGAGCGGAGCGAAGGCTATGGCTGTCCCGTTTTTATCCTGTATGGGACAGCGAGGGGCCACCCTTGAAGAGTGTGAAGAAATTGTTATAATTGGGGGAGAACCCCGTGAGGAGAGCAAACAGATGGACTTTTTGGGCTCAAAAGTCAACCAAAATGGCGGTTCCCGCTTGCTAGGGAAACCGCATGGGACAGTTACAGAAAATGTGGCTGATGCAGGACTTGCAAAAAGCTGGCCGGGAATGGCGCGAACAGCAGAGCCCCGCCCTGAAGGGGGGCATGGCGCGAAAGCTATGGCTGCGCCGGGATGGACAGTGACTAATTCAGCCCCTGTGCTGAGTCAACCGCTGAGTTTATGGGACCCTCCCCTGATTTCCACCAGGGGGAGTGACTTTCAACTATGGCCTGTGGGAATGCACCCACTGGGCCCAGGGATTGATATCCAGACGGCGCCACTACCGAAAGTAGTTCCGGCCGCGGAAGGCAAGTGCAAGAAAGAGGGATGTCTTGCACAAAAAGCGGCTGCAAGAAAAAGGCGGGAGCTAGCCACGGGAAAGGACCTCAGCTCTGAGGAGGAGACTGGCGCGAAAACGCTAGCCGCGCCCACCAGGGCTGAGAAAGGAGCGGTCTTAGTTAAGGGGCATGACATTCCCCTGTGGGACCCGCCCATTATTATGACCCCTGGGGGCGGGTTCCAGCTCTGTCAGAGAAGGGAGGAGCCGAAGCAGGGAGTGGCGGATCCAGCAACTTCCACCAGTCAGTTGCGAAGAACCACTGACTTGGAGAGACCTACACTGAAAGTGGTCCCTACCAAGAGAATGGCCTGCTCCTCCACTGTGGGCACGATGGTCTCCACCCAGCCCTACTCAGTACCCGGCGGGCTACTGGTGGTACGGGTGGCTGGCACCGAGACGGTGGTCGGGCTCTGCCTACAATGCGGGCTGCCCGGAGGCACGGTCAATACAGCGGCACGTTGCCCTCATTGCGGGACTTTGTACCTGTGGCCTATGCCCACATTTATTCCTATACAGCCTGCTGACCCTCCGGTGGACGTGACAAGGCGCTCCGCCGAGTCCCCGGGCGCGCTATGGAGCAACCGCGCGAGTCCCGGAAACAAGGGACTGGAGCCGGTCAAGTCGGCTGGGTCACTGGCGATTGAGGCGGCTGAACCAACCCCCGCGTTCGGGGAAAAGAGACTGTCACCCCGCCCGGGGACCCCTAAGTCCGGGCGAGGGGATTACTCAGATGAGGACCTCCGTGAGCTGGCGGTAGTAAAAACGGAGCTGAAAAGGCAGACCGGGAGAACGACACCCCGTGGGGTGAGTGGCAGGACGTCCCCCGCAGATCGGCGATCCGACCGACGGAGTCCCGCCATCCCAGGACCTGGCGGAGACGGGAGAGAGACGCCTACACCCCTGCGGACGGGTAAGCCAAAAAGCCCTATCTCTTACCTGGTCACAACAGACGGCGAAGCGCTGGAAGGGCCGCGCCAGGCCCACAGCGCACGTGGAGGGACGGCATCACTTCCGGTGACGACGGCGGAGCAACCGGATGTCGTCGTAGAGGAAGAGATCCCGCATGGGGGTCCCACGCGAGATGCCGACGCTTCCGGTTCCGGGGAGAACGTCACTTCCGGTGGCGACGGCGGAACCCAGGATGAAGAAGCAGCGACGCTTCGGCGATCGGGGGGAGGACCCCGATCACTTACAAGGCCCAGAAATCGGAGAGACGATCTCAGGACTGAGGAGGGTGAGACATCATCCTTGGATCAGTCCACGGACAGTCAGGAGCGGGTCCTGATCCCGTGGGGTCCTGCCCCGTGCCCCTATGCCCAGCCCCATGCCCTAGTTAATACCCCTACCCCCATCACACGGTCACCGGGTTCACCGCCTAGCCTGGAGTACGTGGACAATTCACCGGGGGGCGAGGAAAGACGGACTGGGGAGAGGCAGCGCAGTGGTGCTACGGAGGGCGATTCACGGGGAGGGGGAGAATTGAGGGTGGCAAATACAGCACCCCAACCGGCAGTAAAGGCTCCGGGGTCCTCGAGGTGGTTCACATCGCGATCCACGAGGTCGTCAGGGGTATTTTCATTTGACGACGACAGGGAACCAGGGCCTAACCCATTTAAGGAGACCCGGTGGTGGGCCCCGCTATTTGAAGGGTACTCCGCATGGATGGACCGTACTCAGTTCCTCATCCGGCGGGAGGACGTGGTAGATTTCTGGTGGAAAGAGGGAGAGTTCACACCCGAGCAGAGGGACAGGGAATTACAGGAGAGGTGGTTCCAGCTGGAGCGTAGAGACATAGCGCCCATGGGTCCCGACACACTGTCAGATCCAGTCGATCCTGATGAGCCCCTATCATGGGTGTTACCTGGGAGGGCAGGTAATGCTGATCTGACCAGGGTCAGTAGGGCGGAGAGGGCTATAATAGTCAAGTATAAAAAATCCCATGGGTTGGAGTATCCCTATGTTCCGGAGCCCCTGATGGATGAAATTGAGGACAATAGGGAAAGGTGGCTCCAAGAGACTATAGAGCTGTACTTAGTCAATAGGGGGAGCGCCATTGTAGGTAAGAAGGCGGAGGAAAGGATAGACACCCTGATGCGAGTGTGGAGCATAGGGAGAAATATCCACAAACATAGGGTGACCTATAGGCCAGAGAGAGGATCGCCTAGGCATTACTATGTCACGGTCCTGGATATGGGTAACAGGGAGGTGAGAAAACCTGACCCAGATCACTATTTTTAGGGGGTACTAACACATTACGCGGGTTCGTGGCTGCTGGTCGGGGCGGGCTTGGCGGAATGTACTGTAGTCATTGTTATGGTATTCTGAAAATTTGTATGTGAATGTTAACATAATTATGTCCTATGTTACAGTGCTTCCTGGAAGAAGGTGTACAAATTTAGGTCCCAGCGAGAACGATGGGATTCACCAGGGGGAGAATGTAGCGGTCATGTAAAATGCCTACAGTCATCTCTCCTGTTGGCAGTAAGGCCTGGTAAGTGTGGGCATGCCAGCAGTAATTATGGAGGTTTACCCTCACACCCTGGTGGGGTGCCCTGTGTATGGCTGGGACTGGTCACATGCTCTGACTCCATGGTTAGTGATGTCAGAGGTGTGTCAGCCTCAGAAGTTACATAAGGCACAGCACTGTGCTCTAAAGTTAGTTGCTGTATAGTTCTTAGTTCTAGTTCAAGCCCAGCAGGAGTTGCTGGAGAGTCTTGGTATGAGACCTGAGTTCTGCTGAGAGGAAGAGTTGCGGTAACTCCAGAGGAGACTGTGTCCAGGGACCTGGCACAGGATAGTGATCCCTGCGGGGATAGGGAATCCCTATTAAAGGAAAGAATCACCTTTGAAGGGAAGCAGCGTGGAGAATCATGAGAGGCTAAGTCTCAACTGCGAGGGGCAGCTAGCCCACATCATTCAATAAAGATGTGTTCATTCAGAAATCCTCTCGTGTACATCTGTGGAATGAGTGTACAGAGAGGAGCACCACGGAGGAGTTCCTCAACAGGATCATCCCCATGCGGACGCAGGGACCCTGTTGAGGTGGAGGCGCTGCACTGGAACTAGGTGAGACTCAACACACTACCTCAGCTGCCTGTCTAGACGGGTTCTCCCCACACACCATCATGCGGGAGACTCAGGAGTCCTGTAGCCAACAGGTGCACCATATGACACATACACACTGTAATGGGGACCGGTTAGACCACAGGGGCCAATGTGAGATTGGGTGGGTCAGGCCGGGCCAGAAAAACCGTTACACAAGTGTTAATGAACAGTACACACAAGAGCTCACAAAATGTGGTACCAGGGGGTTGACTATTCAGTCATTGATTGCTTATCACTGCTAATTAGCAGATAGGTAGGATCTCTACCTTTCCCCCTAGATTTCAGTTAAAGTATTGTATATTTTTTGTCTGTTAGGCTAAGGCCCCGGTCACGGCGCTCTAATGCGCGCCCGCGCTTTCGGCTGCGCGTTCCAGCGATTCCCCGGTCTGCAGCTCACTGCAGGAGCAGAGACCGGGGGGGGCGTGCCGGAGGAGTGACGTCACCCGGCAGGTTCGCCCTCATTGGCTGAACCGCCGGGGGGCATGCCTAGCCGCTCGACGCGAGTTCCTGCTCTCAATTCTATTGAGAGCAGGAGTAGCTCTCGCGCGAGCGCTGCGGCCCCCCCTCGCAGCGGGCCCGGCGCCGTTGCGGGGAGGGCTCTGGTGAGCGCAGCGTCCGCCACAGCGGACGCTGCAGCATGCAGCGGGGGCAAGGCCTTATGTGTGTTGTTTTACCACTGTCAGTTGATTATTTATCTCAACGATTTTGACACTTATTTTAACCAATACAATTAAAGCATTTTAATTTTAAATTTATCATCATCTCATTATCACTTACAACGAGTGCTGCCCTGAGGGTGTCTTTGTTTCCTAGTAATTATCCTGTTCTCTCCCCTTATTGCACCGTTGTTTATTCCATTTCATCATAGGCTGATGCGAGGGTCCCCTATCCCTTTCCCCTTCCCCAATTATTGTATAGATAGATATTAGATAGATATTAGATAGATATTAGATAGATAGATAGATAGATATTAGATAGATATTAGATAGATAGATATTAGATCGATAGATATTAGATAGATATTAGATAGATAGATATTAGATAGATAGATATTAGATAGATAGATATTAGATAGATATTAGATAGATAGATAGATAGATAGATATTAGATAGATAGATATTAGATAGATATTAGATAGATAGATATTAGATAGATATTAGATAGATAGATAGATAGATAGATAGATAGATATTAGATAGATATTAGATAGATATTTGATAGATAGAGAGATAGATATTAGATAGATATTAGATAGATATTAGATAGATAGATAGAGAGATAGATAGATATTAGACAGATAGATAGATAGATAGATAGATAGATAGATAGATAGATATTAGATAGATAGATAGATAGATAGATAGATATTAGATAGATATTTGATAGCTAGATATTAGATAGATATTAGATAGATAGATATTAGATAGATAGATAGAGAGATAGATAGATATTAGACAGATAGATAGATAGATAGATAGATAGATAGATAGATAGATATTAGATAGATAGATAGATAGATATTAGATAGATATTAGCTATATATTAGATAGATAGATAGATAGATAGATAGATAGATAGATATTAGATAGATATTAGATATATATTAGATAGATAGAGATATAGATATTAGATAGATATTAGATAGATAGATATTAGATAGATAGATAGAGAGATAGATAGATATTAGACAGATAGATAGATAGATAGATAGATAGATAGATAGATAGATAGATAGATAGATATTAGATAGATAGATAGATATTAGATAGATAGATATTAGATAGATAGATAGATAGATAGATAGATAGATAGATAGATAGATAGATAGATAGATAGATATTAGATAGATATTAGATAGATATTTGATAGATAGATATTAGATAGATATTAGATAGATAGATATTAGATAGATAGATAGAGAGATAGATAGATATTAGACAGATAGATAGATAGATAGATAGATAGATAGATAGATAGATAGATAGATAGATAGATAGATAGATAGATAGATATTAGATAGATAGATAGATAGATAGAAAGATAGATAGATAGATAGATAGATAGATAGATATTAGATAGATAGATAGATAGATATTAGATAGATAGATAGATAGATAGATAGATAGATAGATATTAGATAGATAGATATTAGATAGATAGATAGATAGATAGATAGATAGATAGATAGATAGATAGATATTAGATAGATAGATATTAGATAGATAGATATTAGATAGATATTAAATAGATATTAGATAGATATTATATCTATCTATATATTTCTCAAACCGTTGTATGCGTGTCTGTTTGTCCTGTCTCTGTCCTGTGTCTAGGGGCAATCACATTGGACCTTTGGGCCGTCACTCCGCCTCAGGCCAATGAGATGGATCTCTTGGGCCGCCCCCGCACACCTCTCATTGGCCTGAGGTGGAGTGACGGGCCAAAGGGGACACACACACACACACACACACATACACACACACACACCTCCCGCCCAGGTAAGTCACACTACTGCGCATCCTGCCTCAGCTTATGGCCCCAGTAACTCACCTATTTCAAGCCCACACCTGGCGCTTCCTGCCGCCACCTGCACGCGTCTCAGTCAGCCGGACGGCACATCGGGGGACCAAGCGGTTACCCGGGGGGGGGGGGGGGAGGGGGGTCAGCGAGTCACGGGAAATGGGGGAGCAAGTCACAGGGAATGGGGGGGGTGGCGAGGAGCGAGTCACGGGGAACGGGGGGAGGGGGCGAAGAGCGAGCCCCGAGCCATCGGGGAACCAAGAAGGGGGGACGGACGCCCGGACGGGGGGAGGGCATGGGGGGGCATAAATTATGACAATACATATTCCCCGTGCTCTCCACCCCCCCCACACCCTTTCCGCCCCTCTCCCACCCGCCACCCTCCTTCCCCCCACCACTCAATTTTCCCCCTCACCCCAGTCCCCTTCCCCCCCACTCCCCTATACCCCCCATTCCCCTATCCCCCCTCCACTCCCCTATCCCCCCACTCCCCTTTCCCCCCCCCACTCCCCTATCCCCCCCCCACTCCCCTATCCCCCCCCCTCCCCTTTCCCCCCCTCCGCTCCCCTTTCCCCCCCTCTGCTCCCCTTTTCCCCCCTCCGCTCCCCTTCCCCCCCCCTCTGCTCCCCTTTCCCCCCTCTGCTCCCCTTCCCCCCCCACTCCCCTATCCTCCCCCAACTCCCCTTACACCCCCTCCGCTCCCCTTCCCCCTCCCTCCACTCCCCTTTCGCCCCCCCTCTGCTCACCTATAGATAGATAGATAGATAGATATTAGATAGATAGATATTAGATATCCCCCCCACTCCCCTTTCCCCCCACTCCCCTTCCCCCTCCCTCCACTCCCCTTTCGCCCCCCCTCTGCTCACCTATAGATAGATAGATAGATAGATATTAGATAGATAGATATTAGATATCCCCCCCACTCCCCTTTCCCCCCACTCCCCTTTTCCCCCCCTCCACTCCCCTTTTACCCCCCCCACTCTGCTCCCCTTTCACCCCCCCTCCGCTCTCCTTTCTCCCCCCCTCTGCTCCCCTTTCCCCCCCCTCCACTCCCCTTTCCCCCCCTATGCTCCCCTTTTTCCCCCCCTCCACTCCCCTTCCCCCCCTCCGCTTCCCTTTCCCCCCCCTCCGCTCCCTTTCCCCCCCCCTCCGCTCCCCTTTCTCCCCCCTCTTCTCCCCTTTCACCCCCCTCCGCTCCCCTTTCACCCCCCCTCCACTCCCCTTTCACCCCCCCTCCGCTCCCCTTTCACCCCCCCCTCTGCTCCCCTTTCACCCCCCCCTCCGCTCTCCTTTCACCCCCCCTCTGCTCCCCTTTCCCCCCCTCCGCTCCCCTTTCCCCCCTCCGCTCCCCTTTTCCCCCCCTCCACTCCCCTTTCCCCCCCTCCGCTCCCCTTTCCCCCCCTCCGCTCCCCTTCCCCCCCCCTCTGCTCCCCTTTCACCCCCCTCTGCTCCCCTTTCCCCCCCCTCCGCTCCCCTTTCCCCCCCTCCGCTCCCCTTTCCCCCCCCTCCGCTCCCCTTCCTGCCCCCTCTGCTCCCCTTTCCCCCCCCTCTGCTCCCCTTTCCCCCCCCCTCTGCTCCCCTTTCCCCCCTCTGCTCCCCTTCCCCCCCACTCCCCTATCCTCCCCCAACTCCCCTTCCCCCCCCCTCCGCTCCCCTTCCCCCCCCCTCCACTCCCCTTTCGTCCCCCCTCCGCTCACCTATAGATAGATAGATAGATATTAGATAGATAGATATTAGATATCCCCCACACTCCCCTTTCCCCCCCCCACTCCCCTTTCCCCCCCTCCGCTCCCCTTTCCCCCCCCCCTCCGCTCCCCTTTTCCCCCCCTCCACTCCCCTTTACCCCCCCTCTGCTCCCCTTTCACCCCCCCCCTCCGCTCCCCTTTCCCCCCCCTCTGCTCCCCTTTCCCCCCCCTCCACTCCCCTTTCCCCCCCTATGCTCCCCTTTCCCCCCCCTCCACTCCCCTTCCCCCCTCCGCTTCCCTTTCCCCCCCCTCCGCTCCCTTCCCCCCCCCTCCGCTCCCCTTTCTCCCCCCTCTTCTCCCCTTTCACCCCCCTCCGCTCCCCTTTCACCCCCCCTCCACTCCCCTTTCACCCCCCCCTCCGCTCCCCTTTCACCCCCCCCTCTGCTCCCCTTTCACCCCCCCCTCCGCTCCCCTTTCCCCCCCCCTCCGCTCCCCTTTCCCCCCCCTCCGCTCCCCTTTCCTCCCCTCCGCTCCCCTTTCCCCCCTCTGCTCCCCTTCCCCCCCCACTCCCCTATCCTCCCCCAACTCCCCTTTCCCCCCCCTCCGCTCCCCTTCCCCCCCCTCCACTCCCCTTTCGCCCCCCCTCCGCTCACCTATAGATAGATAGATAGATATTAGATAGATAGATATTAGATATCCCCCACACTCCCCTTTCCCCCCCCCACTCCCCTTTTCCCCCCTATGCTCCCCTTTCCCCCCCCTCCACTCCCCTTCCCCCCCTCCGCTTCCCTTTCCCCCCCCTCCGCTCCCTTTCCCCCCCCCCTCCGCTCCCCTTTCTCCCCCCTCTTCTCCCCTTTCACCCCCCTCCGCTCCCCTTTCACCCCCCTCCACTCCCCTTTCACCCCCCCTCCGCTCCCCTTTCTCCCCCCTCTTCTCCCCTTTCACCCCCCTCCGCTCCCCTTTCACCCCCCTCCACTCCCCTTTCACCCCCCCCTCCGCTCCCCTTTCACCCCCCTCTCTGCTCCCCTTTCCCCCCCCCTCTGCTCCCCTTTTCCCCCCTCCGCTCCCCTTTCACCCCTCTCTGCTCCCCTTTCCCCCCCCTCCGCTCCCTTTCCCCCCCCCTCTGCTCCCCTTTCCCCCCCTCCGCTCCCTTTCCCCCCCCCTCTGCTCCCCTTTCCCCCCCTCCCCTTTTTTCCCCCCTCCACTCCCCTTTTGCCCCCCCCCTCCGCTCCCCTTTTGCCCCCCCCCTCCGCTCCCCTTTTCTCTGCTCTCTTGGGTCTGCCCCCTTGTGTGCTAAGGCAATGTCAGGATCCAGGTTTAGAATCTTGTCCCCTTTGTCTTGTTGTCAGCTTGCAGCTCAAGACATCTGTCCTTCCTTGGTTCAGCCCCCAATTGTGAGACTAAGGAATTTTGCTCTTTCTGCTTCCTGGGTCAGCTCAGCTCCCGTGTGAGCTCAGGAAGAATCTTCCCTTCCTGTCTCAGAGGCAGGCTTATCTGACACCTGTAATCAGCCAGGTGGTGTTGGTTAATTGTCTACCAGCAGTTAACCACCACACTGCTGGATTAGAGGCACATTTTTGAACAGGGATAAATCCCCTGTTACTGTGCCCTTAATCTTAGACCCTGACTGACACATCTCCTAGTAACTGTGGATATATTGTGTGCGGTTACACTATCTTGTGGTGGATTTATTTTGCAACCAACTGTATACATTAGATGCTTATGACTCCGGTCTTATTTATTCTTCATTAATTATACATTTGAATATTTAATTTAGTATATAGCTATGTGAGCCGTTACCAAATGCATTTAATTAATTATTAACATTAGTAAAAGTTATTTATTAATTCTATACATCCATTCCTCTCTACTTGCATTTGTGACGGAGTGCCAATAGCATAAGGGTACTTTCCCCCCTTTCCCCCTTTTTGTTCCCTTAATAAATTCATGTGACGTCATCAGGAGGTGCGGGAACACGGGTGTTGAGCAGTGTGAGACTTCCGGTCCGGATACAGCGCTGAAATATCAGGTCGTATGCTTCTAATAGCTGTACAGCAGAAGCTGGGCGTTCCATCTGCAGCTGGTATTAATAATACACATACAAAGTGTATTTTGACCGCAAATGTGGGATATCCATTGGGCTTATACGTTGTAAGAGTGTCACCAGGTTATGTGTGACTTACCTTTCGGGGTTCAGTACATGTATTTGAGCTATCAGCTAAACAAGCGAGAGGTTGAACATGAGATATATATAAAAAGCCATTAGCAGCACATAGTGCACTGTGTAGTTCGACCGGGATTGAACATCTTTTACCCTATACATGTGCTATGGTGACGTCACCAGATTGTGATTATTTCGCGCTGGGTGACAGCTAGCTATTTTGCTTCAGTTGACATATGTAGCTGAGAGTTGTATGAAACATACGCTTTTTATAGTGTACTGCTAAGAGGAATATCCTCTACCCCCTACAAATATACACGTAGCCAAATGAGTTTCTCACTGCTCTGGTAATTACACCAATAATATTTTCCCCCTATCCCGCTGTTTTCTTTGTTTTTTAGCCACATAGTGGTTGTCTTATTAGTTTGTTTATTTGTTGTATATATGTTTAATAAATATGGTTTTAAATATTCATGAAGGGCTATGGAGGTTACCCCAGGGATTGAATCTTTCCCAAGCCTAGCATTTGTTAATATAGAGTGCAAATAGGATTCTTTGAGGACGCATCTGTGCCCCTTTCCCCGTATCTAAAGTCAAGAACCCCAGAAATGTACAAGTAACATGTTGGAGAGGACGCAGCATTCAGGCTTGAAGTTGTTGTTCAAATTAACATGACAGATGCCAGTTTTCTGCTAGCAAAGCACTAGCTGTCCAAACTGAGTGATCATCTTTGGCCCTGTAGACAGTTGCCCTTCTGCGAGACTTTAATTACTTCTCCAAACATTGATGCCATATTTACTTTGGAACATTCCAATTAAACAATGACGCTTTAAGACTGAGAGTTCCTTATTGATTTCAGTCTGTCTTACTGTGTTAAGTAATCCAACAATTATATACAACAAACAGGACGGAAGATGATCTAGTGGAGGCTTCTAGAAAAAAATGTCAGCACCTGTATTAACTCAGAGCTTCAAGCACACATCATATAAATTATGGTGGGTACAAAAATGACAAAAACACTACTTCGTACAGCAAATAATAGTATCACGTGTGAGCACGTTCACATGTCTCAGACCTCAGATCCGGATGTCCTCTTCTCTTCCTCTTCGGCCAAAGGCCAGCAAGAGAGTCCAAGACTTTGGCTTTCAGCCGAAGTCTAATCAACCAAGTTGTTTTCTCTCTGAGAGAGATGGTGACTAACCCACAAAATGGTGCAGCCAAAATCGAAAAAACACCCATAACTAAGATACGTGCTGTGCAGGGGGGGTGCACTGTTACAGCAACAATAGCACATGCACCAAGTGCTCTGTGAAGGTCCCTAAGCATCCCGACCAAAAAATGGCCAGGAAGGTTTATAAAAATTATTATGTCCCCTTAGCCAAAAGGCCCAGGGAGCAACAAAAAGTGAGGAACGTATAGACCGTGGATTAAAAAGTGTCCATGCTGGGAACAGTTCAAAGCTCCAATGAATCACTGCGTTCAGGGCAATCCTGCCCCATTTGGGCTCTTCACAGTCAGTAAAAAATATATATATATTCACCGCGCTACTCCATGTAAGAAGCATGCTGCTGGTGAAAGGATTGTCCATACATATGTGAAAAAACAGAACGTGAATCCCTGCGCTTCTCCCATTGGGCTAACAATAAATGTGGAAATAAATATACATAGTGAGACCTACGTCTGTAAGACAAAGGAGACTTTTCGTTACATACTTTGATCAAATAATGACAAGCCTGCTAACCAACTTCAAGAGAAGTCCCAGTAGCAGGTCCCTACGCTAAATGCATACAAATGTTCTGTGAAATATACCCTGAAGGGGTTAATAAACTAAGCATAAGCTTATGTAACTTAAAGCAGTTAAAAACTGGTATGCACATTACCAGTAAAGATACTTACACGTATGCAAGTAAAGTGAAAAGTGAATTTACAGGGACCTTACTATTTCTGGGACCTGTACGGTATGTTATTCTTTCTGGTACCAGATGTTTACTGTGTATTCGGGAAACCACAAGGCCCGAGATCAATAAGAAATATATAGAGTTAAGGTCGCTTGCATAAAATAAGGCTGTTAACATTATGTGTATAATTTCTGTATTTTTCCATTTTTTAAGCCAGCCACTTTAAAGGGCGTTTAACACACTGGAACTGTATACAATGTACTATCATTTATCTATTTGCCAGAGAGCTTTCTCGAAACTGATGAATGCTTTGCTATGTGTGTTAATGCTACTTTTGCGGCCCCTTTTATTCTCCTACATCTCCGAATTTTTTCGGGGATTTTTTCCGAACGTCACGCACTTTACCGCGTTCATGCAGCATTCATGGCGAGACAGCGCTAATACAATGGACTAGGAAAAGGCGCCCGCGGCACCTAAAATACCAGAACATACAGTACTGCAAATATACTGCATCTTTCCGCGGTTTTCAGAGTTGCGCCGATACGGCCGCACTAGGGTAAAGGCGGCTGCCACTGTATTTGTTGTCATATATGTGTTGTGTCACTTGCTGCAAAAGTATGATCCATAAATGTGCTACCCCTTCTTCTAATCTGATTGCCCTTTTTACCAGTCCCCTGAAGAAAGAAGATACCAATAGAAGCGCTCTAACTCTGGAAGACATTCTGGCCGCAATGCCATACGAGACTATGAAAAGTAAGGGCAGGTGCCCTCTTCCTCAGCTATATGCCATTGAGCACTATCAGATGGTGAAGAACCCCAAAGAGCAACCTTATGTGTCACCCTATGTGTCTCTGGACTAACATCATACCAATCATTCTCAAAAGGAGTGTTTTAAGAATAAAAGAGGGGACTGAGAAAATGACATAAGGGTCTCAAGTAAACAGTACTAGGAGATCTAAGCAGCCATTTTGTTTGTCAGCAACCATTTTGTCTGTTCTTGTCCCTGTCTGTGTCATCCATTTTGTCTTTAGTCTACATGAAAGCTGCATAAAAGTATAGCAGCTCGGGTTAAAAGATGTTTTGCTCTCTGTAATTATTGTTGATAAGAGCTTTGGTTAGCTGCAAAGGAAAGACGCATGCAACCTTGAGTTACTACCAGGCGCAATTAGGTGAGATCACAGTACAAACTATTTCTCACATTTGAGTGAGATCCGAGTACAAACCATTTTTCACATACACCCCACTTAAAGAATGCACAAACATAGCAGGTCCCAGCGTATGTACAGGAAAGGTTACTGAACTTGCATAAATTTTTTAGCTGATTTTCATACTCATTTGTTTTTCATATAATGTTTTGTTATTTTCTATGACGTACAAGTCAACCCATAAAAGAGGCGTTATCTTTAGTATTAGGGTATAAATATGTTGTGTACTATATTTTTTGCCAGACAGCTTATGCCTAAGCCGTCTCCATCCAAGAATGCACCTGAATGCTTAATAAACTCATTTGGTATACTGAATCTTTGTTGTAATATTTTTACAGCTTTAGCAGTAACTATCAGTGTGGTAGAGGGCGTTGTATCATGTGCAAGCAGCTCAAATTATCAAAATATTTTATATCACATACTAATCATTCAGAACACTCTGTGATAGGCCATATCACTTGTTTATCCACCTACAGTATGTGTGGTATGTGCGATTTCTTGTAGTTGTGGACCACAATATATTGGCAGAACGATGCATACTTTTGCAACACGATTTCTTGAACATCGTCGGAAACATAATAAGGGTTCTTCCAAATGCATAGTGTATCAAGACATTTTTCTGAAATACATCATAAAGACCCTAAGTCTATGACCATCATGGCTTGGAAGCCGTTCTGGCCTCATTATTAGGAGGGGATCGGTTCAAGAGGTTGTGTGCCAAGGAAACATTTTGGATCTATACACTGGGGACCCTGACACCAAAAGGGTTCAATGAGCAAGTACCATCGTTTAAATTTCTGAAAGGTCCCTCTGCCTTAGCCTATAGGTGTCTCATCTTGGTCGGTGTTCGATGAGCAGTTATTGCCTTATTTTTTTCAAATTTATATCAATATTAGGGTTGGCCTTTATTAGATAATAAACTTTTTTTTTTTTTTTTTTTTACATTCTCATTATTGGTGATGGATTGTGCTGACATACTGCACCGACACACTTTATTCGAGCAAATGCCTGGTTTGTACCTGGCAGAAACCTGGAATCCGCCGCTGCTCACCTCTTGCATGCTTCGTTGCGTTTGCCTTCCCAGCCACGGTTCATGCCTGGCTGACGGGGGCCTGATCTGTTAAATGATAATGAGAATGATTTACTAGGCTGCGATGTTTCGATTGTCCACCAGATGGCATAAACTCATGACTTAAGTAATGTGTGGCCTTTGCAAGTTGTTTCGTTTCCAAAAAAAAGTTACTTTATCCCAGTACAGTATGCTATTGTGTAACTTGTCCTTGAGACTGAAGGAATAGTTGCAAAAAATGTATCAATTTAGGCTTTACATACAGTAATGTATTAAATAAAGACAAAGATCATTTTCACTTACACTATTCTACAGAGACATGAGTGTTCAAGTGGAGCCCGTGTTCCAAAAACCTGACAGAAGTTATGCTTATTTGATATGGGCCGCTATAAATGCAACAGAGGATAAGATGGCAACAGTTGTTCAAATTTATCAGTATTTTATCGAAAATTATGACTTTTACAGATTTTCGCCAACTCCTCATTTGTGGAAGCATGCAATAAGGAAAAGGTTATGTAGTGACCCCTGTTTTCACCGTATTGAGCCCCAATTTGTTGGAGGGTATTGGTGTGTGTCACAGGGTTTTTCCCGTATCTATGATAATGGAGGCGGCAAAAGGCGAAGGGTCGTGTTAAAACGAAATAAGAAGCGACAGTCCCTGCCAAGCAATGCGCCAGAACCAGAACCAGAACCAGCAGCAGCACCAGCTTATCATCATGGTCCCGCCGTCGGTTACAACTCTGAGATGGATTTCGCAGCCAGTTTTGATGAAGCTTGCATGTACCTAAGCGATTTCCCGCTGACTACAGGTGGGCTAGTCCCTCTGCAAAATGATGAAAGCTGGACTGGAAGTGGGCCGGCGCCAGCGCAAGCTGAATGGGAAATTTAGTACAATACTGTACAGTATGGTGAGTACTGTATTTTTGCCGTATTATTTTGGTGGGGCTGGCTGGGAACTTCTTTAGGGGGCTGACCATTACTGTACATTAAAACTTTTCATTTTGTTTTTCCTCAGAAAAGAAAACGGCTAATGGGGGGATTTCGATGGATTATATTGTACTGTATGCTGATGTTTTCCGGCCATACAGTATACTGTGTAATAAACCCGAATAAATAAAACTATGCATTTATTCTACAGTATATGTTCAGTAAATTACTGCACATACTGGGGGCGAGATGTGTTTGCAGCAGAGAGAGATTTAATAATATTGTACAGTGAGCAGGGGGTTCCCTGAGCCAGAAATTAATGATTAATGCTCAGGGAACCCCCCCCCCCCCTGCTCCTGATCAATATTATTAAAAATACGGAAAATGCTGCGTCATTACCATAGCGGATAGCCGCTAAGGCAATGAAGGGGTTAACCCACCGTGCCCGCTTTATTGTGTGTAGTGGGGATGGGTGAGGGGGGTATTTGGCCCTTGGTGTGAGTTTACGACTTGCGGGAGGGGGGGGGGGGTTGCGGGTGCACTTAACCCCTTCACGATCGTAGCAGTTAATACCGCTACGGTCATGAAGGGGTTAAGCCCTCCCGCTACCCCAACCCCCCCCCCCCCCCCCCGCAAGCCCTCCCCAACCATCGTTGGGGCGAATACCCCATTCACCCACCCTCCCGCTACCCACAATAAAAAAATACACACACACAGCAGCCGCCAAAAAATAAATAAATAAATGACAATAAATACATTTGAAATACATTTTTATTGATAGTGTAGATGTGCAGGGGGTCTCCGGAGCTGAACCGCGTTGGTTTTAGGTCTGGGGACCCCGTGCCCCCCGAGATACAGGCCCCTTTAGGGGGTGCCGGTATCCCTCTGCTCTGCTTGGTTTACAGGCCGCGGTCACGTGATCGGGGCTTTTAACGCAGAGCTGGATACCGGCACCCCCTAAAGGGGCCTGTATCTCGGGGGGCACGGGGTCCCCAGACCTAAAACCAACGCGGTTCAGCTCCGGAGACCCCCTGCACATCTACACTATCAATAAAAATGTATTTCAAATAATTTTTAATGTGTGGATGTTTGCGCAGAGAGAGAGCAGCGGATCTCTCTCTGCTGCAAACACATCTCGCCCCCGCCGCCCATACAGTAGTATCATTTATGTATGTGCATATACAGTACAGTACTGTACAGTACTGTATGTTAGGGCTTACAGGGGTTGTTGTTATACAGTACTGTATATATATATATACTGTATACTGCATTACAATTCATTATAGGGGACGGCTTCACAGAGAATAGCTCGCAAGCGCCACCATGTGTATTTTGACGGCATTGCAGTATTGTAACCAGCCGGAATAAAAAGCTTAAATTCCTGCCGGAAAATAACGCAATGCACTCTGGCTGAAAAATATCAGAAACCTGAATACACCCGAGTATACCCGAATTCGCGGGACTAGCCGTGCTCGAATAAAGTGTGTCGCCAGTGTAGATCTGCTGGATCTCTGCATCTCTGTGCCACAGTTCGCTGTGGCAGTTTATGATTATCTCTCAGTGCTATCTTCTTGTTCTGCGTGCACAAATTAATCTTATCATAGGGAAGTTTAGGACCTTAATCTTTTCATGAGCTTTGTTCCTTAGATTCTTCATGTACATTCCTTCATTTTCCAGATTATGGTTCTGTGTACAGTACTGTATGTGTTTATTCAAATTGGTTGCTTGATATTGTGCAGTCATTTCTTATCTGTGTCTCAAAAATCTTTTTTATTTAACTTTTTACTGTGTGTATTTAAATTATTTAGATTTTAATTTTAAACATGCATAAAGAAAATCATCTATGATCGTTAGTGATTTTTCTATTGTTTATTGAAGTGAAACTTCTTTCGTGGCACCTAGTCCTGATAGAGCAAAACTGGATAGATGGGGGGCGAAACGTGAAACGGAAGTGACGTCACGTAATGGACGCCGCTCCGCTCACACGTCTCCTGTCACATGCGGCGGCGGCGATAGCCGCCGGCGCCGCTCCTAATTGCCGCCACGGCCCCCCACACACCCCCCACACCCCCGGCTGCTGACATATGCGGCGGCGATAGCCGCCGCCGCTCCTAACGGCCCGCCTAACTTCCACGGCCGCTGCCATGCCGCGCATGCGCAGTTGTGATGGCGCCGCTGAAGGACGCAACACATGCGCAGAAGCGGCAGGCAGCGGCGCCATTCAGCCCTCCAGTGACGCGGGCGTTTGCGGGACCCCCAGGAAGCGGTGGCACGCGGCGCAAACCCGGGCGCAACTCGCGCGGACCCCCCACACACTGACGGACCCCCCCACACACTGACTGACCCTCCCGGACCCCCCTACACACTGACTGACCCCCCCACACACTGACTAACCCCCCCACACACTGACTGACACCCCCCGGACCCCCCCACACACTGACTGACCCCCCCTGACACCCACACACACTGACTGACCCCCCCAGACCCCCCCACACACTGACTGACCCCCCCAGACCCCCACACACACTGACTGACCCCCCCCAGACCCCCACACACATTGACTGAACCCGCCAGACCCCCCCACACACTGACTGAACCCCCCAGACCCCCCCACACACTGACTGACCCCCCCAGACCCCCCCACACACTGACTGACCCCCCCAGACCCCCACACACACTGACTGACCCCCTCAGACCCCCACACATACTGACTGACCCCCCAGACTCCCACACACACTGACTGACCCCACCAGACCCCCACACACACTGACTGACCCCCCCCCGGACCCCCCCACACACTGACTGACCCCCCCCGGACCCCCCCAAACACTGACTGACCCCCCCAGACACCCACACACACTGACTGACCCCCCCAGACCCCCACACACACTGACTGACCCCCCCAGACCCCCACACACACTGACTGAACCCGCCAGACCCCCCCCACACACTGACTGAACCCCCCAGACTCCCACACACACTGACTGACCCCCCAGACCCCTACACACACTGACTGACCCCCCCAGACCCCCACACACACTGACTGACCCCCTCAGACCCCCACACACACTGACTGACCCCCACAAACACTGACTGACCCCCCCAGACCCCCCCACACACTGACTGACCCCCCGCGGACCCCCCCACACACTGACTGACCCCCCCCCCGGACCCCCCCAAACACTGACTGACCCCCCCAGACACCCACACACACTGACTGACCCCCCCAGACCCCCACACACACTGACTGACCCCCCCAGACCCCCACACACACTGACTGAACCCGCCAGACCACCCCCACACACTGACTGAACCCCCCAGACCCCCACACACACTGACTGACCCCCCAGACCCCTACACACACTGACTGACCCCCCCAGACCCCCACACACACTGACTGACCCCCTCAGACCCCCACACACACTGACTGACCCCCACAAACACTGACTGACCCCCCAGACCCCCCCACACACTAACTGACCCCCCCACACACTGACTGACCCCCCCAGACCCCCACACACACTGACTGACCCCCCCAGATCCCCACACACACTGACTGACCCCCCCAGATCCCCACACACACTGACTGACCCCCCCAGACCCCCACACACACTGACCGACCCCCTCAGACCCCCACACACACTGACTGACCCCCCAGACCCCCACACACACTGACTGACCCCCCAGACCCCCACACACACTGACTGACCCCCCCAGACCCCCACACACACTGACTGACCCCCCCACACCACCCACACCCCCACACACCCCCACACACACACCACCACACACACACACACACACACCACACACACACACACCCCCACCACACACACACACACACCACCCCCCCACACACACCACCACCCCCCACACACACACACCACCCCTCCCCACACACACACACCGCCGCCCCCCACACACATACCACCCGCCCCCCACACACACACCACCCCCCCCACACACACCACCCCCCCCCCCACACACACACCACCCCCCCCCCCACACACACACCACCCCCCCACACACACCACCACCCCCCCCACACACACCACCCCCCCCACACACACACCACCCCCCCCACACACACCACCCCCCCCCCACACACCCCCCCCCCCCACACACACCACCCCCTCCCCACACACACCACCACCACCCCCACACACACCACCACCCCCCCCACACACACCACCCCTGCCATGCCGCGCATGCGCAGTTGTGATGGCGCCGCTGAAGGACACCACACATGCGCAGAAGCGGCTGGCAGCGGCGCCATTCAGCCCTCCAGTGACGCGGGCATTTGCGGGACCCCCAGGAAGCAGTGGCACATGGCGCAAACCCGGGCGCAACCCGCGCGGACCCCCCACACACTGACGGACCCCCCCACACACTGACTGACCTCCCCCGGACCCCCCTACACACTGACTGAGCCCCCCACACACTGACTGACCCCCCCACACACTGACTGACCCCCCCGGAACCCCCCACACACTGACTGACCTCCCCAGACACCCACACACACTGACTGACCCCCCCAGACCCCCACACACACTGACTGACCCCCCCAGACCCCCACACACACTGACTGACCCCCCCAGACCCCCACACACACTGACCCCCTCAGACCCCCACACACACTGACTGACCACCCAGACCCCCACACACACTGACTGACCCCCCCAGACCCCCACACACACTGATTGACCCCCCCCCCGGACCCCCCCACACACTGACTGACCCCCCCCGGACCCCCCCACACACTGACTGACCCCCCCAGTCACCCACACACACTGACTGACCCCCCCAGACCCCCACACACACTGACTGACCCCCCCAGACCCCCACATACACTGACTGACCCCCCCAGACCCCCACACACACTGACTGAACCCGCCAGACCCCCCCATACACTGACTGAACCCCCCAGACCCCCACACACACTGACTGACCCCCCCAGACCCCCCCACACACACACTGACTGACCCCCCCAGACCCCCACACACACTGACTGACCCCCCCCAGACCCCCACACACACTGACTGAACCCGCCAGACACCCCCACACACTGACTGAACCCCCCAGACCCCCACACACACTGACTGACCCCCCAAGACCCCCACACACAATGACTGACCCCCCCAGACCCCCACACACACTGACTGACCCCCCCAGACCCCCACACACAATGACTGACCCCCTCAGACACCCACACACACTGACTGACCCCCACAAACACTGACTGACCCCCCAGACCCCCACACACACTGACTGACCCCCACACACACTGACCGACCCCCCAGACCCCCACACACACTGACTGACCCCCCCAGATTCCCACACACACTGACTGACCCCCCCAGATCCCCACACACACTGACTGACCCCCCCAGACCCCCACACACACTGACCGACCCCCCAGACCCCCACACACACTGACCGACCCCCTCAGACCCCCTCAGACCCCCACACACACTGACTGACCCCACAGACCCCCACACACACTGACTGACCCCCCCAGACCCCCACACACACTGACTGACCCCCCCAGACCCCCACACACACTAACTGACCCCCCCAGACCCCCACACACACTGACTGACCCCCCCAGACCCCCACACACACTGAATGACCACCCCAGACCCCCACACACACCGACTGACCCCCCAGACCCCCACACACACTGACTGAACCTGCCAGACCCCCCCACACACTGACTGAACCCCCCAGACACTGACTGACCCCTCCCAGACCCCCACACACACCCCCCCAGACCCCCACACACACTGACTGACCCCCCCCAGACCTCCACACACACTGACTGACCCCCCCCCAGACCCCCACACACACTGACTGACCCCCCCAGATCCCCACACACTGACTGACCCCACCCCAGATCCCCACAGACACTGACTGACCCCCCCAGACCCCCACACACACTGACTGACCCCCCTAGACCCCCACACACACTGACTGACCCCCCCACACACCCCCCCCACACACACACACCCCACACACACACACCACCACACACACACACACACACACACACACCCACCCCCACCACACACACACACACACACACACCACCACCCCCACACACACCACCCCTCCCACACCCCCCACCACCCCCCACACACACACACCACTCCCCCCCCCACACACACACCACCGCCCCCCACACACACACCACCCACCCCCACACACACACCACCCCCCCCCCCCACACACACACACACCACCCCCCCCCCCACCCCCCCACTCCCCCCCACACACACCCCCCCACACACACCACCCCCCCCCCACACACACACACCCACACACACACACCACCCCCCCCCACACACACACCCCCCCCCCACACACACACACACACACCCCACACCCCCCCCCACACACACACACACACACACACACACACACACACACACACACACACACACACCCCACACCACCACCCCCCCACTAGCACCCCCCTCCCCCCCCACACACCACCCCCCCACACACCAACCCCACACACCACCCCCCACACACACCACCCCCCCACACACACCACCCCCCCACACACACCACCCCCCCCCACACCCCACCCCCCACACACACCCTGCCCCCCACACACACACCACCCCCCCACACACCCGTTCCTGGATACTAGCAGCTAGAAGGAGGACGTCCAAGCTATATCTGTTCGTGTCTTGCTGTCCCCGTCGAGTGGTAACATGTCCCCAACATGTCATGATGTTAACTTTGTTTATTGATGTACGTGCAACACTCACCCCCACCTTATAAATTGAACTTTTTAATATACTACACTATGGTTTTTTTGCGCTGTCTTTTCTCCATGTTTCTCTTTTGTTTCCATGTAGCCTGGTGTGCTGAGCCATCCAAATTGAACAGCAGCATAAAACCTCACCCCAATCAGGTTGTAATTGATTATTTTTAAGTCACTATCACCTATCACTGATCACTAATGAGCGCAGGTCTTTTTTGTTTCACATACACACACTGACTGATACACATACACACACTGACTGACACACATACACACAAGGAATTCACACTTAGTGCAAATAGCTAATACAGGGAATGTGTGCCGAGCACGCGCATTATAAGTCAAATTTATTTGCGTTTTGTCAATGAAATTGTATTTTGATTTTTAATTAAAACATCACCAATACAAATACAATTTCTGTGACAAAAGTCAAAGAAGTTTCACTTACTATGCGCGTGCACAGCACACACAGCTTTTTTATATATTCATTGTTGGGCATTTTTATAAGATTGTCATGGCTCTCCCCCTATTTTGATATTATATAAGATCCTTGTAAGTGGTCTATTAGGAAGTGATTATTAAATTTATATCAGCTGGTCAATCACCTATATATATGGGGGGGGGGAGGGGTGATCCAGGACAGCCTTATCCTCTGAGAAAGTTGCTCAAAAGCAACGAAACGCGTTAGGTGTTTTTCAGCTCCAATCAAGGCTTCTGCAGTACACCACAATGGATTGAAGCTCAGCTAAGGACGTTCTGGTTCACCACGTAAACATTTATTGAGAGAGCAAGGTGAATTTCCAGCTAGAGGTACTTCCTGCCGGATGACTGAGTGTTCGTTGTTCCTGCATTACTTCCAGTTTCTAGCTCACCAGACAAACACTGTGCCACAGACTCGACACGAGGAGAGACCTGGGACTACAAGCAACCAGGAAGGGGCTGAGTGTTATACTCAAAAATGGCCGGGAAGGGGCTGAGTGTTATACTCAAAAATGCTATTTTACTCATGTTGTTTGTGAGTTTGACTATTGTTGTTTTAATCTTTTTATTAAATTGTTCCTGCAATATAATACTAGGAGAGTGCGCCTCTGTTTCTCTTTTTCCCCCCTCTTTATGTATGTATATATGTATGTATGTATGTATGTATGTATGTATGTATGTATGTATGTATGTATGTAGCGTTTCACAGCAGTAATACATCTGACATAATCATATAAATAACCAATAATACAAATCTATATCTATATTTCTCAAACCGTTGTATGTATGTATGTCTTCCTGTCTGTCCTGTCCCTAGGGGCAATCACATTGGACCTTTGACCCGTCACTCCCCTCAGGCCAATGAGATGGCTCCCTCGGCCCGGCCGCCCCCCGCACACCTCTCATTGGCCGGTGTGGGCTAACACACACACACATACACACACAAACACACACACACACACACTGGCAGGGGAGGGGGGAATGAGGGACGGGGTTCTGCCGAATGTAACACCTCCCGCCCAGGTAAGTAACTAAACCGCCGCCTCCCCTCCCAGCGTACACCTCTGCCGCCGCCTCAAACCCCTGTGCCTCCCGCTGCCTCAAACCCCTGTGCCTCCCATCCCAGCGCAACAAACCCTGTGCCTCCCCTCCCAGCGCAACAACCCATGTGCCTCCCCTCTCAGCGCAACAACCCCTGTGCCTCCCGCTGCCTCCAACCCCTGCGCCTCTGCCCCTCCTTCCGGCATTGCCTCCCGCTGCCTCACACCCCGGCCGCTACAGTCAGCGGGGGACCGAGCGCCCGGGACAAAGCGGGGGAGCGGACATCCGGCCGGGGGAGCGGCCACGACAATTTCAAACATGCTGCCTCCCGCTTCACATCCACGTGGGAGCAGGCGGGTGAGGGGGCGGCCGATGCATGCACGCGCCCCCTTCTGCAGATGGAAGGTTTCGGGGGGGGTGACATATGAACGCCAGACAGTGGGGGAAGACGGAGCCAGCGGACACATGATACATTAATTGTCACTTACCCCCCCCCCTCACCTCCCGCACCTCCCCCTCACTTCCCCAGCCCACCTCCCCCCCTCACTCCCGCCCCTCACCTCCCCACCCCTTCCCCCCCTCACCTCCCCCCCTCACTCCCCCCCCTCACCCCTTCACCTCCACCCTCCCCCCCTCACTTCCCCCCCACCCCTTCCCCCCCTCACCCCTTCCCCCTCCCCCCTCACTTCCCCCCCCCTCACCCCTTCCCCCTCCCCCTTTCCCCCCTCCTCACCCCTTCCCCCTCCCCCTTTCCCCCCTCACTTCCCCCCCTCACCCCTTCCCCATCCCCCCTTCCCCCTCCCATCCTACCACCCTCCCTTCCCCCTCCCCTCCCCCCATCCATCCCCCCTCCCCTCCCCTCCCCCCTCTCCCCTCCCCCATCTCCTCCCCTCCCCCCTCTCCCCCCTCCCTCCTCCCCCCCCCTTTCCCCTTCCTCCCCCCTTTCCCTTCCTCCCCCCTTTCCCCTTCCTCCCCCTCCCCCCTTTCCCCCCTTTCCCCTTCCTCCCCCTCCCCCCTTTCCCCCTCCCCCCTTTCCCCTTCCTCCCCCTCCTCCCTCCCCCTTTCCCCCTCCCCCTTCCCCCCTTTTCCATTCCCCCTTCCCTCCTCCCCCTTTCACCTTCCCCCTTGACATCCCCTCACCCCACCTCCCCTCACCCCCCTCCACCTCTCCTCACCCCCTCCACCTCTCCTCGCCCCCTCTCCAGCTCCTGTCACCCCTCCACCTCCTGTCACCCCCCCTCCACCTCCTGCCACCCCCCTCCACCTCCTTTCACCCCCCTCTCCACCTCATGTCACACCCCCTCCACCTCCTGTCACCCCCCCTCCACCTCCTGTCACCCTCCCCCTCCACCTCCTTTCACCTCCACCTCCTGTCACCCCCCAACTCCACCTCCTGTCACCCCCCTCCAACTCCTGTCACCTCCACCTCCTGTCACCCCCCCCGCCTCCACCTCCTGTCACCCCCCCTACACCTCCTGTCATCCCCCCCACCTCCTGTCACCCCCCTCCACCTCCTGTCACCCCCCCTCCACATCCTGTCACCCCCCCTCCACCTCCTGTCACACCCCCCCACCTCATGTCACCCCCCCTCCACCTCCTGTCACCCCCCCCCTCCACCTCCTGTCACCCCCCCCCTCCACCTCCTGTCACCCCCCCTCCACCTCCTGTCACCCCCTCTCCACCTCCTGTCACCCCCCCTCCACCTCCTGTCACACCCCCACTCCATCTCCTTTCACCTCTCCCCCTCCACCTCCTGTCACCTCCCCCCCTCCACCTCCTGTCACCTCCCCCCCTCCACCTCCTGTCACCTCCCCCCCTCCACCTCCTGTCACCTCCCCCCTCCACCTCCTGTCACCTCCCCCCCTCCACCTCCTGTCACCTCCCCCCCTCCACCTCCTGTTACCTCCCCCACTCCACCTCCCTTCACCCCACCAAACCCCCTCACCCCACCTCCCCATAGAATGTAGTTATAGATGGAGACTTCCTAGCTTGGTGGTGATAAAAGTTATACACTTTCCTTAAACAATCTTGAACCTTGCAACCACCTGTTTTTCTCACTGTCCGCCCAATGTTCTTATCCATCAACATTAGAACATTGTTTCTTCATTGAGAAATCTTTTCTTTGATTTACAAAACCCCCTTTGTTCTGTCACTAACTATCTATAGGACTAACTGTGTTCCTAATCTGTAAAACCGATCTCTATTGTACTGTTTTTCACAAACTATCTATTTAACTAACCTTTAATTCCAAACTCCTGACTCTACATTATTCAGCTCCGCAGACATTAACCGTACCAAGTTTCATACAAAATGGAAATGAATAAAACAAGATAGATTCTTAAGTCCCATACAGCATCCCTACACCTGCCCGTCTTCAGACTGATTGATCCCTTTTTATCTTTGGGGAGGCAGCTAATAATTTCCAATATAGTTTCTATTTTAATACTAAGGGGCCTATGCAGAGAGCAGCGCTTTTTAAAATTGGAGAGGGGAATAAAAAGTAGGTTTAATGGAGAGTTTTATTCTCCATATGCAGAAATCGGCGAAATCCGCTATTTTTAGCATTACTGCATGTGGAGAATTGTAAATGAGGAGATGCGCGCAGCTGAAAGGGAAAAAAAAAATCGCGCATTTTTTTTTTATTTTCCCTATAGCCGGCGAGCTCCTGCTTCTTGCCAACTTTAGTTGGCGGAGAAAATTGAAGAAAATCGCGCCAAAAACAGCCGCTAGATGGCGAGCGCGCCTTTCTGAATTCGGATATTTTTCAGACTGGGAGATGTAGTTTCTCGCCAGCCGCGCGGCGAGATTTTCAAATAGAAAAAAAAATGGCACGTTTTTCCTACCTCGCCATTTTCAGCTGTTTTTTGCGCGATTTTCTCCGGAAAATGGCGAGATTTCAAATAGCGCTCCTCTCTGCATGAGGCCCTAAATTACTTATTTTAACTAGTTACATGCTGAATATATGCAGTATGTATATAGACACTATAACATAATTATTATTTAGGCTTGAAATCGTCCTATCTTCAAAGGAGAATATGAGGGAGAAGTTAAGTGTGACCCATAGGCAGCGTGCTTGTGATACTGGGTGTATCCAACAGTAATGTGCGTCCAACAGTAATGTAGAAGGAGGTAGCGGGCCAGGTTTGGGAGGAAATGTGAGGAGCTCCATCTTTGCCATGTTTAGCTTGAGTCTCCAGAGGGCCATCCAGGATAGGGTGACCACCCGTCCCCCTTTTCCCGGTACAGTCCCGGTTTTTCGTGAGCTGTACCGCTTTTCCGTGTGTACCGGAAATGTCCCGGATTTTCCTCAATGTGTCCCCATTTATTTATTTTTTGTCGCCGGCGGTGCGCGAGTAAGCTGCGGTGCGCTGTGCGCTGTGCGCGAGTCTGCGGCGGCGCGGAGGAGGAGACTGCAGCAGCCCGGCTGCTAAGTATTTTTTTTTTTTTATGCCTCCCCCCCCCCCCCCCGGCAGTTTCCTACCTTGTTGGCCAATCCCCAGCGTCCCGGCATTAAGCCCCGCCCCCCGGCATCATCCTTCACCAAGGACCGGCATGCGGAATGGATGGAAGGAAGGGTGCCTGGGGGCGGGGCTTCCGCTTCCTGCGGCAGAGCACACGTGGTGTGTGTCTCTGCCCGCGGCTCCTGGCTCTTCTGCGCGGTGTCTCCCCCCCCTCTGCCCGTCCGGGGGGATAGGAGGTGGGTTTTTTATCCTTTGCCTCCTGTCCTGGCGCTTCCCCCCCCCCCTGTCCCCTTGGTTCGGGAGATGGGCGCGGGGGCTGGCAGTGGTGGCTGCGCGGTGTTCCCCCATTCTGCCCCGGGAGCCCGTGGCTGCCCTCCGGGGGAGGGGGGGGCGGCAGTTTACCTTTGTGTCCCGGCGCTCCTATCCCCCCCCCCCCATAGGTGCGGGAGATGGGCGCGGGGGTGGGTGCAGGGGGAGGCGGAGAGCCACCTGCTCGTGGCTGCCTCTGTCTGTACTCCAGTCTGTGTGTGTGTGTGTGTGTGTGTGTGTGTGTGTGTGTGTGTGTGTGTGTACCAGTGTCTGTGTGTGTGTGTGTACCAGTGTCTGTGTGTGTGTGTGTGTGTGTGTGTGTGTGTGTGTGTGTGTGTGTGTGTGTGTGTGTGTGTACCAGTGTCTGTGTGTGTGTACCAGTGTCTGTGTGTGTGTGTGTACCAGTGTGTGTGTGTGTGTGTGTGTGTACCAGTGTGTGTGTGTGTGTGTACCAGTGTGTGTGTGTGTGTGTGTGTGTGTACCAGTGTGTGTGTGTGTGTGTGTGTACCAGTGTGTGTGTGTGTGTGTGTGTGTGTACCAGTGTGTGTGTGTGTGTGTGTGTGTACCAGTGTGCGTGTGTGTGTGTACCAGTGTGTGTGTGTGTGTACCAGTGTGTGTACCAGTGTGTGTGTGTACCAGTGTGTGTGTGTACCAGTGTGTGTGTGTGTGTACCAGTGTGTGTGTGTGTGTGTGTGTGTGTGTACCAGTGTGTGTGTGTGTGTGTGTACCAGTGTGTGTGTGTGTGTGTGTGTGTACCAGTGTGTGTGTGTGTGTGTGTGTGTACCAGTGTGCGTGTGTGTGTGTACCAGTGTGTGTGTGTACCAGTGTGTGTGTGTATGTGTGTGTGTGTGTGTGTGTACCAGTGTGTGTGTGTGTACCAGTGTGTGTGTGTGTACCAGTGTGTGTGTACCAGTGTGTGTGTACCAGTGTGTGTGTGTGTGTGTACCAGTGTGTGTGTGTGTGTGTGCCAGTGTGTGTGTGTGTGTGTGTGTGCGCCAGTGTGTGTGCGTGTGCCAGTGTGTGTGTGTGTGTGTGTGTGTACCCGTGTCTGTCTCCCCCTGTCCCTCTCCCTCCCCCTCTCTCTCCCCCTCTCTCCCTCACCCTCTCACCCTCCCCCTCCCTCTCTGTCCCTCTCCCTCTCTGTCCCTCTCTCTCTCTCTCTGTCCCTCTCTCTCTCTCTCTGTCCCTCTCTGTCTGTCTCTGTCTCTCTCACCCTCTGTCTCTCTCACCCTCTGTCTCTCTCACCCCCTGTCTCTCTCACCCTCTGTCTCTCTCACCCTCTGTCTCTCTCACCCTCTGTCTCTCTCACCCTCTGTCTCTCTCTGTCACCCTCTCTCTGTCACCTTCTCTCTGTCACCTTCTCTCTCTCTCTGTCACCCTCTCTCTCTCTGTCACCCTCTCTCTCTCTGTCACCCTCTCTCTCTCTCTCTGTCACCCTCTCTCTCTCTCTGTGTCACCCTCTCTCTCTCTCTGTGTGTCCCCCTCTCTCTCTCTCTCTGTGTCACCCTCTCTCTCTCTCTCTGTGTCACCCTCTCTCTCTCTGTGTGTCACCTTCTCTCTCTCTCTCTCTCTCTCTCTCTCTCTCTCTCTCTCTCTCTCTCTCTCTCTCTCTCTCTGTCACCCTCCCTCTCTCTGTCACCCTCTCTCTCTCTCTGTGTCACCCTCTCTCTCTCTCTGTGTGTCACCCTCTCTCTCTCTGTGTCACCCTCTCTCTCTCTCTGTGTCACCCTCTCTCTCTCTCTGTGTCACCCTCTCTCTCTCTCTCTCTGTGTCACCCTCTCTCTCTCTCTGTGTCACCCTCTCTCTCTCTCTGTGTCACCCTCTCTCTCTCTCTCTCTGTGTCACCCTCTCTCTCTCTCTCTCTCTCTGTGTCACCCTCTCTCTCTCTCTCTCTGTGTCACCCTCTCTCTCTGTCTCTGTGTCACCCTCTGTCTCTGTCTCTGTGTCACCCTCTGTCTGTCTCTGTCTCTGTGTCACCCTCTGTCTCACCCTCTGTCTCTCTCACCCTCTGTCTCTCTCACCCTCTCTCTGTCTCTCTCACCCTCTCTCTGTCTCTCTCACCCTCTCTCTGTCTCTCTCACCCTCTCTCTGTCTCTCTCACTCTCTCTCTGTCTGCCTCTCTCTCACCCTCTCTCTGTCTGCCTCTCTCTCACCCTCTCTCTGTCTGCCTCTCTCTGTCACCCTCTCTCTCTCTGTCACCCTCTCTCTCTCTGTGTCACCCTCTCTCTCTGTCTCTGTGTCACCCTCTGTCTCTGTCTCTGTGTCACCCTCTGTCTGTCTCTGTCTCTGTGTCACCCTCTGTCTCTCTCACCCTCTCTCTGTCTCTCTCACCCTCTCTCTGTCTCTCTCACCCTCTCTCTGTCTCTCTCACCCTCTCTCTGTCTCTCTCACTCTCTCTCTGTCTGCCTCTCTCTCACCCTCTCTCTGTCTGCCTCTCTCTCACCCTCTCTCTGTCTGCCTCTCTCTCACCCTCTCTCTGTCTGCCTCTCTCTGTCACCCTCTCTCTCTCTGTCACCCTCTCTCTCTCTCTGTCACCCTCTCTCTCTCACCTCTCGCTCTCTCTCACCTCTCGCTCTCTCTCACCTCTCGCTCTCTCTCACCTCTCGCTCTCTCTCACCTCTCGCTCTCTCTCACCTCTCGCTCTCTCTCACACCTCTCGCTCTCTCTCACCTATCGCTCTCTCTCACCTCTCGCTCTCTCTCACCTCTCGCTCTCTCTCACCTCTCGCTCTCTCTCACCTCTCGCTCTCTCTCACCTCTCGCTCTCTCTCACCTCTCGCTCTCTCTCACCTCTCGCTCTCTCTCACCTCTCGCTCTCTCTCACCTCTCGCTCTCTCTCACCTCTCGCTCTCTCTCACCCTCTCTCTCTCACCCTCTCTCTCTGTCTCTCTCACCCTCTCTCTCTGTCTCTCTCACCCTCTCTCTCTCTCTCTCTCTCACCCTCTCTCTCTCTCACCCTCTCACCCTCTCTCTCCCTCTCTGTCTCTCTCACCCTCTCTCTCTCTCTGTCTCTCTCACCCTCCCTGTCTTATTTTAACTGCCGTATACCTACACCGAAGTAACCTACCCTTCTTTCTTCCAGATCTGACTCAAGTTTCACACGGGAGACCTCTGAAGACAGGTAGGGAACACCTCCCCTCCAGTATAGTACCTTGAGGGACTGCGGATCAGGTAAGATCCCAGGCGGGATTGCTGCTTTAGAAATTGTGAAGAGGGGGCATCCAGACACTGGTTAAGGGGTTCAGAATCATTCACATCTGGGTTTTTTTTGTTCGATTAGTGAGGTCAACACACACACACACACAACTATGTAACAAAGACTAATGGTCGTAAGTATAAGTGTACTACAATAAATAAACTGTTATGTAAAAAAAAAATGTCCCGGTTTTTCATTTTCAAAATCTGGTCACCCTAATCCAGGATGATAACGTGGAGAGACATCCAGAGACTTTGGTCTGTACAACAGGTGTAAGGTCAGGGTTTGAAAAGTAAACGTGTGCATCATCAGTATAAGGTGATATTTTAACCCAAGAGATGTGATTAGGACACCCAGAAGAGTGCATAAAAAGAAAAGAGATGGGGTCCCAGGGCGGAGCCCCGGGGTAACCCCCACACAGAGATCAACAGAGGAGGATGAGGTGTTAGCAGAAGAGACACTGAAAGTATGATGAGAGAGGTAAGAGGAGAAGACACGAAATCCAGGGGGAGCATAGGGAAGAAACACAAAATAAAACAGATCTAAGTGCAGTGGAATTATAAATGGGGAAGATGAGTTTCCAAAATCTTGGCTCCTGTGGAATGACTACTTACAAGATGTAAGAGTCAAAACAGCAGGGTTGGCATTCAGTCAATGGTGGATGTGTAGTGTAGCAATCGTCAGGGTGGTGTTCAGGTACTCAGGAAGGTAAGTCCCTGGTAAAAGAGAGAGAACAAACTTGCATAGCGCAGATCAACCAAGGTGTAAAAATTATTTATCTAAGTAAATAATGCACTCACAATATAAAGAATAAAATCGGGCATGTCACACTTAATAAGTGTATGAGAGGATATCAACAGCCAGCTGTCTCACCATACCGCAACTCTCCGCGCTCATCCGTCTCTGCCTCTGCTCAACTGCGTCACCGCACGGCTCGGCGTCTGACGTCAGATCCGGTTTCGTCTGTTGGTGGGGGCTGTACCTTCCGTGAGTCCTCATCAGACTGCTCCGCAAGAAAGACTCCCACTCAACGCGTTTTTCTCCTGACAAAGCCGACGTGATTATGTAGCGAAACGCGTTGAGTGGGAGTCTTTCTTGCGGAGCCGCCTGGAGCGGACTCACGGAAGGTACAGCCCCCACCAACAGACGAAACTGGATCTGACGTCAGACGCCGAGCCGTGCGGTGACGCAGTTGAGCAGAGGCAGAGACGGATGAGCGCGGAGAGTTGCGGGATGGTGAGCCAGCTGGCTGTTGATATCCTCTCATACACTTATTAAGTGTGACATGCCCGATTTTATTCTTTATATTGTGAGTGCATTATTTACTTAGATAAATCATTTTTACACCTTGGTTGATCTGCGCTATGCAAGTTTGTTCTCTCTCTTTTACCAGGGACTTACCTTCCTGAGTACCTGAACCACCCTGACGATTGCTACACTACACATCCACCATTGACTGAATGCCAACCCTGCTGTTTTGACTCTTACATCTTGTAAGTAGCCATTCCACAGGAGCCAAGATTTTGGAAACTCATCTTCCCCATTTATAATTCCACTGCATTTAGATCTGTTTTATTTTGTGTTTTTCCCTATGCTCCCCCTGGATTTCGTGTCTACTACTGTTACCATCGGGGACGAGTGAAGACTGCCCCTCCCAGTGGGTCTGAGCAGGGGGTGAAATTGTATACACAATTTATATTTTCACATCAATGTCTCACTTATTATAAGATATATATATATTTTCACTTTATTTTTAGTGATCACCCTTTATCTGTTTGCGCCTGTTTTCACTTTATCACTATACTAGAGGTAAGAGGTGATCCAGTATAGAGCTTTCTTACGAATACCAAAGTATGGAGAATGTGAAGGAGAAGAGGGTGGTCTACAGTATCAAATGCTGCAGAGAGGTAGAGTAATATGAGCAGAGTGTAGTGACCTTTGTCTTTGAGTGGTAGCTGTGAGTATAAATGTAAGGCTAAGTCCCCGGTGGCCGCTGTGGTGCGTGCTGTGGCATGCGTGCCGCACACAAGACACAGCCCTCAATCGGGCAGGCCCCAGTCGGCGTGTCTGCTTGAGCACAAGCCACAATGCGCGACCACCTTGGCAAAAAGACAAGCTTTTTGTCTTTTGGTGCGGCTGCCGAGCATTGGACACGTCAAGGCGGCGGTTCAGCCAATGAGGGCGAACCAGCCATGTGACATCATGGCCATGCCCCCGCCATGCCTTCCCCTGTCGGATCTCCTGCTCGTCTCTGAAAAGCTCATCCGCAGACCACTGGTCGCGGCTGAAACGGGTGCACACTCCGCCAGATGCTCCGGCGCGCGTGCACCCATGACCACTGGGGTCGTGGCCTAAGTAGTAGATGTGAAGAGAACGACGACGGGAGGAGACCAACAACGTGAGGAGACCAGGTGCCGGAGGAGACCAACAACGTGAGGAGAGTGGCAACTGTAATAGAAAATAGGGAATTCTTCCCGCGAGGACAAAGCTGCACAAGTGTCAATGTCTCTCTACACCCATTCCAAATATGTGTAGCAGTTACTAATCAGATGGATTTATTCCGCAACCTATACTTTAGCTGCCTATGACTCCTGTGTTATTTATTCTTTATTAATTATACATTGGAATATTTCTTTTAATATATAGCAAAAGTATGTGAACTAAAGGCATTTTATTGATTATTGACCCTATTAAAAGTTATGTATTCATTTTATACATCCATTCCTCTCTACTTCTATTTGTGACGGAGTGCCACTTGCATAAGGGTACTTTCCTCCTTTTTGTTCTCTTAATAAATTACATAACCCCAGAAATGTACACATAACATGCTGGAGAGGACATACTGCAGCTTTTAGGCTTGAAGTTCTTGTTCAAATTAACATGACAGGTGCCAGTTTTCTGCTGGCAAAGCACTAGCTGCCCAAACGGAGTGATCGTCTTTGGCTCTGTAGACCGTTGCCCTTCTGCGAGACTTTAATTACTTCTCCGAACTTTGATGTCATATTTACATTGGAACAATTCAATGAAACAATGACGTTTTAAGACTGAGAGTTCCTTATTGACTTCAGTCTGTTTCCATCTTCTCATGTGTATAAAAAGCCATCATCTCTACCTATTCCTTCACACAACAAGAACCTTCAGAAATCAACTCATCACTAAGGCTTGGGTAAGAATAAAGCATTGAAGGATGAAAAGCTCTCACCCTTCCCTTCCAATCTCAATGTCTGTCTCCATAACAGTATCTCTGCAATCTCCTGCACATACTCCTCTCGTTCTCCCCCTATCTCCCCAATATTCTCCTCTCCCTATCTCCTCAATATTCTCTCCTCCCTATCTGCTCAATATTCTCTCCTCCCTATCTCCTCAATATTCTCTCCTCCTTATCTCCCCAATATTCCCCATTTCCTATCTCCCCAATATTCTCACCCCCCTATCTCCCCAATATTCTCCTCTCCCGGTCTCCTCAATATTCTCTCCTCCCTATCTCCCCAATATTCTCTCCTCCCTATCTCCCCAATATTCTCCCTCCCTATCTCCCCAAAATTATCACCTCACTATCTCCCCAATATTCTCTCCTCCCTATCTCCCCAATATTCTCTCCTCCCTATCTCCCCAATATTCTCCTCTCCCTATCACCCCAATATTCTCTCCTCCCTATTTCCCCAATATTCTCTCCTCCCTATCTCCCTAATATTCTCTCCTCCCTTTCGCCCCAATATTCTCTCCTCCCTATCTCCCCACTCCCTGTCACTTACCTATTTTCCTGTCACTAGTTGATACTATCAGTATGACTCTGCCGTGGTGTATTTCTCTTTGTCTCTTTCTCCAGCTCACACGTCCTCTTTATTCTCCATTCAGTTCCCTTCTCTCCGTTCTTATCTCACACTGGCCCATATTCACTAATCAGTCTTCTACCAAACACCTCCCAGCACATTCAACTCAACGTCCAAGGGTGTCTTATGTCAGAAGTCTGCTTAGTTGATATGGGCTTATAGACTCTCCTCGACTTATTGATTGCTACTCATCTCCATATCTCTCTGGGTACCCATACTGTACCTGTATCTGTGTCACATCTCTGCCCCTTATGTTGCCTCTGCATGTTTCTCCCCAGCCTAGAAGTCTGACAAACCCAAGATGTGGAAGTTGGTGTGTTTGGCTCTTATCTTGGGACTCTCCCTCCCATCGGCTGATGCTGGTGCAGCTTCTTGTGACTATTGCAACGTTTACAATGGTAAGTAAAGTGCTCTGTTAGTCTAGGTCAGGAGTGGCCAACTCAAGGGCCATCAACAGGTCAGGTTTCAAGGATATCCCTGCTTCAGCACAGGTGGCTCAATCTGACTCAGTTAAAGACTGAGCCACTAAAGGAGCCCCCTATGCTGAAGCAGGGATTTCCCTAATTCCTGACCTGTTGGTTGCCCTTTATGACTGGAGTTGGCCACTTCATTGATAGTCAATGGCTAAGCCACTGATTGAGCCCCTTGTGCTGAAGCAGGGATAGCCTTAAAACCTAACCTATTTGTGACCCTTGAGGACTGGAGTTGGCCACCCGTGCAAGATGAAGATGCAACAAGTAACAGCATTTATGGAATATCCCAAACCTCCAGGATTAACCTCCTGCCCCCAATACTAAAAGTATACCATGCAAGCTAAGGGGGGGAGGGTCTCACGTAACCCTTTTTGCATTTACACTGCCCGTGCATTTAATGAAGCCACATTTCATTCAAAATTCTGTGGGGTAGATCCTCAGAGACCTGTTAAATCTGGGCTAATAACGTGATCTTACCTAATTAGGCACACTATTTTTATTCCATTTAACGGTATCCTCAAAGTGACTGAAATGCAAAAATAGCGCCCTTTATTAAAAGTAGCAGCGCTAATAACGGGAATGTACGTGCCACAGGGACGCGTGAAACACTACACTGCATACGCACCTTGGACAAACTTTAACACTTGCGATAAAGACGCGTCAGTCATGTGCGTTACCCAAAACGAATGCAATGCTTGTCATAATAATGAGAAATGTTGTATTTTTACACTTATTCACTTTTCTCATTATTTCTAGTGCCCTTCATTTATTTTAATTGTACATTAATACAAGTTAATTATTCATTAGTAGTAATATTATAGAGGTATGTATTGATAAACATTATTATACACCCATACTTAATACAGTATATGCCATAGTAGGTCACACAACATTGTAAATTAATACAAGTTAATTATTCATTTTTATTATGATAGAGGTATGTATGGATAGAGATTATTGTTCACCCATACTTAATACAGGAGAAGGAGTAGCTCAGTGAGTAACGACACTGACTGACACGGAGCTTGAAGCAGGGGAGCCTGGTTCAATTCCCAGTGTCGGCTCCTTGTGACCTTGGGCAAGTCACTTTATCTCCCTGTGCCTAAGGCACCAAAAAAATATATAGATTGTAAGCTCCACAGGGCAGGGACCTGTGCCTGCAAAATGTCTCTGTAAAGCGCTGCGTACAATTAGCAGTGCTATACAAGAACATGCTAGAAAAAAAAAAAAATTTAGGTCACACCAACATATCGTACATTCACTTTAATCACTAAAAACCATAATATAGTTTATGATGTGTTTCAGACATGTATATGATCCCTAATATAAATCTTTGTATGACACATTTAACTGGATGTAATGAAAGCGTTAAGTCCTATACAATGCTTGTCGGCTATTCCCAGTGTGGTACTGTATTAGATAATACTTACTGCACTGTTATTGCTTTTTACCCTTGATGCTCTTTTTAATGAGTTTTAATGTATTAAGCTTCCTTGGGCTGTTATAGCAATTACACTATTTGAGAAGACACAGCACTTCCTCTTTTAAAATAGGCGGCCATATTGTGTGCCCCATGAAACAGCACATCAAAAACAGATATCTCCAGAATTCAACAACAGAATGTAAAACGAGTAGAAGATGCTAAAAACCTGCAGCGAAATAGCATAGCAATGGTAAAAAAGAAAAAAATAATTTTGTATGGGGAGCAGATCGCTGCTATAAAACTTACACGATGGATGTTTTGTTGAACTATATCCATTGTTGTAATAATAATTATAGTTGTCATAATTAAGGATTGCCATAATGACAATTCCTATGGTTACGCTAGGTGTCTATTCTATGAGGATTCTATGTTATTTTTAGCAGAGTAGAAAGGACAACAGTTTTCTCTAAACTTTGGGGTTCAAATTTGGAAACACAAAAGCCCCCAAATGTTCTTGGCAACAACTCAGAAGGAGCTTCCCATCGATGTGTGACAAGACTGGGTAGCAAAAAATTGTATAGTCAGAAAGGTTTTATTCCAAAACTTCTACATTTGGGAAATTCAAACATCGGATCATTGTCCTGGACTTCAAATTAAATGTTGGCCTTCTGGGACTTCTTAGGTGAGTACATGGTTACATGGGAGATGGAAAATGTCCTAATTTCTTGCACTAAACCAGCAATCTTTTCTTTAACAGTTCCTCCTTCTGCTCTTCCCCAGATCGTTTCCAAGGTCGGGTCTCTGTGTGTAGGGTCCTGTGTGTTGTGTTCCAGTGTGTAGGGTTCCTGTGGGTACGGTTCCTGTGTGTAGGGTCCTGCGTGTAGGATCCTGCGTGTAGGATCCTGTGTGTAGCATCCTGTTTGAAGGGTCCTGTGGGTACAGTTCCTGTGTGTAGGGTTCCTGTGTGTAGGGTTCCTGTGGGTACGGTCCTATGTGTAGGGTTCCTGTGGGTACGGCTCCTGTGTGTAGGGTTTCTGTGTGTAGGGTCCTGTGTGTAGGGTTTCTGTGTGTAGGGTTTCTGTGTGTAGGGTTTCTGTGTGTAGGGTCCTGTGTGTAGGGTTTCTGTGTGTAGGGTTCCTGTGTGTAGGGTTCCTGTGTGTAGGGTTTCTGTGTGTATGGTTCCTGTGTGTATGGTTCCTGTGTGTAGGGTTCCTGTGGGTATGGTTCCTGTGTGTAGGGTCCTGTGTGTATGGTCCTTGGGGTAACCCCAGTCATTAACCTGTTCTTTTCTAGTCCTCGGCTCAGTTCCACAGTCGTCTGATAAAGTTAATGCAGGAATTTAACGAGATGTTAGTTAACTTATATCTAAAGCTAAGACCCTGAAACATGGGTTATATACATTGTATTTCCCAGGTATCTCAGGGGGTTTCAGCTTTGCTCACGGGTACAGTATTATAAAAAGGAGTCTATGTTTAATTTACAGACATTGGATTCTTTCTCTATCTTCTCCCTCCCCCATATTTCACTGTCTGGGTGGGAGTAACGCCCTATGTAGGTGACAGGCTTAGCACCATGTTATTTGTAGCTAATGTAAGGTTATGCTAACTTTACATGGCGATAAGTCTATGCTAATGAGATATACAACGGCCGTTGTTATTGTACGTAATTAGCTCTGTGGATTTAAATTAACCTCAAGGACAAACACGTTACTGATTGTGTTACGTGAGGTTATGAGCCCGGATATATCGGACCTCTGTGTAGCCGAACTTGTGTATTTCAGGCCCCTCTGCTAGCAAAAGGGGGGGAGTGGGTTCTAAGGTTCTGAACAAAGAAAGTCAAGATGTTTGAACAAGCCGGACAGAATCGTGTCGTTCCTCCCCGTCTTGCTTATCCTCCCCGTTTCCCATATCCCCCCCCCATCTCCCTTTTCTCCTCCCTGTCTCCTTTTTCCCTCCCAATCTTCCTTTCACCCTCCCATCTACTTTTCCCCTCCCCGTCTCCCTCTCCCCCTCCCCATCTCCTTTTCCCCTCTGCATCTCCCTTTCCCCCTCAACGTGTCCCTTATCCCCCCATGACTCCCTTTCCCTCCCTGTCTCCCTTTTCCCCTCAACGTCACTCTTATCTCCCCCATCTCCCTTTTTCACTCCATGTCTCCATTTCCCCCTCTCCATCTCACTTATCCCTGTCTCCCTTTTCTCCCCCATCTCCCTTTTCCCCTCCCCATCTCACTTATCCCCCATCTCCCTTTTCTCCTCCCCATCTCCCTTTCCCCTCTCCGTCCCTCCCGGTCTTCCTTTTCCCCCACTCCATCTCCCTTTCCCCCTTCTGATCTCCCTTTAACCCTCCCTGTCTCCCTTTACCCCTCCCTGTCTCCCTTTACCCCTCCCTGTCTCCCTTTACCCCTCCCCATCTCCCTTTACCCCTCCCTGTCTCCCTGTCCCTCCCGGTCTTCCTTTCCCCCTCCCCGTCTCCCTTTCCCCCTCCCCGTATCCCTTTCCCCCTCCCCGTCTCCCTTTCCCCCTCCCCGTCTCCCTTTCCCCCTCCCCATCTCCCTTCCCCCCCCCCGTCTCCCTTTCCCCCCCCCCCGTCTCCCTTTTCCCCCCATCTCCCTTTACCCCTCCCATCTCCCTTTTCCCCCCTCATCTCCCTTTACCCCTCCCTGTCTCCCTTTACCCCTCCCTGTCTCTCTTTCCCTCCCTGTCTCCCTTTACCCCTCCCTGTCTCCCTTTTTGTCTCTTTGCCTTCTTGCCGTGCCCAGTGTTAGTGAGTGAGAGTAAACTTATTTGCCCCGCACAGAAGAGCTAAGTCAGGGATGTGAGCTACAGTCGGACTAATCTTTTCTATCGTTATGTCCTTTCCTTTACAGTGTATCTATAAAAGTGGTGGAATTTCAACGACTCACGTTGTCCGTGGATCCAGATGTTGGGAGGACTGTACAACGCATCTGTGTTTATGGAAGAAAGAAGATTCAAGTTTCGTAAGTAAATTGATTTTATGTCATAATTAAAAATATGTGAGTGAAGATAAATCACTACACTAACATTTTTAGCTGTTGTTTAGTATTAAAGACACTTTAAATAGCACTTTCAAGTGAAAGGGACATTGCCTGGGGTTCTGTGCAGCTTAGCACCACTTAGCAAATTTGGCCCATAATTTTTCGATTGGTGGCAAATGAATGTATCACACTTGCGATTGAAACTTTTTTAATGAAGAAGTTACATCCCCCACCCCTCACCCCCCCCCCCCCCCGACCTGGGGAGTCTGACTGAAGCAATGAAAAAGGAATGCCGCAGACACCCAGGTGGAATAAAACATTGACGCAAAGCAGCTTGATAACGTAGGCGCAAATCTATGCAACAGGAAACGCATACTCTTAGCATGGCAATATCCATGAATATCATCCCATACGCAGCCCTAATTGTCGGTAGTTTTTAACATAGACGACACGCGTTAACAAGATAAAGAAATCCAAACATTTCCGCCCATCTAGTCATGAACGGACAGACAAGCAGACAGTTAGGCTGCGGCCAGGCAGGGAACGCGCTGGCGCTCATGCGCGGTGACGACACACTCCCTGCTTGTCCGGGAGATTTGTGGCCGGCTAGGTGCGCACGCGGGAGGGTGGGTGGTGCAATTCGGGGGGCGCGGCCATGACATCACGAAGCTGGTTCGCCCTCTTCGGGCGATCCGCTCACGTGACGTGCAAGCGAGAGACAAATCTAATTTTGCTGCAGTTAAGCGCCGAGCAGGCGCAGGCGCTCGCTCACGCTGGGCACACACATTGCGGCAATGTGTTTCATCGCGGCCAGCGTGAGCATGCTCGCCCGCTCAGCGCCACCCTGGCTGCAGCCTTACAGGGAGGCAGGGAGACAAACACACACAAACGACAGTTACAGGGAGGCAGACAGACAGACAGGCAGACAGTTACAGAGAGGCAGATAAGCGACAGACAGACAAACAACAGACGATGGACATGCAGACAGAGGATGAGGAAGGTCAGATATATAGAGATCTGTTTCATGGTTCCTCTTCTCTCTATTTTTTCAGCGCATTGTTGCTACCTGTAGCCGATGTTAACGGCACGTTGTCCATCTGTTTTGACGTATATGCTGATGCTTCCGGTTCTGTAGTATCATATGCATGTGGAGGTGTACAGCTTTACGGAGATGGGCAGCTCACAGTTAAACTACTTGGAAGCATTGAGTAAGTACTGGGACAATTCTATGTACATTATTACTGCCACACAAGTTCCATACCAGCAAGCATTCCCTGTTTGTGTTGCCCGTGTTAAACAATGAAATGGTGGATCTATATTGTAATAATACTGTACAATGCCACGACAGTTATTAATTGCACTAAATCACAGATAACATTATGCTTCCTTCATTTAACCCGGTCAGGGCACTTTCACAAATTTCTTTAAATTTAGCCCATTGGATAATAAGAACCTATATTCATTCAGCGCCAATACCGGTATCGGCTATATTTGGAAAAATAACCAGAGTTCCAGCACTCTCTGACTCATAAAAGTCCAAAAACAAGGTATATGCCAAAAAAGTAAATAATTTAATATATGCACAAGATAATGTAGCACAACTTGGAGTGATGCGGCGCAAATGCATAAACAAACGTGGTGGTCCAATTTGTGTAGGTTCAGCTACATTTGGGAGTTACCTTGATGGGGCTACCCAGCTCGATTCATGTTTTGATCAAAGGATTCAACTAAACGGCTCATTTGTTATTAGACTTCTGTTTAAATGTAGAAAGATCACTAAAAAAATGCCAGCCAGTTTGCGAGGGGCGCGGGAATTATATATTTCCATAGATGTTTCTACTTTAGTCTTGTCCGGAACTGCAGATTATTCTAAGTGCTGCCCTGCCTGCGCACTGGGAATTTAATGAAATATAGGACATTCATGTTCATTTTTTAAATATAAATAAATAGATTCAGAGTAATCAATTCCTATTTGCGTTCTCAGCCTTACCCTGTCACATAAAGTCCTTCTGTAATTTAGCAGTAAATAAATAACGGATTTTGTGGGGAATGATTCTTTTTTAATTAAACTGTACATTCACTTCCATAAGAATACGGCAATTCTTACAATCTCACATTTTGGGCAAACTATGCGCTTAAGAAGGTTACAGGCAGACCGCCCCCCCCCCCCCCCCCACCACTGTCGCTAATAAGCATCCTTATTCTTCCCTAGTACTGCCCTCTAACTATTCTGCATACCACATAAAGTACATCTCCCAACATGTCTTATTCCATGAAAGAGGAACGAGAGAAGCATCTTGGCAATGTACCAAGTATTACAGGCTATTGGGTTACTACTAGCATGTTACAGGCTATCGGGTTACTACTAGCATGTTACAGGCTATTGGGTTACTACTAGCATGTTACAGGCTATTGGGTAACTACTAGCATGTTACAGGGCATAGAGGCACTACTAGTATGTTACAGGGCATCAGGGTCCTATTAACATGTTACATGCTACCAGGGTACTACTAGGATGTTACAGGCTATCGTGGTACTACTAGCATGTTACACGCTATCAGGGTACTACTAGCATGTTACAGGCTAACGGGTAACAACTAACATGTTACAGGCTATCGGGAATCATTTAACTTGTTACAGGCTGCCGGGGTACTACTAATATGTTACAGGCTATCAGGGTAATTCTAGCATGTTACAGGCCGTCAGGGTAGTACTAGCATATTACAGTCCGCAGGTGTACTACTAGCATGTTACAGAATGTGGGAATGGAGGGGAGTAGCCAGACATGACCCCTGCATTTTACATGCTTACGTTGTATGACCTAATCTGCTTCCCACACTGATCCCATGGTGTTTTCTCTTGCAGTGTGGATTTGAAGGGCGGTCTATACCTGGCACTTTTTGCTCAATACCGTAGTTGGGTCAGTATGATATTATTCTGCTAATAAAGCAACCGCTATGAACATCTCACAAACCCCAGCAAACGTATAATGAATTTAGAAACAAAATCATTTCAATAAACGTTATATAGTGCCAACCACAACATATAGGAGTATAATATATATATTTTTTTTTTTTAAATATAATTTTATATATATATATATATATATATATATATATATATATATATATATATATATATATATATATATATATATATATATATATATATATATGCTGTATATATTGTATTGGCAGGACAGCCTTGTAGGTAGGGTCAGTGAAGAACAGACACAATGTTTTCTCGTCAAATAAAGGACATTTATTTCCGTGACTGGGTAAAACAGATTATCCCGGGCCATTCTTCTGGGAATCTACCCCCTGGCTGGTAGTGCACCCAGCGTCCTTGCAGGCTTGTGAAGCTTTGGTTCCAATGCTGGGGTTGCGTTTCCGGTCCCAGGCAAGCCCTGCTTGTGGGACTGAAGCGCTGCATCTTTGCAGATCAATGCAAACCCAGCCCTGTGTTTCTTCAATAACATTTAATAACCCCTCGCATTACTTTACACTGTTATTTATTTATTTTACACCATCACGCTAAGAATCCCTCCGCAAAGGTTTAAAGCATAAAATGACAACGGCTGGAGAGGCCTTGGCCTACACAATGTTGGTTTATCAAACACTTTAGTTGCATTAGGCCATTAATCCGGAGCCGGTGTGAATAGAAGGGATTTCTTCACCATTACACAATAACCTTTCTGTCTTTTCCTATAGCTGGCAGGTGGAGCTCAGGCAGAGATCTGCAACAAACTTGTGAATGACCTGAATGCCCAACAAGGTAATCTGAGACACCGCTCCATGAATATAACCACGTTTTATGGCAGTAATTAGGACAACTTGCACAGATACAGATACTGTATGTGTTCCCCTTGTATTGTGACCAGGCCACGCTTCTTTGTTCTTCGGGTGTAATTCTATCAAATCCAAAGTGACCGTTGAATAGACTTGAATAGAGATTAAGGCGCTTTTGTGCTTTATTTCTCTTTGTTTATTTCACTCACATATGGCGGCTCCGGTAGAGAGGCACGTGGGACACGCCAGGGCAGCGCCTTTGGCTTTCTGCCTGGTTCACGGGGCCCTTCACGCTGTAACAGAACTTGCAATGATACGTTTGAAGTAATGTAATGTTTCTTCTTCTCGCAGTCTTGTGTAGTGCAGGAGAACAATGCCCAGCATCCTCAACATAACTGCAGAGGAGATGTTCGCTCTGTTATGCGCCAATGGAAACGGAGCAAGAACATATCGGGGAAATCACAGCTTTAGAAACGCAGATGTCCTGAGAGACGCAGATCCATTTTCTTGACCTCTCTGTAGGTCCCATGTGGGCTCTGGGAGGTTGACACTGCATTACGGGTAGCGGGGCCTATTCTCGACGTGGAATCACCAGTATCTGATTGTAAAGGCGATTTCACACTTTCAATAAATGATACACATTGCATTCAGTAACTGCTGCAGGACTACTCATTTCTTGTATGTGATATACCTCAGGCTCAGCCTGTCATTGGGGTGGTCATCGTCTTGGTCATTGGGCTGGTCTCTGCATTGGAAATGTGGGGGTTTGGCCATTTATGGGATGGGATAAATGTTGGCACCTACATTTTAGAGATTATTCCTATATCTGGACTAGGGTTGGGCAATACCATATACCAATATAGACAATAGTAATACCCCGATAATAAAATCTGAAAGCAAGGCGATATGGGAGGTAGTTTTATAATTGCGGTACTACATGGTCCAGAAACAAGAGAAAAGTGATGCATCCAAATCGGTCAAAGTTCCTCAATAATATATGTAAATAATACTGGATAGCAATGGAAAGTCCATGAATAATATGGCAATTATCAGGTGCGGGCTAGGAGTCTAGTGGGGTCCACATGACCACCACAGTTGAAACACCATAATAGCCCCCCCTAGTAACCAATATGAAATGAACAGAGGCACTGGTAAACATATGCATATATGTAGGGGCGCTCTGGCCCTGTTACCTTAGTGCTTGCAGGACTTCCAGATATCCAGGGCATGCAGTTCATCCAGGTAGATAGCCAGCAGGAAGATAGGTGAAGATGCGTTGCACTGCCTCAATTTCCAACTCCCAATGAGACCGGAAAAAATACAAAGTGAGCACTCAGCTGAATAACAGGTCAGGTTTATTGCAGGGTGGTGCAGCAAGGGAACAGCAAAGCAACACGAACGCACCTACGCGTTTCGTGCACGAGGCACTTTATCACTTGATAAAGTGCCTCGTGCACGAAACGCGTAGGTGCGTTCGTGTTGCTTTGCTGTTCCCTTGCTGCACCACCCTGCAATAAACCTGACCTGTTATTCAGCTGAGTGCTCACTTTGTATTTTTCCCGGTCTCATTGGGAGTTGGAAATTGAGGCAGTGCAACGCATCTTCACCTATCTTCCTGCCGGTACTACATGGTGCCTGCTTCTTCGGCCGGAGAGAGGTGCAACTTTGATACTTCCGGGCTGTGAAGTCTCTGTCTCCCGAGTCCTCCCTCTCTTGTGAATGCAGAATCAGATAAGGGGGAGAGAGTTCTGACAGCACAGGTGAGAGAGAGTGTGTGAGACTGCCGCTGCAGCACTGAAACTCCTCTCCCACACTAGTTTCCTTCTACTGTTAACCCCTTCTCCACCCTCTCCATGGAGCACTTAACCCCTTCCTCTCTCACCCCTGGGACACTTTACCTCTCCTTCCTTTTGGAACTCAAACCCTTCCCCTTCCCCTCATTTCCCCCCTAGGAGTAAAACCCAACCTTCCTCCCCCTTCCCCCCTGAGACTTCTTCAATCCCCTGCATTCATCTTCCCTCATCCTATCACTGTCACAAAAACTGCTCCCATCACCCTAAAATAACCCTGATTCCATCATGCTCACCTACACTGCTCCCATCTCATTTCCATCCCCCTCATCCAATCACTCACCTACACTGCTCCCATACCCGTAACATCCCCCTCATCCCATCAGTCTCACCTACACTGCTCCCATCTCCCTAACATCCCCCTCATCCCATCACTCAACTACACTGCTCCCATAACCCTAACATCTCCCTCATCCCATCATTCACCTACACTGCTCCAATCTCCCTAACATCCCCCTCATCCCATCACTCACCTACACTGCTCCCGTCCCCCTCATCCCATCACTCACCTACACTGCTCCCATCCCCCTCATCCCATCACTCAACTACACTGCTCCCATCTCCCTAACATCCCCCTCATCTCATCACTCACCTACACTGCTCCCATCCCCCTAACATCCCCCTCATCCCATCACTCACCTACACTGCTCCCATCTCCCTAACATCCCTCTCATTCCATCACTCACCTACACTGCTCCCATCCCCCTAACACCCCCCTCATCTCATCACTCACCTACACTGCTCCCATCCCCCTAACATCCCCCAAATCCCATCACTCACCTACACTGCTCCCATCCCCCTAACATCCCCCTAGATCCCCTCATCCCATCACTCACCTACACTGCTCCCATCCCCCTAACATCCCTCTCATTCCATCACTCACCTACACTACTCCCATCCCCCTAACATCCCCCTCATCCCATCACTCACCTACACTGCTCACATCCCCCTAACATCCCCCTCATCCCATCACTCACCTACACTGCTCCCATCCCCCTAACATCCCCCTCATCCCATCACTCACCTACATTGCTCCCATCCCCCAAATCCCATTACTCACCTACGCTGTTCCCATCACCCTAACATCCAATCACTCACCTACACTGCTCCCATCCCCCTAACATCCCCCTCATCCCATCACTCACCTACACTGCTCACATCCCCCTAACATCCCCCTCATCCCATCACTCACCTACACTGCTCCCATCCCCCTAACATCCCCCTCATCCCATTACTCACCTACACTGCTCCCATCCCCCTAATCCCATTACTCACCTACACTGCTCCCATCCCCCTAATCCCATTACTCACCTACGCTGTTCCCATCACCCTAACATCCAATCACTCACCTACACTGCTCCCATCCCCCTAACATCCCCCTCTTCCCATCACTCACCTACACTGCTCACATCCCCCTAATACCATTACTCACCTACGCTGTTCCCATCACCCTAACATCCAATCACTCACCTACACTGCTCCCATCCCCCTAACATCCCCCTCATCCCATAACTCACCTACACTTCTCACATCCCCCTAACATCCCTCTCATCCCATCACTCACCTACACTGCTCACATCCCCCTAACATCCCCCTCATCCCATCACTCACCTACACTGCTCCCATCTCCCTAATCCCTTCACTCTCATCTACACTGCTCCCATCTCCCTAACATCCCCCTCATCCCATCACTCACCTACACTGCTCCCATCCCCCTAACATCCCTCTCATTCCATCACTCACTTACACTGCTCCCATCCCCCTAACATCCCCCTCATCCCATCACTCACCTACATTGCTCCCATCCCCCTAATCCCATTACTCACCTACACTGTTCCCATCACCCTAACATCTAATCACTCACCTACACTGCTCCCATCCCCCTAACATCCCCCTCATCCCATCACTCACCTACACTTCTCCCATCCCCCTAACATCCCCCTCATCCCATCACTCACATACACTGCACACATCCCCCTAACATCCCCCTCATCCAATCACTCACCTACACTGCTCCCATCCCCCTAACATCCCCATCATTCCATCACTCACCTACAATGCTCCCATCTCCCTAACATCCCAGGTGTCAGTGTAATAATACACAGTATATACAGTAATACCACGTCACATAACTACACCACTAGGTGTCAGTGCAATACGCAGTATATAATACCACATTCCATTACACCACTAGGTCTCAGTGCAATACGCAGTATACAGTGGCGACACACTTTATTCTCGCTCGGCTAGTCCCGCGAATTTGGGTATACTCGGGTGTATTGAGGTTTGTGATCGTTTTCTGCCGGAGTGTATTGCGTTATTTTCCAGGCAGGGATTGAAGCATTTTATTCCGGCTGGCTGCAATACTGCAATGCCGTGTTAAAACACATGGGGGCGCTTGCGAGCTGTTCTCTTTGAAGCCGTCCCCTATAATGAATTGTGCAAACATCGGCACATTAAAAATTATTTTAAATACATTTTTATTTATAGTGTAGATGTGCAGGGGGTCTCGGGAGCTGAACCGCACTGGTTTCAGGTCCGGGGACCCCCTGCTTCCCGAGATACAGACCCCTTTATGAGGTGCCGGTATCCCTCTGCGTTTAAAGGTCCCGATCACGTGATCGCGGCCTGTTAAACCAAGCAGAGGGATACCGGCACCCCCAAAAGGGGCCTGTATCTCGGGGAGCAGGGGGTCCCCGGACCTGAAACCAAAAGGTTTCTGCTCCGGAGACCCTCTGCACATGTACAGTATAAATAAAACACATATATAAATAAACACTCGTTCTTTACCTTAGCGGCTATGCGCTATGGTAAAGAAGCAGCATTTCTGTATTTTTAATAATATTGTACAGTGAGCAGGGGGTTCCCTGAGCCAGAAATTAAAACTCAGGGGGCCCCCTGCTCCTGCTCAATATTATTAAAAATACAGAAATGCTGCTTCATTACCATAGCGTATAGCCGCTAAGGCAATGAAGGGGTTAACCCACCGTGCCCGCTTTATTGTGGGTAGCGGGGGTGGGTGAAGGGGGTATTTGGCCCTTGGTGTGAGTTTAGGACTTGCGGGGGGGTTGCGGGTGCACTTAACCCCTTCCCGACCGTAGCAGTTAATACCGCTACGGTCATGAAGGGGTTAACCACTCCCGCGACCCCCCCCGCAAGCCCAAAACAACCACCGTTGGGGCTAATACCCCCTTCACCCACCCCCACTACCCACAATAAAAAAAGAATCACACACAGCATCCCCGCTATACATAAATAAATAAATACAAATAAATACATTTGAAATACATTTTTATTCCTTGTGTAGATGTGCAGGGGGTCTCGGGAGCTGAACCGCGTTGGTTTCAGGTCCGGGGACCCCCTGCCCCCCGAGATACAGACCCCTTTATGAGGTGCCGGTATCCCTCTGCATTAAAGTCCCCGATCACGTGACCGCGGCCTGTTAAACCAAGCAGAGGGATACCGGCACCCCCAAAAGGGGCCTGTATCTCGGGGGGCAGGGGGTCCCCGGACCTGAAACCAAAATGTTTCTGCTCCGGAGACCCTCTGCACATCTACACTGTGAATAAAACACACACATCATTAAAGAATCATTCTTTACCTTAGTGGCTATGTGCTATGGTAAAGAAGCAGCATTTCTGTATTTTTAATAATATTGTACAGTGAGCAGGGGGTTCCCTGAGCCAGAAATCTAAACTCAGGGGACCCCCTGCTCCTGCTCAATATAATATAAAAGTACAGAAATGCTACTTCATTACCATAGCGTATAGCCGCTAAGGTAATGAAGGGGTTAAGGCATGATAACCAATAAATACATTCAATACATATTTTTAATGTCTGTGTTAAACCTCCCTGCCTTCACTGTAATCTATGTAAAACCCCCTCCCCCTATTCTCTCTTTTAAACTTCCCTGCAATCTATGTAAAAACCCCTCCCCTATTCTCTCTTTTAAACTTCCCTGCCTTCAATGTAATCTATGTAAAAAACCCTCCCCCTATTCTCTCTTTTAAACCTCCCTGCCTTCTCTCTAATCTATGTAAAACCACCTCCCCCTATCCCCCTATTGTGTGCGTTAAGCTTCCCTGCAATCTATGTAAAAAAAAACTCCCCCTATTGTGTGTGTGTTAAATCTCCCTGGCCTGTGTTTCTGAGTGCAGTGTACTGTATGTAAATGTGGGGAGGGGGATCCCGTGTAAATAACCACACCCACCCCCGCTACCCACAATAAAAAAAATCACACACAGCATCCCCGCAATACATAAATAAATCTAAATAAATCTAAATAAATAAATACAAATAAATACATTTGAAATACATTTTTATTCCTAGTGTAGATGTGCAGGGGGTCTCGGGAGCTGAACCGCATTGGTTTCAGGTCGGGGGACCCCCTGCCCCCCGAGATACAGACCCCTTTATGAGGTGCCGGTATCCCTCTGAATTAAGGCCCCGATCACGTGACCGCGGCCTGTTAAACCAAGCAGAGGGATACCGGCACCCCCAAAAGGGGCCTGTATCTCGGGGGGCAGGGGGTCCCCGGACCTGAAACCAAAATGTTTCTGCTCCGGAGACCCTCTGCACATCTACACTGTGAATAAAACACACACATCATTAAAGAATCATTCTTTACCATAGCGGCTATGTGCTATGGTAAAGAAGCAGCATTTCTGTATTTTTAATAATATTGTACAGTGAGCAGGGGGTTCCCTGAGCCAGAAATTAATACTCAGGGGACCCCCTGCTCCTGCTCAATATTATTAAAAATACAGAAATGCTGCTTCATTACCATAGCGTATAGCCGCTAAGGTAATGAAGGGGTTAAGGCATGATAACCAATACATACATTAAATACACTACCCACTACCCATGGCAACCTCCACTGCTGCTGCTGTAAAACAGAGAAAAAAATTAACACTTTCAAAGTAATGTCCCCTAACCCCTTAATCACCATAGCGGTTATTAACCGCTACAGTCATGAAGGGGTTAACCCACCCTCACCCACCACTCGGGACGCCTACATACCCTCCCACTCTAACCCCCCACCCCGTGAGGCCTAACCACCCTCACCCAGTACCCACAAGGGAGGCCTACCCACATACCGATGGGGAAACCCCCCCCCCACCCCCAGTACCCACAATAAAAACAGTAAAGTGACCCACAATAAACAGCATTATATTTATTAAATACATTACCCACCCCCTGTGCCCCCCCCCCCCATAAATACAAGATTTATCCTTTTACATACAGGGTTCATAACGCAGCCCCATGCTAGTCCCCGGTGGGCTGGCAGGGCACCTGGACAGACCTACAGTTTACCAGCAGCCCTTTTTACACAGGTTCTGGAGGCCTGCTGGTGGATTCTGCCAGCACCATGGCCCCCAGGTGGTCTCCTTGGGCAACCGTGGGCCACAATTGGGTCCCCACGGTAGGCCCAAGGATGTCTGGGAGCCCCGGGTCAAACCCACAGGTGTCTGCGGGGCCTCGGGTGGTTCCCATGGAGGTCTGGGGAACTCACGGGTGCTCCAGATATGGATAATAGATTAATTGCCCATTATTAAAAACATTAACTAGCATATACAAATAAATAAAGTACTACTGACCTCATCAATACGAAGTGTCCGTGGCCAGCAACATCCTTGTCTTGTCCACAAAATACATTGCCAATACAAAGCCAATACATTGCAAGTACATTCAGATATCAATTAACCCCTTAAAAACCTTAACAGATAATAACCGCAAAGGTGATTAAGGGGTTAAGCCACACTGGGCCGATACCCACGCTTCACCCATGAATTTGTACAGTGGCTTCATCATGCAACTATATATATATATATATATATATATATATATATACTGTATATATATACAGGTAAACCCCGCTAATTTAAAAAAAAAAAATGGCCGCCGCGCGCCTGATCGGGAGGGAGGGAGTGAGGAGGGAAGGAAGTTAATTAAATAAATAAATTAAAAAAAAGTTTTAAAAAAATGGCGGCGATTCATCCCACTCCCTCCCAGCCCTCACCCTCTCCCTCCCAGCCCCCTGGTTTTGCGGTGCGCAGCAAAGTGTGTCTGTGTCTTCCCAGCCAGATCTGCTACTGCAGCGTGTGCAAGTGTATTTCTTACCAGATCTCATGTGACCTCCCAGCCAGATCTGCTGGTGTGTGTGTGTGTGTGTGTGTGTGTGTGTGTGTGTGTGTGTGTGTGTGTGTGTGTGTGTGTGTGTGTGTGTGTGTGTGTGTGTGTGTGTGTGTGTGTGTGTGTGTGTGTGTGTGTGTGTGTGTGTGTGTGTGTGAAAAACGGGCTAGGGGGGGGTGAAAAACGGGCTGGGGGGGGTGGGTGAAAAACGAGCTTGTGGGTGGTGGGAGAAAAACGAGCTTGTGGGTGGTGGGCTGCTGACATGTGAGGGGGGGGTTGGGCTGCTGACATGTGAGGGGGGGTTGGGCTGCTGACATGTGAGGGGGGTTGGGCTGCTGAAATGTGAGGGGGGTGGGCTGCTGACATGTGAGGGGGGGTGGGCTGCTGAAATGTGAGGGGGGGTGGGCTGTTGACATGTGAGGGGGGGTGGGCTGCTGACATGTGAGGGGGGGTGGGCAGCTGACATGTGAGGGGGGGTGGGCAGCTGACATGTGAGGGGGGTGGGCAGCTGACATGTGAGGGGGGGTGGGCTGCTGACATGTGAGGGGGGGGGTGGGCTGCTGACATGTGAGGGGGGGGTTGGGCTGCTGACATGTGAGGGGGGGGTGGACTGCTGACATGTGAGGGGGGGTGGGCTGCTGACATGTGAGGGGGGGTGGGCTGCTGACATGTGAGGGGGGGTGGGCTGCTGACATGTGAGGGGGGGGTGGGCTGCTGACATGTGAGGGGGGGGTGGGCTGCTGACATGTGAGGGGGGGGGCTGCTGACATGTGAGGGGGGGGCTGCTGACATGTGAGGGGGGGCTGCTGACATGTGAGGGGGGGTGGGCTGCTGAAATGTGAGGGGGGGTGGGCTGCTGAAATGTGAGGGGGGGTGGGCTGCTGACATGTGAGGGGGGGTGGGATGCTGACATGTGAGGGGGGGGTGGGCTGCTGACATGTGAGGGGAGGGGTGTGCGTGCAGTGGGAGTGTGCGCGTGCAGTGGGAGTGTGTGCGTGCAGTGGGAGTGTGTGCGTGCAGTGGGAGTGTGTGCGTGCAGTGGGAGTGTGTGCGTGCAGTGTAGAGTGTGTGCAGTGTAGAGTGTGTGTTGGGAGTATGTGCAGTGTGTGTGCAGTGAGCAGTGTGTGTGCAGTGTGCAGTGTGTGTGCAGTGTGCGCAGTGAGAGTGTGCGCAGTGAGAGTGTGCGCAGTGAGAGTGCGCGCAGTGAGAGTGCACGCAGTGAGAGTGCGCGCAGTGAGAGTGTGTGCAGTGAGCAGTGTGTGCAGTGAGAGTGTGCAGTGTGTGCAGTAAGAGTGTGCAGTGTGCAGTGTGCAGTGTGCAAAAAAAAAAAGTTTTTTTTTTTTAAAACGGGAGCCACGTGAAAACCGCGTTATAACCGATTCGCGTTATAACGGGTCGCGTTATAACGGGGTTTACCTGTATATATATATTACCTAGTCTAGTCTCAAACCTGCAAGCCATTAAGACCAGCCTCACACTGATGATACCCATCAAGGTTGAAACATGTATGTGAGTAGGTCTAATGGCTTTGCATCTCACCCCAGCCTCTGTTTAAAAGCTGTGTTTAAAACAGCATGCATTGGCTTGAGGAGTGGCTTGTGTAATACGAGCTTGAGACAAAAGGTGGCACTGAGTGCTCATTTGCATGTCATTTCCCAGAATCCCTTGCTGCAGTGGAAGTGCTGTATGCTGGGTGACAATGGGGAAAGACATGCAAATGAACATACAGTAATATTTACAGTTGCTATATATATATATATATATACACAGTATATACACACGATGAGCCAATATACAAATAAATGCAGAAGGGTTATCAAAACCATACTGTCCTACAACCAAACACTTCTCCATACATACACACTAAATTAAAAGCAATTTCCTTTAATATTCATAACTGATCTCTCAATCTAAATCATCACTAAACCTCTGAAAAGCCATTTAAACAACTTACATTCCAATATAAATGATGCCTAAATATCTATGCACCATATACATTCTGCAAATGAATCAACCAAGTAAACAAAAATCAAAAGCCAATACATTGCAAGTACATTCAGATATCAATTAACCCCTTAAACACCTTAACAGATAATAACCGCAAAGGTGATTAAGGGGTTAAGCCACACTGGCCGATATCCACCCTTCACCCATGAATTTGTACAGTGGCTTCATCATGCAACTATATACAGTATATATTTTTATATATATATATATATATATATATATATATATATATATATATATATATATATATATATATATATATATTATAGAGAGAAACCTCGCTCTAACCCCTAGTTGGTGATGGCGTGCTGCCTAGGGATATACTGAATGGACAAAAAGTGTGTACCAAGGAAGGTACACCAAAGAATCCCCTTACATTACAGCACATTACGCAACATATGCACAACTAACAGCTGAGTATTTTGCTGAGAGCGGCCGGGACTTTTCCCTGCACAATATCTCAATCACAAGCAGCTCTGCTGTCACATGGATACAACTTTATCCTACTCTATATCGCTGTAACCGCGCCTCTGATTACCTTTAATATCACAGTTTTTAACCTTTATAGCACATACGTAGCCCTGCCCTGGCACATGCGCACTTGCCATTCACTGAAATATCACTAGAGCACCTACAGCTCTGTCAGTGACGCATGCGCGGCCCGGAACATACTAGGAACTTTAATGTGTGACTTCTAGACATTACGTAATGACAATACCATTGCGCCAGAGAATCATCAAACTTACCCTAATACACTAAGTGTCTCTATGTGTCCACCACTCACCTTCAAACTAGCCGCCGAAAGCGGTCAAAGCAGAGCCCAGTCTTGGCGCATGCGCAACGTATGTCCGCAAGAGTATCTCAGGGACACACACAGTACAACACGTGACGCATGCGCAGTCTACACACTGCGTGACTGTGCTATCTTGATATACTGTGAGTGCCTATAGAGCTAAACGCTGGCAACAAAACTACTGACAGAGCATGGCCCCCTCTGTTAGGTCATACTAGGAGCACCTACTTATATTTATCTAAGGAAAACAACGGGACAGGTTTATTATAAACTCAAGGTCAATAAGCAGCATCAATAAATACAGGCTGTATGAGAACGAATTAAAAACGGTTTTTGGAGTATCAGCCCCCCCCTCTCTCAGCATTTTGAATACGTGACGCCCAGTCCCTAATTACACATTCTACAATATAAGTACCCTCTGCACAGGGACACAAAGATCTAACAAACTAATATAGATCACACACCCCACCATCCATTAGACTAAGGGGAACCACCAGAAGTGATCAGATTATGTATACTAACTTCACTATCTGAGTATACCTACCTTGTATACGGACCATGTGACTGAGAGGATAATAGACACCCTACGTTGGTAACAGAATTTCTGATATAACATTGCCTTCTCTATAAGGCTATTTTAGGAACATTAACATCTATATATCCAAGGTTGACAATGTGACGGGTTTAATATACAATCAGGGTCATTTAGGTATGTGCAAAGGGAATCTGACGCCCAATGAACCTACAAAGATCACATACCCCATTACTTACTCTATACATCTATTAGAGACTAAGGGGAATTATTCCAAGTGATCCCTCCGTTTATACCAACATCATCATTTGAGTACATATACCTACCCTGTTTGTGGACCATGTGACTGGGAGGTTATTAGATACCCTATGTAGTTACGGCACCACATAGACAATTGCCCTGGAGCTCAGCGAGTCGCTTGGCAGAGTTTGAATAGACCTTTAGGAGTCTACTTTTTATTCCAGAATATGGTATTGCACTATATACTGTTTTAACTACACGCTTACATAATTAATAAAGTTTATTTGAAGTTTACAGTGGCTTCATCATGCAACTATATATATATATACTGTATATATATACAGAGAGAGAGAGATACTGTATATATATATATATATATATATATATATATATATATATATATATATATATATATATATATATATATATATATATATATATATATATATACACAGTATATATATATATACACAGTATATATATATATACACAGTATATACACACGATGAGCCAATATACAAATAAATGCAGAAGGGTTATCAAAACCATACTGTCCTACAACCAAACACTTCTCCATACATACACACTAAATTAAAATCAATTTCCTTTAATATTCATAACTGATCTCTCAATCTAAATCATCACTAACCCTCTGAAAAGCCATTTAAACAACTTACATTCCAATATAAATGATGCCTAAATATCTATGCACCATATACACTCTGCAAATTAATCAACCAAGTAAACAAAAATCAATTAGCAATCATTATTTACATCCCTAAACAATTCACACTACATCCCGAACAATGAAACAATTAACTAATCCACGCCTGGAGCAGAACAATTTAGCCTTTGAAAAAATATAAGTACCGACAAAAATACAACCTTTACAACCAAGCCTATCCCTGATCTTCCTCAAACACACAATACAATACCAAGGAATACATCTATCTAATTTTAAAATACTTTAAACTCACAATAAAGCATAGCAGCATACACAAAATAATTTAAAACACATCTAATCCAGCTTTTAAAACATCATCATTTCTTACCCTGAATATACTGTACAGTATATATCTCTCTAGACATATATACATACATACATACAGTGGCAAGAAATGATATACCACAAAAAAAAAAAAAATAAACATGTTAAAAAACCTTTTGAAAAAATTAACAAGTTAAATAAAATACATTTCTTTAGTTAACTTACCATTACTTGCCCCCACCGATTCCCGTTGCGCAAGCTTACTCACGAACCAATCCACGATCAGGAACCCATAAAATAATAAACCAGAAAAAAAATAAACTTTAAACTAAAAATCCAAATCAATCCACGGGTCTTCTATTTGTAATCCATCTTCATCTGTATTCTTCTTTCTTCTATCTTCTTCCGGGCGGGGCGGGGTCTTCTTTCCGTCTTCGGACACGCCCTGGCCTTTTTTCTTCCCCGGAGGTCCTTCCTCCGCGGCGTCTGGCTTCAAAATGAGACGACATAGGCTTTTAAAGGCCTATGACGTCACATTTTTCGTCATGGTTCCCACGGTCCTGATTGGGCCGTGAAAACCATGTGTTTTGGTCGACAAAAAAAAAAAGACACATGGCCGTGCACACATGGTACTAGAGCCAATCAGAGCGTGGGAACTTTATCCCTACTCTGATTGGCTCTGATATACCATGTGTCAGGGGCTTGGGGGAGAAAGGATGTGACGTCAGTGAAAACCTGTCACATGGTACTAGAGCCAATCAGAGCGTGGGAACTTTATCCTCGGGTATCCTAAGGGTAGAAGGCTGGTGGTTCCACGGGTGACACATGCGGGGATGACGATGAGTGGTCCCACTTCTGTGGGGGCACCTCCGACCCGTAGTCTGCGGGCATGACGATGTGTGGTCCCACTTCTGTGGGGGCACCTCCGACCCGTAGGTGCGGGGATGATGATGTGTGGTCCCACTTCTGTGGGGGCACCGCGGACCCGTTGTGAGCACCCGTGAGTTCCCCAGACCCCCATGGGAACCACCCGAGGCCCCGCAGACACCTGTGGGTTTGACCCGGGGCTCCCAGACATCCTTGGGCCTACCGTGGGGACCCAATTGTGGCCCACGCTAGCCCAAGGAGACCACCTTGGGGACATGGTGCTGGCAGGATCCACCAGCAGGCCTCCAGAACCTGTGTAAAAAGGGCTGCTGGTAAACTGTAGGTCTGTCCAGGTGCCCTGCCAGCCCACCGGGGAATAGCGTGGGGCTGCGTTATGAACCCTGTATGTAAAAGGATAAATCTTGTATTTATGGGGGGGGGGGGCACAGGGGGTGGGTAATGTATTTAATAAATATAATGCTGTTTATTGTGGGTCACTGTACTGTTTTTATTGTGGGTACTGGGGGTGGGGGGGGGGTGTTTCCCCATTGGTATGTGGGTAGGCCTCCCTTGTGGGTACTGGGTGAGGGTGGTTAGGCCTCACTGGGTGGAGGGTTAGAGTGGGAGGGTATGTAGGCGTCCCGAGTGGTGGGTGAGGGTGGGTTAACCCCTTCATGACTGTAGCGGTTAATAACCGCTATGGTGATTAAGGGGTTAGGGGACATTACTTTGAAAGTGTTAATTTTTTTCTCTGTTTTACAGCAGCAGCAGCGGAGGTTGCCATGGGTAGTGGGTAGTGTATTTAATGTATGTATTGGTTATCATGCCTTAACCCCTTCATTACCTTAGCGGCTATACGCTATGGTAATGAAGCAGCATTTCTGTATTTTTAATAATATTGAGCAGGAGCAGGGGGTCCCCTGAGTAATAATTTCTGGCTCAGGGAACCCCCTGCTCACTGTACAATATTATTAAAAATACAGAAATGCTGCTTCTTTACCATAGCACATAGCCGCTATGGTAAAGAATGATTCTTTAATGATGTGTGTGTTTTATTCACAGTGTAGATGTGCAGAGGGTCTCCGGAGCAGAAACGTTTTGGTTTCAGGTCCGGGGACCCCCTGCCCCCCGAGATACAGGCCCCTTTTGGGGGTGCCGGTATCCCTCTGCTTGGTTTAACAGGCCGCGGTCACGTGATCGGGGACTTTAACGCAGAGGGATACCGGCACCTCATAAAGGGGTCTGTATCTCGGGGGGCAGGGGGTCCCCCGACCTGAAACCAACGCGGTTCAGCTCCCGAGACCCCCTGCACATCTACACTAGGAATAAAAATGTATTTCAAATGTATTTATTTATAGTCATTTATTTATTTAGATTTATTTAGATTTATTTATGTATTGCGGGGATGCTGTGTGTGATTTTTTTTTATTGTGGGTAGCGGGGGTAGGTGTGGTTATTTACACGGGATCCCCCTCCCCACATTTACATACAGTACACTGCACTCAGAAACACAGGCCAGGGAGATTTAACACACACACAATAGGGGGAGGTTTTTTTACATAGAATGCAGGGAAGCTTAACGCACACAATAGGGGGATAGGGGGAGGGGTTTTTACATAGATTAGAGAGAAGGCAGGGAGTTTTAAAAGAGAGAATATTGGGGGGGGGTTTACATAGATTACATTGAAGGCAGGGAAGTTTAAAAGAGAGAATAGGGGAGGGGGTTTTACATAGATTGCAGGGAAGTTTAAAAGAGAGAATAGGGGGAGGGGTTTTTACATAGATTAGAGAGAAGGCAGGGAGTTTTAAAAGAGAGAATATTGGGTTTTTTTTTACATAGATTACAGTGAAGGCAGGGAGGTTTAACACAGACATTAAAAATATGTATTGAATGTATTTATTGGTTATCATGCCTTAAGCCCTTCATTACCTTAGCGGCTATACGCTATGGTAATGAAGCAGCATTTCTGTACTTTTAATAATATTGAGCAGGAGAAGGGGGTCCCCTGAGTTTAGATTTCTGGCTCAGGGAACCCCCTGCTCACTGTACAATATTATTAAAAATACAGAAATGCTGCTTCTTTACCATAGCACATAGCCGCTAAGGTAAAGAATCATTCTTTAATGATGTGTGTGTTTTATTCACAGTGTAGATGTGCAGAGGGTCTCCGGAGCAGAAACGTTTTGGTTTCAGGTCCGGGGACCCCCTGCCGCCCGAGATACAGGCCCCTTTTGGGGGTGCCGGTATTCCTCTGCTTGGTTTAACAGACCATGGTCACGTGATCGGGGCCTTTAACGCAGAGGGATACCGGCACCTCATAAAGGGGTCTGTATCTCGGTGGGCAGGGGGTCCCCGGACCTGAAACCAACGCGGTTCAGCTCCCGAGACCCCCTGCACATCTACACTAGGAATAAAAATGTATTTCAAATGTATTTATTTGTATTTATTTATTTATTTATTTATTTATTTATTTATGTATTGCGGGGATGCTGTGTGTGATTCTTTTTTATTGTGGGTAGTGGGGGTGGGTGAAGGGGGTATTCGCCCCAACGGTGGTTGTTTAGGGCTTGCGGGGGGGGGGTCGCGGGAGTGGTTAACCCCTTCATGACCGTAGCGGTATTAACTGCTACAGTCGGGAAGGGGTTAAGTGCACCCGCAACCCCCCCGCAAGTCCTAAACTCACACCAAGGGCCAAATACCCCCTTCACCCACCCCCGCTACCCACAATAAAGCGGGCACGGTGGGTTAACCCCTTCATTGCCTTAGCGGCTATACGCTATGGTAATGAAGCAGCATTTCTGTATTTTTAATAATATTGAGCAGGAGCAGGGGGCCCCCTGAGTTTTGATTTCTGGCTCAGGGAACCCCCTGCTCACTGTACAATATTATTAAAAATACAGAAATGCTGCTTCTTTACCATAGCGCATAGCCGCTAAGGTAAAGAACGAGTGTTTATTTATATATGTGTTTTATTTATACTGTACATGTGCAGAGGGTCTCCAGAGCAGAAACCTTTTGGTTTCAGGTCCGGGGACCCCCTGCTCCCCGAGATACAGGCCCCTTTTGGGGGTGCCGGTATCCCTCTGCTTGGTTTAACAGGCCGCGATCACGTGATCGGGCCCTTTAAACGCAGAGGGATACCGGCACCTCATAAAGGGGGCTGTATCTCGGGGAGCAGGGGGTCCCCTGACCTGAAACCAATGCGGTTCAGCTCCGGAGACCCCCTGCACATCTACACTATAAATAAAAATGTATTTCAAATGTATTTATTTATAGTCATTTATTTATTTAGATTTATTTATTTTTTGGCGGCTGCTGTGTGTGTTTTTTTTTTATTGTGGGTAGCGGGGGTGGGTGAAGGGGGTATTAGCCCCAACGGTGCTTGTTTAGGGCTTGCGGGGGGGTAGCGGGAGGGCTTAACCCCTTCATGACCGTAGCGGTATTAACTGCTACGGTCGTGAAGGGGTTAAGAGCACCCGCAACCCCCCCGCAAGTCCTAAACTCACACCAAGGGCCAAATACCCCCTTCACTCATCCCCGCTACCCACAATAAAGCGGGCACGGTGGGTTAACCCCTTCATTGCCTTATCGGCTATACGCTATGGTAATGAAGCAGAATTTCTGTACTTTTAATAATATTGTGCAGGAGCAGGGGGCCCCCTGAGTTTAGATTTCTGGCTCAGGGAACCCCCTGCTCACTGTACAATATTATTAAAAATACAGAAATGCTGCTTCTTTACCATAGCACATAGCCGCTATGGTAAAGAATGATTCTTTAATGATGTGTGTGTTTTATTCACAGTGTAGATGTGCAGAGGGTCTCCGGAGCAGAAACGTTTTGGTTTCAGGTCCGGGGACCCCCTGCCGCCCGAGATACAGGCCCCTTTTGGGGGTGCCGGTATTCCTCTGCTTGGTTTAACAGACCATGGTCACGTGATCGGGGCCTTTAACGCAGAGGGATACCGGCACCTCATAAAGGGGTCTGTATCTCGGTGGGCAGGGGGTCCCCGGACCTGAAACCAACGCGGTTCAGCTCCCGAGACCCCCTGCACATCTACACTAGGAATAAAAATGTATTTCAAATGTATTTATTTGTATTTATTTATTTATTTATTTATGTATTGCGGGGATGCTGTGTGTGATTCTTTTTTATTGTGGGTAGTGGGGGTGGGTGAAGGGGGTATTCGCCCCAACGGTGGTTGTTTAGGGCTTGCGGTGGGGGGGGGGGTCGCGGGAGTGGTTAACCCCTTCATGACCGTAGCGGTATTAACTGCTACAGTCGGGAAGGGGTTAAGTGCACCCGCAACCCCCCCGCAAGTCCTAAACTCACACCAAGGGCCAAATACCCCCTTCACCCACCCCCGCTACCCACAATAAAGCGGGCACGGTGGGTTAACCCCTTCATTGCCTTAGCGGCTATACGCTATGGTAATGAAGCAGCATTTCTGTATTTTTAATAATATTGAGCAGGAGCAGGGGGCCCCCTGAGTTTTGATTTCTGGCTCAGGGAACCCCCTGCTCACTGTACAATATTATTAAAAATACAGAAATGCTGCTTCTTTACCATAGCGCATAGCCGCTAAGGTAAAGAACGAGTGTTTATTTATATATGTGTTTTATTTATACTGTACATGTGCAGAGGGTCTCCAGAGCAGAAACCTTTTGGTTTCAGGTCCGGGGACCCCCTGCTCCCCGAGATACAGGCCCCTTTTGGGGGTGCCGGTATCCCTCTGCTTGGTTTAACAGGCCGCGATCACGTGATCGGGCCCTTTAAACGCAGAGGGATACCGGCACCTCATAAAGGGGGCTGTATCTCGGGGAGCAGGGGGTCCCCTGACCTGAAACCAATGCGGTTCAGCTCCGGAGACCCCCTGCACATCTACACTATAAATAAAAATGTATTTCAAATGTATTTATTTATAGTCATTTATTTATTTAGATTTATTTATTTTTTGGCGGCTGCTGTGTGTGTTTTTTTTTTATTGTGGGTAGCGGGGGTGGGTGAAGGGGGTATTAGCCCCAACGGTGCTTGTTTAGGGCTTGCGGGGGGGTAGCGGGAGGGCTTAACCCCTTCATGACCGTAGCGGTATTAACTGCTACGGTCGTGAAGGGGTTAAGAGCACCCGCAACCCCCCCGCAAGTCCTAAACTCACACCAAGGGCCAAATACCCCCTTCACTCATCCCCGCTACCCACAATAAAGCGGGCACGGTGGGTTAACCCCTTCATTGCCTTATCGGCTATACGCTATGGTAATGAAGCAGAATTTCTGTACTTTTAATAATATTGTGCAGGAGCAGGGGGCCCCCTGAGTTTAGATTTCTGGCTCAGGGAACCCCCTGCTCACTGTACAATATTATTAAAAATACAGAAATGCTGCTTCTTTACCATAGCGCATAGCCGCTAAGGTAAAGAACGAGTGTTTATTTATATATGTGTTTTATTTATACTGTACATGTGCAGAGGGTCTCCGGAGCAGAAACCTTTTGGTTTCAGGTCCGGGGACCCCCTGCTCCCCGAGATACAGGCCCCTTTTGGGGGTGCCGGTATCCCTCTGCTTGGTTTAACAGGCCGCGATCACGTGATCGGGACCTTTAAACGCAGAGGGATACCGGCACCTCATAAAGGGGTCTGTATCTCGGGAAGCAGGGGGTCCCCGGACCTGAAACCAACGCGGTTCAGCTCCCGAGACCCCCTGCACATCTACACTATAAATAAAAATGTATTTAAAATAATTTTTTTTTTTTTTTTTTAACACTTTATTTTCCTTTCAATTGAAACAGACATGTATTGTCACATTCAAGGGTTACAATCAGTGTACATTTTAACATTGTCAACATTTCAAACATTGATTGTATTGAGCATTTGTGGTCTCAATGAAACATTTTCTCATTTAATAATAGTAAAAAGTGGGGAGGGGGAGACACAGGTTTGGGGCGATAGTTGGGAGCGACAGAAGATGGGGAGGGAGGGGGGGGGTGGTGGGGGGTGGAGTGGGGGTAGCGGATGGGGGGGGGGGAGGTTGGGGAACTCTTGATAAGTTAGGTTGGTTAATCAGATGGGCGGTTATGTCTAGTGGTTGGGTCTAATCTGGGGGGTGTGTTGTAAGGCTGAGCCAGGGCTCCCAGGTATTGTGAAATTGTGGCATTTTTTGATTGAGCATAGCTGTTAGTTTTTCCATGTTCATGGTTACATTTATTCTATTTATTAATGTTCTTCTTGAGGGTGCCTTGATCTGTTTCCAGGATGCAGCAACTGTGCATCGTGCTGCTGTGAGTATGGCAGATATCAGTCTGGTCATGGGGGTTGGAATTTCTTCTGTGGGGTAGCCCAGCATGTACGTCAGAGGGTCCAGCGGGACCTCCAGACCCAGAGTTTCGTCCAGCAAGCTCTGAACTCTGGTCCAAAACTTCTGGATCTCCGGACATGACCACCAAATGTGGGCCATGTCTCCCTTTTGTCCACATCCCCTCCAGCACTTATCCGTAGTGCCGGGGAAGATCTGGCTCAATCTACTCGGGGTCAGGTACCAATGAAATAGTATTTTATATATGTTTTCTTTTGTTACCGAGCAAATTGAAGTTTTGGGAGCTGCTTCCCAGATGTCCTCCCAGTCTTCGAGTTCGATAGATATGCCCAGGTCTAGACCCCATTTTTGCATATAAGCATGTGCGGGCGAGGGGAGGGTGTTTTCGGTTATTCTGTATATTGCTGTGATTAACCCTTTTTGGTATTCTCTCACTCGGCAGAGGGACTCAAATTTGGTTAGAGAGGGGAATTTTGAGGATGGGGACAGAGCTCTGAGGAAGTGTCTTACTTGTAAGAATGCAAAAATTGGGAATTTTGGGGCCATTAGTTTTTTTTTGAGCTCCTGGAAGGACAGAGCTTCGTTATTCTCTAGCAGATCCGCTACGTGTTAACATGGAGGTCTTGAAATAGACCGATTTGGGCCTGGGTACATCCTGGAGGGAATTCAGGATTCCCAAGTATTGGGATGAGTTGAGATGGGGCTGAAGTTAGGCCATATTTCCCTCTGTTTTTGAACCAGATGGACCACGTGCATTTCATTGCTCCTAGTTCCAAATTCCGGGGCTGTTTGTCTTTATATTCTGGTGACCATAGTAGTACTGGGAGGGGAATAGGGGATACATAATTAGCTTCCATTTGCAGTAAAAAATAATTTTTAATGTGCCGATGTTTGCGCAGAGAGAGAGCAGCGGATCTCTCTCTTCTGCAAACACATCTCGCCCCCGCCGGCCCATACTGTAGTATCATTTATGTGCATATACAGTACTGTACAGTATGTGTATGTTAGGGGTTATAGGGGTTGTTGTTATGCAGTATATATATATATATATACAGTATATATACTGCATTACAATTCATGAATTTATGCCATCTGGTGGACACGCGAAGCATTGCAGCCTATTAAATCCTGATCATTATCATTTAACAGATCAGCCGCCCGTCAGCCAGGCATGAACCGTGGCTGGGAAGGCAAATGCAACATGGCATGCCAGAGGTGAGGATCGGCGCATTCCAGGTATCTGCCAGGTACAAACTGGTCATTTGCTCGAATAAAGTGTGTCGCAGCAGTATAATACCATGTCCCATAACAACACCAATAGGTGTCAGTGTAATACACAGTATATAATACCACATTCCACTACACCACTAGGTGTCAGTGCAATACGCAGTATATAATACCACATTCCATTACACCAATAGGTGTCAGTGTAATACACAGTATATAATACCACATTCCATTACACCACTAGGTGTCAGTGCAATACACAGTATATAATACCATGTCCCATAACTACACCAATAGGTGTCAGTGTAATACACAGTACATAATACCACGTCACATAACTACACCACTAGGTTTCAGTGTAATACACCGTATATAATACCATGTCCCATAACTACATCAGTAGGTGTCAGTGCAATACGCAGTATATACCACGTGACATAACTACACCAATAGGTGTCAGTGTAATACGCAGCATTTTGAATTTAAAAAACATAAATATAGCAGCCCTTTATTAGTTGATTCTGTGGGTATATATAAGGACGCTCTCCCGTCCTCAGCCTTATCCCCAGGGAAGACGCAGCATTAACCACGAAACGAGTAGGGATGTAGTTTAGGACATCGCGCCAGCAAAGGAGTACTGAGAGGCACTCAATTGTGGCACCGGAAACAACCACAAATCTCGACCTTACCTTACCGACGATCCTGCAGATGACCGACCCCGGCTCGATACCCGATGCATCTACCGGCTAGTTACATAGTTACATAGTAGATGAGGTTGAAAAAAGACGTACGTCCATCAAGTTCAACCTATGCTAAATTTAGACAACAGATACTTTATTTTATATCTATACTTACTTATTGATCCAGAGGAAGGCAAACAAAAAACCCCATTAAGGGAAAAAATTAATTCCTTCCTGACTCCAAGAATTGGCAATTGGATTAATCCCTGGATCAACATCCTTCCCATGTATACTTATTTGGTATATCCCTGTATACCTTTCCCATCTAAAAAGATGTCCAACCTTTTTTTGAACAAATCTATTGTATCTGCCATCACAGTCTCCATGGGTAATGAATTCCACATTTTAACTGCCCTTACTGTAAAGAACCATTTCCTTTGTTGCTGGTGACATTTCCTTTCATCCAACCTAAAGGGATGGCCCCGAGTCCTTTGTACTGCCCGTGGGATGAATAGTTCTTTTGAAAGCTCCTTATTGTCCCCGAATATATTTGTATATAGTTATCATATCCCCTCTTAGACGCCTCTTTTCTAATGTAAATAAATCTAATTTATCTAGCCTCTCCTCATAAGTTAGAATGTCCATCCCCTTTATTAATTTGGTGGCTCTTCTCTGCACTCTCTCTAGTTCCATAATGTCTTTTCTTAGGATTGGTGCCCAAAATTGTACTCCATATTCAAGGTGTGGTCTTACTAATGCTTTGTAAAGGGGCATAATTATGTTTACTTCCCTTCCATCCATTGCCCGTTTGATGCAAGATAAGATCTTGTTTGCCTTTGCAGCTACTGCATGACATTGGGCACTATTGCTAAGCCTGCTGTCTACAAGCACTCCTAAATCCTTCTCCATCAAGGATTCCCCCAATATATCTCCATTTAATTTGTAAGTCACCTTTTTATTCTTGCATCCCAAATGCATAACCTTACATTTATCTGTATTAAACCTCATTTGCCATTTACCTGCCCACGTTTCCAGTCTCTCCAAGTCCTTCTGAAGAGAAATTACATCC